>NW_028318071.1:2606562-2935625 GCF_062004578.1 Staurois parvus
GAGTCTTAACCTTGCCATGGCTGTGGCATGCTCATTGTTTTTCCAAAACTTCAATTTCTGCCTTTTGGCATGTGGCTTCAGCTTCTTTCTCTGCTTTCTAATGTGCAGCCTGAACCTCCATTACTGTGGCCTGAGCCTCCATTTCTGCTTTCTTATGTGCGGCCTGAGCCACCATTTCTGCTTTCTTTTGGGCGAAAGCTGCCTGAATTTTAGAATCTTCAGTATCAGCACGGGCTTTTATTATTTGTTGACTCAGTGTAGAAGATATTGATTGTAGGGATTTGGAAGATCTTGAGGAGCGTCTAGTAGACGCAGTGCGATAAGATCTGGATTCATGGAGCTGTGTTATTCTCACTTCTGCCTTTGTCTTTGTTCGCACCACTAAATTGTCTCTTTCAAGATTGAACTCCTCCAAACTCGTTAATTCTGCCAATGTCCTTTGAGTGTTGTACCGCTTTAAGAGTGCAATATATTTAACATACAATCTTTGATAATTCTCATAAGCAATATTCAATTGCTGGATATCGCCCTCTAGTTGTATTGGCTCATGAGATAGTAGGGAGAGAGCAGACATGCATTTAACAGTATTAGACCAGAAGTCATTAATATTAGACAGCAGTTCTTCCTTGTCAGCATTAAGATTCTCTTGCACCTTCCAGGTTGGTTTTGTTAAGTGTTTTTCTCTTTTATCTGATTCAGGGTTTAAATCCTGATCTGGAAGAAGTCCTGTTTGTGGTTGTGTATTAGTTTCCCCAGACTGTATATTACTTTCCTGAAAAATCATGTTACCAAGGAGAGGGGTTATGTTAGGTACCTACCGGTGGTAGCCTCTAGCGTTCCACAGACCGGAATCTCCCAAGGCGCGGAATCTAAGTCCCAACCTGCTTGTTCACCAGGGTCCCTGATGGTGGGGATGGACTTGGAGCAGGCCGAGACCAGGTCGTGGCCCCTGGGTTCACCCAGCTGTGGTAGAAGCACCACTGGAGGTGTATAGCAGGTGAGAGCCTGATGTGAGGAGGTAACAAGAGCAGCGTCGGGCAGGCCGGGTCGGTAACAGTGGAGGCAGAGTGGTACAAAATCAGTAGGCAGCAGGATAAACAAGTCACAAGCCGGGTTCGGTAACAGGAGATCAGAACGTGCAGGGTTAAGCAGGAAAATGGTCAGACAAGCCAGGGATCAGAACAGGAGACAGACAGCAAATCAGGGTCAGGCAGGGTCAGCAACAAGACAATCTACAATACAGGAACTCAGGATACAGGTAAGACCATACGGCAACTAGACACAGCCCTGACCTGTTTTAAATAGGGCGACCTGATCGGTGCCAGGCGCGCATCCGCGATAGCGAATGCGCCGCTGCAATCCCGGGTGCCCAGTTCCCAATGCTCGCACGCTAGTGCGGCTGGGCACACCGTGCATGCGTAAACCCGTGCGCGATCGCGGCCAGCTCTGGGGTCCCTGACATTGCCCCCCCCCTTACGGGCAGCCTCCGGATGCCCACCCGATTCCTCCTTTGAGGCTGGTTACGAAGGAATTCCTGCATCAATCTGGGAGCATGGACATTCTGAGCAGGTTCCCAAGAATTCTCCTCTGGCCCATAGCCTTTCCACTTGATCAGGTATTGTACTTGACCACCCCTTTTCCTGCAATCCAAAATTGCCTCTACCTCGAATTCTTCCTCCCCGTTAATATCTATGGCCTCTGGAGGTCTAGATCTGTGGTCTAAAAAGGGGTCTCGAACTGCAGGATTTAGCAACGACACGTGGAAAACCGGATATATCTTGAGGGATTCTGGGAGAGCCAGTTTAAATGCCACTTCAGTAACCTTACGTTCTACTTGGAAGGGTCCCACAAATTTGGGTGCCAATTTCCTTGATGGACATGTCAGTTTTAGGTTGGCTGTTGACAACCAAACCTGATCCCCGGGGTGTATGATCAATTCCCCCTTTCTCCTCCTGTCACAGAACTTTTTACTATCTTCCTGGGCTCTAGCCATTGTTTCCTGTAATAACTTGTTATTGGTAGTAAAGAATTTTAAGGTGTCCTGGGCTGCAGGGACTGAGTTTTCTGGAACCAGGTCTGGCAGGAAGGTAGGGTGGAACCCATAGTAGGCGAAGAATAGGGATTGGTTGGTGGCGGAATGATTTGCATTATTATATGCAAATTCTGCCATTGGTAGAAGTGTCAGCCAGTCATCCTGTAGGAATGATATATAACATCTCAGATACTGCTTGAGCGTCTGATTAGTTTGCTCTGTCTGCCCGTTAATCTGTGGGTGGTATGCAGAAGAAAAAGATAAGTTGATCTCCAACCCCTCACATAGCGCCTTCCAGAATTTGGACGTAAATTGCACTCCCCAGTCCGAGACAATATTTGTTGGCACTCCGTGAAGCCTCACAATCTCTCTAATGAAAACTTGGGCCGTTTCGGAAGCAGATGGTGTCCTTGCTAGTGGAAGGAAGTGGGCCATTTTAGAAAGGTGATCTACCACTACAAAGATCACGGTGTGATCTTGCGAGGGTGGCAATTCTACAATAAAGTCTAAGGAGATCATACTCCAGGGTCGGTCAGGTATTGGCAAAGGTCTCAACAGGCCCCAAGCCCTGTCTCTGGTGGGTTTATTCTGGTTGCAGTTGGGGCAAGATCTCACGTACGCTTCACAATCTTTGGCCATATTTGGCCACCAAAATGTGCGTCGTGCCAATTCTAAAGTTTTATGTATCCCAAAGTGACCCGCCAGTGGATGGTCGTGGCAATAGCCTAAAACCAGGGACTGGGCCTCCTTGGGTACCGGGATTTGTTCCCCCCTCCAGAAAAGACCTTCCTTGCTCTGTAGTGAGGTCCCAGGTAGATCAGGAACCTGGGTGGAGGCGGCCTGCAGTTTGGACAACAGCTCAGACTGGAGCAATAGGAAGCTACCTGCTGGCAAAATAGTATCCGGTTGGGGCGTCTCTCTGGGGTCCTCAAACATCCGGGAAAGAGCATCTGGCTTAGTATTTTTAGACCCAGGACGGTAGGTAATATGGAGGCTAAACCTCACAAAGAACAGTGCCCATCTGGCCTGGTGTGGACAGAGGCGTTTAGCTCTCTTCAGGTATTCAAGGTTTTTATGGTCGATATAGACCAGAATGGGATGTAGGGCTCCCTCTAACAGATATCGCCATTCCTCCAGAGCTGCCTTAATGGCCAATTCCCAATCTCCGATATCATAGTTTTTTTTCTGAAGGGGAGAGCTTCCTAGAAAAGAGAGCCACCGGATGCATTAGCTCCTTGGCCCCTACTCTGTGACAACACTGCTCCTACAGCCACTTCTGATGCGTCTACCTCTAGTATACATGGCAATGATGCATCAAGGTGGCTCAGAATGGGAGCCGTTGTGAACAGCTTCTTCAATGCCTCAAAAGCAGCCTGTGCTGCTGGGGTCCATTGGAAACGTACTCCCACCTTGATGAACTGGGTAATGGGTGCTACCAGGCCTGAAAAGTTCTTTATAAACTTTCTATAAAAATTGGCGAAACCAATAAACCTCTGAACTCCCTTCTTATCTGTGGGGGCAGGCCATTCCAAAATGGCCGAGATTTTCTGAGGGTCCATAGCGTTCCTCGTGGTGGAGATAATTAGACCTAAAAATTAGATACTTTATTGCTCAAAACAGCATTTCTCGGCTTTAGCGTAGAGCCCATGCTGATGGAGTAGTTCCAGCACGCTCCTGACATGTCCCCGATATGCCTCCGGAGACGAGGAAAATATCAAAATGTCGTCTAGGTAGACGATCACAAAAATGTCAAGAAAATCTTTAAAAATGCCATTGACGAAGTGCTGGAAGGTGGCTGGCGCATTACATAACCCAAAGGGCATAACTAGACATTCAAAATGCCCAAACCGAGTGCGAAAAGTTGTTTTCCACTCGTCCCCCTCACGTATACGCACCAGGTTATAGGCACCCGAGCTCAAGCTTAGAAAAAATGGATGCGGTCTTCAACCTCTGAAACAACTCTGGCACCAAAGGAAGGGGGTAGTGGTTCTTGACCGTAATTTTATTGAAATCCCTATAGTCGACACAAGGTCTCAGGGATCGGTCCTTTTTTTCAACAAAAATAAATCCCTGCCCCGGCCGGTGATGTGGAAGGGCGGATAAAGGGCTCTCATCAATGTATTCCTTCAGGGCCCCTAGCTCAGTGGGAAAATATGTCAAAGGTATTTCAGAACCCGGGAGCAGATCAATGGGACAGTCATATGCCCGATGCGGGGGAAGAATCTCTGCCCCCTGTGGGCTAAACACATCAAGGAATTGATGATAGGCCACAGGCACAATTTGGGCCAACTCGGCATCAAGGCTCACAGCTAATAGGGTCGGTGTTTCTAGTGACAACCTAGGTAAGCAATGTTCCTGGCAGTACAGTGAGGGAAACTGAATTGACCAGGCATTCCAGTCAATTTGGGGGTCGTGAGCTCGTAGCCATGGGAGCCCCAAAATAACTGGAAATAGGGGGGACGCAATAGTGTCCAAACTGAGAAGCTCCTGATGATGCCCTGCCACTGGGATGTGTATAGAAGGGGTCTCCTGATCTACCGTCCCCGATTTCATTTGAGACCCATCGGCCAAGAAAATATTCAGGCCATGCTCTTTGGCGAGTAACGGTATCTGTTGCTGGGCTGCAAAACCGAGATCGACAAAGCAGCTACATGCCCCGTAGTCAATAATAGCCGTCACCTGTATGCTTCTTCCGGGAAGCTGAAAAGACAGGCACAGCCAAGTGAGTGGTGTTGCCTGTGCACACAGTAGATATAGCAGAAGAAATGGAAGAGGACTGACTGTATTTCTCAGGACCCGCTGCTCCGCAGTACAGACACAGATTGTTCGCTCGACGCCTTTGTCTTCCTCTGTAGAAAGGGAAGACCGCATCAGACCGAGCTGCATGGGCTCAGCCCCCTCTGACGGCTCTGGACTCCGATTGCTGACACTGACCCTTGGCATGACTGTTACCCTTGGCAGCATCCATGAGGTTCTTTGCCCCTGGCTGGACCTCTCCTGTCTCCTTTCCCGCAATCTGCTATCGATTTGGATGGCCCAGTCAATTAGGCCTTCCAAGGAGTCAGGGACTCCTATTCTTGCTAACTTGTCCTTTAGCGGTTCCGACAATCCCAACCGGAATTGATGGCGTAAGGCTGTGTTGTTCTATTGAGTGTCTCCAATCCAACGCCTAAACTCAGCAGCATAATCCTCCGCAGCCCGGCGTCCCTGTTGTAGGGAATAGAAGGCTGCCTCAGCTGAGGCAGCTCGATGCGGGTCGTCGTAAAGCGGTACCATTGCCTTAAAGAAGGTGGCTACAGTGTTCAAATGTGGGTGGTGGGCCTCCATCAGGCGATGAGCCCATCCCTGGGGTTCACCCTGCAACAGGGATATAATAAATCCCACCTTCACCGATTCAGAAGAGAAGGTCCGGGGTTGCAGGTCAAAGTACAGCTGGCAGGAATTCTGGAAAGCCCTGAACTTCCCTCGATCCCCATTGAACCGCTCAGGGGTTGGTACTCTTGGTTCTGGCGGAGGGATGGAAAATGTTGCTCCAGTGGAAAGCCCTGCTGACCCCGTGGCAGGAGGCCCCCCCACTGCGCCTGATGTTGTGGGCGCCGGTGCGGCCAGGCTCTGAACCTGTCCTTCCAGGTGTTTGTATCCTTCTTCCAGTGTTTTTACGGCTCGTGTGAGTGCCGCCAGATGTTGGCACATCTCTTCCCTGTCATGGCCGTATGGTTCTGTTAGGTACCTACCGGTGGTAGCCTCTAGCGTTCCACAGACCGGAATCCCCCAAGGCGCGGAATCTAAGTCCCAACCTGCTTGTTCACCAGGGCCCCGGATGGTGGGGATGGACTTGGAGTAGGCCGAGACCAGGTCGCGGCCCCTGGGTTCACCCAGCTACGGTAGAAGCACCACTGGAGGTGTATAGCAGGTGAGAGCCTGATGTGAGGAGGTAACAAGAGCAGCGTTGGGCAGGCCGGGTCGGTAACGGTGGAGGCAGAGTGGTAAAAAAGCAATAGGCAGAAGGATAAACAAGTCACAAGCCGGGTTCGGTAACAGGAGATCAGAACGTGCAGGGTTAAGCAGGAGAATGGTCAGACAAGCCAGGGATCAGAACAGGAGACAGACAGCAAATCAGGGTCAGGCAGGGTCGGCAACAAGACAATCTACAATACAGGAACTCAGCATACAGGTAAGACCATACGGCCCTGCGCCCTGATTGGTGCCAGGCACGCGATCGCGAGTGCACATGCGCCGCTGCAATCAGGGGTGCCCAGTTCCCAATGCTCGCACGCTAGTGGGGCCGGGCACACCGCCCATGTGCAAACCCGTGCGCGATCGCGGCCAGTTCTGGGGTCCCTGACAGGTTAATAGAAAGTTTACAGAGAAATGTATCAATTCTGCGGGGGTGAGCTCAGGTTTCCTAGGCAATGGTTGCAGAAAAGTTTTCTTTCACTTTCTAAGATTTCAGACAAGCCATATGCTAATGCATACAGATGCAGTGTATAAACTTGCAGTTGTAAAACATTCACATCAATAATTTGTTCTGACACTTAGTGTTATGCTGATATATACTTGCAGACATGTACAGGCTTGTGTAGAGATGGCTGCACTCTGTTAGCTGCTATTTCCAATGTCCATATAACATCTCACTGTGTATCCAAAGCTAGCAAGGATTCTATGAAGACATTTCACTGATCTTTTTACTGTTCTGTCTCTCCAATCTAAGCATTGAAAGTGTGATCTTTGTAACTTACAGTTGTGAGGAGATCGCGATAACTCCAATCTTAGTTGAATAACACAGGCAGTGACTATCAGATGACACCTTGAAGATCTTGTGAAGTTTATTCCATAAACTGAGAGAATCTTACAACAATGAACATCGGATAGGTCAAAAGATCATAATGTGATCTGCTTCATGACATGAGGCTATAAGGTGAAATGCATTACTGGGAAAAGGGGTGGGCTATCTATACAGCAAGAACTAAACCAAAGGAAAGGGAGGAGCAGAGACAAAATACAAAGAACACTTAAAGGCATATGACAGTCATGTGAAACATGACACAAGATTACTTAATCCGGGTCACGGCACCAATCTGTTGTCTTATATCCATTGTCCAAGAAATTCACTTTCCAGCAGCAACTCGGTTCATCCAGACACCTTTTTATTCAGCTCCAGAACACTCCAAAATATATTTGTAACAGATGACAAAAGTCCAGCTGAATATTTGTAAATATTACAATGAACAGCCCTCAGAGTCCCATTTAAGATATTTCATGTCAAACATGGAGATACTACACCGTCCACCATATGTCCAATCTATAATATGCAGCTAGGTAGCTTCCATGCGTGCAATAATGTGAGTTATGATCTATACCTGAGCTTCCATTTTAATAAAAGGAAAGAAGCTCTTTCCCAGTCAAAAACTTTCCTTGATATGCAGTTTACTGGTGGGGTTTCTGATTGGCTGAAAAAACACTTTTGATCTTACATGAAAGGACTTCACTTGCCATTGAGTCTAATTACTTAATCCGGGTCAAGGCACCAATTAGACTCGAGGGGGTATTCGTGGGAAATGGTGAAAGGATGACTTATTTACCTGGTAAACCCTATAGGGACCTTAACTGTTCTTTACATAATGGCAAGTGAAGTCTTTTCATGTAATATCAAAAGTGTTTTGTCAGCCAATCAGAAACCCCTCCAGTAAACTGTATATCAAGAAAAGTTTTTGACTGGGAAAGAGCTTCTTTCCTTTTATTAATATGGAAGCACATGTATATCTCATAACTCACATTATTGCATGCATGGATGCTACCTAGGTGCATATTATAGATTGGACAAATGCTGGACGGTGTACTATCTCCATGTTTGATATGACGTATCTTAACCACTAGGGGACCGGCCACAGTATATATACTGCGGCAAAGCAGCCCCTGTAGGCAGGATCACGTATATAAACGCGATCCTTGTTTACATGCTAGAGGGTGCGCACAACCGCCCTGCCCGTGGCACTGATCGCGGCCGTGGGTGTCAATCACCGAGTCCCGGCCAGTGATTACCCGGCGGGTCCCTGCGATTGCAGGCAATCACTAACACAGAGCACAGCTGCATTGTTTTCAGTGCAGCTCTGCTCCCTGTCAGTTCCCAGCTCACTGTTCCGGAAAGCAGAGCTTAGCTTTCCAGGACAGCGTGCAACAGTGAAGTACACATCCCCTGCCAACTAGTAAAACACTCCCCTCACACAGTTAACCCTTTGCCTAAAAAAGTTAACCCCTTCCTCCCAAGTGCCATTATTGGTGTCAGAGTTTTTTTTTTGTTTGCACTGATCACTGTATTGGTGTCGCTGGGGATGTCGGTGACCCCAAGTCAGTTCCCCCCCAGTGTCAGAATGTCTGCTGCAGTCCCACCATAAGTCACTGATTGCCGCCATAAGTCACTGATTGCTGCCATAAGTCGCTGATCACCGCTATTAGTATACAAAAAAAAATCCAGTATCTATACCTCCATTTCTAAACGCTATAACTTTCACATAAACCAATTAATTTACATGTATTGGGATTTTTCTTTAGCTAAGACATGTCGCAGAATACATTTTGGCTGAAATTTATGACTAAATTTGATTTTTACATTTTTTTACTGGACAAGTTTTATAGCAAAAAGGCCAAAATATCGTTTTTTTTCTCAAAATTGTCGAGTTTTTTTTATAGCGCAAAAAAATAAAAAAACGCACAGGTGATCAAATACCACCAAAAGAAAGCGCAATTCATGGGGAAAAAAAGGATGCAAATTTCATGTTTGTGCAGCGTTGCATGACCGCGCAATTGTCAGTTAAAATGACACCGCGCCATAACACAAACCGCTTATATAACCGCTTCCTGACCGCCCTATAGCAGAAATACTCCCCCCTTCTCCCCCAGCAAGTGCAGTGTCGGTAGGTCACTGTCACTTGATACATTGCACAAAAAACCGCAGTGTTGGCAGAATCAGGCCTGATCTCTGTTAGAACTTGCCGGTAAATTTTAATGACTCTCATATGCAGCAGAGTGCCTGTACTAGTGATCCGCTACCTTTTGGTGAACTGGCAAGCACCAGCAGTCTAGTACATCCTGGTCTTTCACATACCTCTTAGATTGTAAGCTCCCAGTATCAGGCCCTCCTAACCCTCTTGTATTGAACTGTATTGTTGCTGTATTGTATCCCATTATATTGTACAGTGCTGAGCAAACTGTTGGCACTATATAAATCCTGTATAATAATAATGCCACATCACCAAGTCATACTGCAGTGCTGGTGAGTCCCATAAGTGCAGTACAAGCTGGTGCGGTGGCGAGCACAAGTATTGTCCCGCAACCACCAAGAATTTGCACATAGGCCCATAGAGCCCCTAATATCTTTCCGGATGTGCTTGCAAATCCCAATTGGCAGCCCACAAATTCTGCAGCACCTGTACTTCCCCCCATTCACTGCCCAACCCGGAATTCAGGTGGAAATAGCAAATTTAACTACTCCCCTTGATTTTTTGGAGCCGTTTTTCACGGAAGATCTGTATGCATTGATTGTGGATCAAAGCAATTCATATGCACAACAGTTTATCGCCGCCAACCCAAATTCAAACCTTGCCAGACCAGCCGCATGTAAACTCATTACGGTTTCCGAATTTACATTTTTTTGGACCTAACCCTCAACATGGGCATTAGTAGAAAAAAATTATTGCGGTTGTATTGGTCCACAGACCCGATTCATCATATGTCCGTGTTCTCCGCTGCCATGGCCAGGCATAGATGTGAGAGTATAATGTGTTTTATGCGTTTCAACAACAATACACTCTGTTGTCCTTGGGGTGACCCTGAATTTGACCGGCTCCACAAAATTCAGCCCCTCACAAATCACCTTAACCAAAAATTTGCAGATGCCTATACTACCCAGCAAAAAATCTGCGTTGATGAGTCCCTCATTAATTTTTCTGGCTGCCTTGCATTCAATTTCTCCCCAGCAAGCATGCCAGATATGGGGTCAAGATGTAAGGGCAACAGGCTATACTTAAAAGTTTCGGATTTACGAGGGAAAAGAGTCACGTGGAGCCCCCCAGATGCCCAGACTACGTGGGGAGTAGTGGCAAGATAGTTTGGGACTCATCCTTTTTCCATATGGGGTACCACTTACCGTATTTTTCGCTCCATAAGACGCACCTGACCATAAGACGCACCTAGGTTTTAGAGGCAGAAAACTGGGAAAAAAATATTCTGAACCAATAGACTGCAGACACAGTACAGGGGATGACCAGAGACTGCGGACACAGTACAGGGGATGACCAGAGACTGCGGACACAGTACAGGGGATGACCAGAGACAGCGGACACAGTACAGGGGATGACCAGAGACAGCGGACACAGTACAGGGGATGACCAGAGACTGCGGACACAGTACAGGGGATGACCAGAGACTGCGGACACAGTACAGGGGATGACCAGAGACTGCGGACATACTACATCATATAAAGTCCCAACAGGGCCCCTCCACCCAGAATATCCAATGATCTGACACCATACACCAAGGAAAAGGACTACAACTCCCAGCATCTGTCATTTTAACTTACAGAAGGCAGGCTATAGAAGGCAGGGGGTGCACTGAGCTCCGAGGACAGGCCACACCAGCAGATAGGACCGGACTGTAGAGCAGGGAGCACACTATGGACACATGCCAGGAAAGGGGAGGCGCTGTAAGGACAGGCCACACCCGCAGACCGGACTGCAGAGCTGGGAGCTCAGTACATAGACATGCCAGGAGCGGGGACAAGCTCCGAGGACAGGCCACGCCTGCAGGGCGGACCGGACTGCAGAGCAAGCTGGCTGGGTTCGGCGAGGGGACTGCCTGCTATGAAGAGCTGCGGGGACAGCCCGCTGAGAGAGGGCAAGGTGAACTTCGGTGACAGCCTGCAGTGGGAGGGGACAGGCTGCACTGGGATGTGACAGCCGCTGGCACTAACACGTCGGCGGTGACAGGTGGAGGACTGGTCAGTATTCGCTCCATAAGACGCAGAGACATTTTCCCCCATATTTTTTGGGGAAAAAAGTGCATCTTATGCAGCGAAAAATACGGTATACGTGAACAATTTTTATTCAAGTGTGCCACTATTTAGACATTTGTACAATCTTGGAACTGGCACGTGGCACCGTGTGCCCACCATTAGATGTGGGTGAATGCAGGGCAGTTAATTCTAATGATGGGCATACCACACACTTTTTCTGGCAGAGATTTCTTCTCTTTTTTCATTCAGTCCACAGGCTGCATGCAAAAAAAAAGAGAACATAGCATATACAGTAATACCTCGGTTTACGAATGCCTCTCAATGTAATTTTAGGTTTGCGAATGAAAATCCATTGAAAATAATGCCTCGGTTTATGAATTTTGTACAAATTTTTTTGCACAATATGAAGTATGTCAGTGCTGATTTTTAAATGCAATTGCTGTGTTTTTTTTTTTTTTTCTTCACTATAGCTCACAACATTAGCTGGCAGTTTCCCCGAAGCTAAAGGATACTTTGTATCTTTTAAGAAACTGAAAGGAAACACTGTTTCTTTTTGGGGAAATGAACTAAAAGAAACTTTCTTTTAGCTGGAGGGGGAAGTGACAGATGAATTTCTGAACTACTGTATAGTGAAGAAAAAAAAATGGTAATTACATTTAAAAACTGACAGCTGAGTGTAAAATAATTTTTTTAATTGGCAGCAATTCTTTTACATTCAGCTGTCAGTGGGGAACCCCGCTGACAGCTGAAACATTAACAGATGGTTGTCACTACTAACATACGGATGAGTTACTAAAATAACTCATGCGGTATTTTAGTAGCGTTTACTGTTTTTCTGACCTCAACGGATTAATTGGTTTTCAACGCATTCCTATGGGAAACAGTATTTTGGTTTACGAATTCTTCGCCATACGAAATGTCCTGCAGAACTAATTAAATTCGTAATCCGAGGTATTACTGTATACCCAACAAGGACTAGCAACGTACTGGTACATCACTGGACTTTGAATGGTTATACCAGGATGATGCCTACAGCTGCAGGCATCATCCTGGTATAGTTTTTTTTTCAGCTGGCGATCGGCTTTCATGTAAAAGCAATCATAGTGGCTAATTAGCTGCAGGATTGCTTTTACAAGTGGCGGGAGACAATAGCTCCCTCCCCCACTGCCTTCCATGGCCTTCTCGGGCAGTCCCGTGCCATCGGGCCAACCTGAGAATGCAGCTGACCATAGAGCTGATTGGAGACCAGAATGGTGCCAATCATCTCTATAGTCTAAGAGAGGCTATGAGCATTTCATCACTTCAGTTTTCACAAGATATAAACAGTGCCATTTGTAAATTGGGATCACACTGATCTTGGTTTGATTAGATAATGTAAGGGCAGAGGAGAGATCTAGAGTCTGATAGAACCCAGATTTCTCAAAAATGAATATATGACAATGCCCATTGAAATTATAGGGGATATTTGCATTGTGATAGCATTAAAAGTGATCAAAAAAAAAATGAAGGGGACAGTGTTGAAATTAAAAAAAAATCAAAATAACTCAAAAAAAGTACCCTAGACCGTGCGCATCTGCATTCGTGAGAGTTGACCCTGTGCCAGTATGAACTATACACCATGCACCATACATGTGAGGTATTGCCACGAACGTCAGATCAAGGACAGTAATTCTAACACTAGACTTCCTCTGTAAATCTAAAATGGTAGCTTGTAAAGGCTTTTAAAACGTTGCCTATGGATATTAAAAAAGTATGCAGTTTGTCGCCCTTGCACTGGGCATGCGCAGTTTTAAAGCATGTCATGTTTGGTATCAATTTACTCGGCATACCATCATCTTTTATATTCTACCAAATAATTGGCCAATATTTAGTGTTTTTGTGCATTAAAAGTAAAAAAAGTGTATTTAAAAAAAAAAAAGTTGCGTTTGAAAAATCGTTGCGAGACTACTATGTGACATAAAAAATTGCAGCACCCACCATTTTATTCACTAGGGTGTTTGCTTTAAAAAAATATAATGTTTGGGGTTTAAATTAATTTCCTAGCAAAAAATACAGATTTTTTTTCATGTGAATAAAGTGTCAGAAATGGCTTGGTCTTCAGGTGGTTAGAAGAGTGAGTGATGTGTGGCATAAACTTCTAATGCTGGGCATAAAATGCCCCCACCCACCAAAATTACTCCTTTTTTGGAAAGTAGACAGTTCAAATTATTTGCAGAGAGGCATATTGAACCAATAGAAGAATTTATGTTTTTACTACAAATTTTTGGAAAATGACAAAACAAATTTTTTTTTTTTTTTTACACAAAATTGTCACTTAAATGATTTATTGCTCACACATGCCATGGATATATGTGGAATTACTCCCCAAAATACATTCTGCTACTTCTGAGTATGGGGGTACAACATGTGAGAGACGTTTGGCAGTCTAGCCAAGTACAGGACCCCAAAATCCAATAAGCACCATCAGGCTTTTAAAGGGCTTTATTTCCTCATTACACTTCCTGACTACCTATCAGTTTCGGAGGCCCTGCAATGCCAGGATAGCACCAAACCCCCCAAATGACCACTTTTTGGAAAGTAAACACCCCAAGGAATTTGATCAGGAGCATGGTGAGTATTTTGCAGATCTCATTTGTTGCCACAGGTTTTTGAAAATTGAGGAAAAAAAACAAACAATTTTTTCTTTTCTTTTTTTAGATTTCAAAAACTTGTGGCAACAAATAAGATCTGCAAAATACTCACCATGCTTCTTATCAAATTCCTTGGGGTGTCTTCTTTCCAAAAAGGGGATCATTTGGGGAGGTTTGGTGCTATCCTGACATTTCAGGGCCTCCACAACTGTGACAGGTAGGCAGGAAGTGTAATGAGGAAATAAAGCTCTTTAAAAGCCTGAAGGTGCTTATTGGATTTTGGGGTTTGGTACTTGGCTAGACTGCCAAAACGTCTCTCACATGTGGTACCCCCATACTCGGGAGAAGTAGCAGAATGTATTTTAGGGTGTAATTCTACATATACCCATGTGAGAGAAATATATAATTTAAATGACAACTTTGTGTAAAAATAAAAAATAAAAATTGTCATTTTCCAGAAACTTTTGTGTAAAAAAATAAATAAATCTTCCATGGACTCAAAATGCCTCTCAGAAGATAGCTTGGGGTGTCTACTTTCTGAAAAGGGGTCATTTGGGGGTGTTTGTACTATTCTGGTATTTTATACACATACACTCCTTTATCTAAGGATCCTTTGTTGGAGTTCAAACGCTCTCGTAAGAGCATTATCAATAAGGGCTATAACAATATTCTGAATAAAAAAGAAAAAGTGTTTCTATGCCCCACTGCACCTAAACTGCCAGTCTTATATATTCTCCCTAAGGTACATAAGGATCCTATCAAACCTCCCGGACGACCAATCATAAGTGGAATAGGGTCCCTGTGTTCTAGGATCGGAGAATATCAATTTTTTTCTCCAGCCATTGGTCTCACAGACCCCTTCCTTTTTAAGGGACACTAAGCATGTATTGAATGAAATCAGCAATATTAACATACTCCCAAGCACGTTCTTGGTGACGGCAGATGTAGCATCTCTCTACACCAATATAAATCATGGTGATGGTATGGAAGCAGCTGACTTCTATTTAACACACTATAGCACTTTACCTGTTCTCCAAAAAAACTTTATTTTGAGCTTATTGGAATTCGCTATATTTAAGAATTATTTCTGGTTTAATAAAGTTTATTACTTACAGATTAAAGGTGTTGCAATGGGGGCTAAGTTTGCCCCCAGTTTAGCTAATTTATTCATGTCCCGTTGGGAAGAAGATTTGATTTATTCTAGGGACTGGCCGGAACTGATACTATACAAAAGGTATATTGATGACATCTTCCTTCTATGGAATGGGGAAGAACAGTCACTCATTAATTTCTTTACTACACTTAATAACCACAGTCTCAATATTAACCTTTCTTACACATACAGCCAACAGGAAATAAATTTCCTAGATCTCACCCTTATGAACATGCATGGGAGAATTATTACCAAATCTTTCTTCAAAACCACGGACTGTAATAGTTACATCCCTCTTGGCAGCTGCCACCACCCTAATTGGTTGGCAAAACATTCCAAAGGGCCAGATAATGAGGATAAAAAGAAATTGCACTAATGATGACACCTTTCAATTACAAGCCAATATCTTAAAGGAGAGGTTTTTGGAGAAAGGGTATGATGAAACCAATTTAGATCATACCATCCAAAAGGTTGCACAAATGGACAGGAACAATATGTTACTTAGTAAACTAAAAGTGACACAAGCTAAAATATGTCTGTTTATAACAACTTTTCGACTCAATACAAACAAATCGGAAAAATTATTAATAGGAATTGGGACATCTTAAAGATGGACCCAGTACTCTCTAAAATTTTACCTGAGACCTGAAATTATCTACCGCAATGCCACTGCTGTTAGGCACTTTATTGCTCCTAATATTGTGGACCCTCTGAATAACATGTCCTTTTTTAAGGAGTTAAAAGGTTTCTACCCATGCAATAGATGTGTCATATGTAAATGCAACAACAGTAGGAAACAGAGTGGATGGTTTCAACTCTTGTGTCACTGGCAGAACTTATGACATAAGAAAATTTATTTCATGTCACAGTAGATTTGTGGTATACCTTTTACAGTGTCCCTGCCAAAAACAGTATGTGGGTAGGACAACTAGACGTCTACGTGATCGTTTACGCGAACATGTGGCAAATATTAAAAAAGGTTTTAGGGAACACTCTTTGTCTAACCACTATAGGTTATACCACAACAAAGATCCATCATCCTTGAAGTTTGTCGGTTTTGATGTTGTTGATAATTACTGGAGGGGTATCAACAAAACAAGAGCTGTTTCCCAAGCTGAGACCAAGTGGGTATATGAATTGAATACATTGCATCCCCTGGGACACAATATTGAAGTGGATGTTAACTGCTTCATAGCCAACAGCTAAATTCCCCTCTTTTCCATTGTAGTTAGTTGTAAGGATATGTTTATTAATCCAGAATATTAAGATATTTTTAGTGAGTTCATCTCTTCTCCTTCCTTCTGATTTTTTAGTCCTCTCGTATTTTTATGATATTGACTATGTCGTGACGGTTTTATTATTCTATTAACCCACCCGTATTCAGAATTATTTAATGATTTTTAGCAGAATTATTTATTGATATTTTTTATGATTTTTACAGAATATATGATGTTAATAAGGTTTATTCCGCTATGATTCAAATATGAGCTATTAATATATTTATGACATTTACATACATTAATTGTTACTAATCATTATATAGTAACATTGATGAATTTGACATCAGCTACATGGAATATTTATTGTCATGTTGCTATGTATATATTTATTTATTTATATATATATTTTTATTTATTTAATTATATTGATTTATTATGTATGACTTTGATTCCTATATACTCATTTTGCCATGGCCTGGTATTAATTCTATTTATTTATTTATTGCACCCACACTGCAATTTAAATAGTTTCCCCGGGTTTATATGTCATTATTTATTTATTTATATTGTTCTTCTATTCCCTGGGGTCTGTGGCATTCACCGCCGCTTGTTTTTTAGTGACGGAGGAGGAGGTACCTCCCATCCGTCTTGATCCTCACAGATCTATGGCACAATGGCGCTTCGGCGCGCGCATGCGCAATGTGTTAGTCTACGGTACAATGGCACAATGGTCCATCGGCGTGCGCGCATGCGGAGTCTATTATTCTACGGAAGAATGGCGGTGGCGCGATCGCGCATGCGCCAGTTCCCCTATATAAGCCAGACGTTGGTCACGCTTCTGTTCAGCCTCCCCTCTGATGATGTGCTTTTAGCACGGAAGGCCTTAGAAAGGAGGAGCTGTACAGAGCATGACGTTTATGCCGCTGGAGCCACGAGGAGGCTCGGCGGTCATCTTTAAAGGGGTCAGTATTGCAAAATCTTTGTAACTGATATATGATGCATACTGCCCTATGTTTGTTTTATGCTTCAAATAAATTTTTCTGAAATACTACACCATTGGGCACCTGTTCTTTGAGCTCCTATGCGAGCTATTACATCTGCAGGAAATCCCTGTGCTATCCAGTATCCAGAGAGGGGAGCCCTTTCCAAAGCAGAATACCTGTCCATCCAGAGAGGGCAGCCCTTTCCAAAACAGAATACCTGTCCATCCTAAGGGGGACTTCTGGACCAGGCAGATTCTCACTACTCGCCAAGGCTTGATGATCAGAGAGGCAGCCCACCATCTATCATTTATTACTACATGCACTGTTAATATGCGCTTCCGGTGAGTGCGCATTTCTGCTATTTTGGTCGGCTGTTTATACCAGCATTCGAAGTACTGAGATACCTGCCTTATAAGGATCTATTGCTATTCGTTGAACTTTTATATATTTATTGTTGGAACTTATCTTAAGCGGTGCAGTTCTTTGAATTTCGAACTTTGATGAGCTGGCACAGATAGACGGCACTGATGAGCTGGCACTGATGATGCTGCACTGCTGGGCACAGGTGGGCGGCACTGATCATCAGGGCCGATCACATCTCTGATAATTACCATTTATCAGCAGTATTTTCCTCATGCTGTGACAGCATGAGGAAAGTGCAGCAGATAAACAACTGTATTTACCCGGAGATCTGCTGTGTCATTGGACACAGCTGATCACGTGGGAAAAGGGCGCCATAATTGGCCGTTTACCGTATCATGTGATCCTTAGGACACAGCAATCACTGGCAGTGCTGGGTGCGCGCAGGGGGCGTGTTCTGGAATGAAGTCCATGGACGTCGTCCCAGAACCAGACAATCCAGATGTAGTCGTCCTTCGGCTATAGCACAGTAGGGAACTGGTTAAGGGAGGTAAATCCTCAGGAGGGCAAGTGGTTAATGAAAGGAAAGAAGCTCTTTCCCAGCCAAAAACTTCCCTTGACATACAGTTTACAGGAGGTGGTTTCTGATTGGCTGACAAAACACTTTTGATCTTACCTGAAAAGACTTTACATGCTATTACTGTAAATAACAATTAAGGTCCCTATAGTGTTTACCAAGTAAACAAGTCACCCTTTCATCATTTCCCATGAACACCCCCTGGAGTCTAATTACCATCAATAAATACTTCTATGGTCAAATCACATTCTTTATCATCCTTACACATGTAAACAATGTACCCTTTGAAATGTCTAATTAGAGAAACAGGCCATTCTCCAAATACCAAAGTGACCTTGCATAAAATTAACATAGCAAAGAGTTCTTTTGATGTGTAAAGTGGTCTTGTCACTGGCCTGTTCAAGAATGAACAGTATGTGTTTTAATATATATACACACATATATATATATATATATATATATATATATATAAAAATCACACAATATACTGCTGGGGAGTCAAAGGTTGAAAAGGACCTGGATGTTCTGCTAGATCATAAACGTAATAATAACATGCAATGCCAAACTGCAGTTTCTAAAGCTAGCACAATGCTTTCTTTGAGTTAAAAAAGGTATAGACGCCAGAGAGAGAGACATAATTTTTCCCTTGTAGAAAGCATTAGCACTACCTCATCTGGAATATGCAGTTCAGTTTTGGGCACCTGCTCACGAAAAGGATATCAGAGAACTGAAGAAAGTACAGGGAAGGGCAACCAAACTGATGAGGGACATAGAGGAGCTCATCTATTAGGAAAGATTAGCTGAACTGAATTTTATAAGGAGGAATATGATCATCATGTATAAATATATAGGTGGTTCAGTGACCTTGGTGTTGAGTATTCTCTTCCAGGTCATTACAGAGGACAAGGGACACCATTTACATCTGGCAGAAAAGTGATTTAAAGCTGAACTCCAGGAATTCAGCTACTTTGTGCAGGCATACTATAAGATGAAGAGGTGCATGCCACCTACTGGACTATAATTTACATCTAACAGATTTATCGAGCTTCTGGGAGACAGCTATCCCTATAGTTCTGGGAGCTCTGACCTGGGCGTTCTGGTCCCCGCTCCTTCAGCAGCAGAGTCAATGCAGCTGCTATGCCTTCCCTTCCCCCCTTCTGGCTCAATCACAGAAGCCTTTTTATTATGTGAGCTCATTCCCAAAATACAAAAGGCATCTGTGAATGGGTAGCAGATGGCATAGGCATAGGCAAGCAGAGCTGCTGTGTGCGCTTTCCTCCTTTCACAGCCCCAAGTGTTTCCTCCAAGAGTGCTATTAACCTGTCAGATGTAAATAATCGAGGCATGCACCTCATTAGACTTAAAGCATAGTATGTCTGCACATTTTACAATGTGGCTGAATTCCTGGAATTCAGTTTTGACTTTCACATACAGAAAGGCTTCTTCATAGTAAAAGCAGTGAAATGCTGGCCAGTGCAGTAGATTGTTTAAAAAAAAAAATTAGCTGAATGCAGACCTAATACACATCTAAAGGCCTGTGTGTGCATGGCACAAGGAGTTGCGTTTACAGGCAGAAAAAAAAAAGGCACACACCTGTAAAAGCAGCCTTTTAAAGCCCTGTATGCATGACCCCTTAATGTATTAAAGATTACATTAATGATTGCAGAGTGGCATTAATTTGTGTCTTTTATATCTGCCTAGAGTTAAGCTTTAAATCATCTGCCTCTATTACAATAATACCTAGTGATCCTGCCATGAAGCTGTGCAAAAAGCACTAAAAAATAACATAATTCAACATGGTTCCAATGGGCTACTGCACAACAGTAAGTACAAAAGTAAAAACACTCACTCTTGAATAACTGCTGATGTCTCAGCCCAGGATTTTAATGCTTCTCTTACATCCTTGTTTCGGCAGTGATAAGCAGCCAAATAAATGTGTGGATACAAGTGCTGGTTTTCATAGTGTACTTTGGAGGACTGTATAGCCTTTAAAGAAAAAAAAAATAGAAAATCAGATACTTCAGTTATTTTTGCAGAGAGCTATATTACCATTACTCAATGTGTAACTTTTACTTTGTTGAGTGCAACTGGGGGATTGTGCCTTCAATCTTGAATTTAGCTGAACACAGAATTTAGCACACATAGTCATTCCCTGGTGAAAATCAGTCCCCAGCACACAGACTGAGTTTCCCCTCTATTATATTCAAACTCCAGCACGCACATATTAGACTTTTCCCCTATCATCTCCCAGCACATGCAATCCCCAGTTTGCCCTCCAGAGTCTCCACACTGCAGTGCCTATACTACCATTAGCACACAAACTGCATTTTTAACATTCAACATGTATGTCCTTCCAATACACATTACCACACTGAGCCCAGGCACTGTCTACAGCAACCATTCTCAATAGGGTTCCGTTGAAAAATAGGGTTCCCCCAGTGATCGCTGGGGTTTCCTTGAGTTGTGACTGTTTTACATACTATTTGATGATGCCTGCATAGTCTAGCAAGCTCCATTGCAACAGACATCCACTTACTGTCTCTGGCCCAGGTAGGCAATGTGCACGTCTCTTCCTGGACACACAAAACCTCTGCAGCCTTACTTTTTCTAAACCGTGTACGCACTTCCCCTCAGCAGAAACAAAAGAACACACCCCATAAAATCAGTTTCAGTTGAACATTTTGCGTAAATCCAGCCATAAGCCCCTAATTGTTTTGATAGTGTTTAGAAAGGTTGCTTTGCAGTATAAGCCAAGGAAGCTTAACTTTAAAATACATAGTGTATTAATGCACTTTACTAAACAGAAAAGGCTGCACATACAAAACTGCAGGAAACAATTTATAGCATGCAAAGTATAACAAAATATGCACACAAAAAACACATGCCCAGACTATCTATCCTTCCCAACAAATTAGCATAGACAATGTATGTAAGCGTATACTAATCAGCTACCTACCTTGTTTCCTGGTGATGGAATCTTCCCATGGTTCCTTGCTTCTTAGAATCCACCAACACACTGGGGTTTATTTACTAAAGCTGGACAGTGCAAAATCAGGTGCACTTCTGCATAGAAACCAATCAGTGTCCAGGTTTCAGTGCCAAAGTCTATTTGAACAAGGTTAGGTTAGAAGCTGATTGGCTATCATGCTTAGATGCACCAGATTCTGAGTGAACCAGCTTTAGTAATTCTCCGCCAAAGTTCCTTATTCCAAGTCTCAGAACAAACCCTTCCTCTTTGACTTCCAGAACAACTGTTTTTGTCTGGTCACATGGCCTGTTCAAAGTCCTATTGCCCTCCCCCTATTTCATGCTTCATCATATCCTGTAGCCCGACTTCCTGTGCTGAGCTCATAAACCAGTCCAACTGGTTAATTTGCATATTAATAGAGGATGCCTTATTTTCTTAACTAGCTGCCGACCACAGATAGCCGAATGACGGCTGCACTGCGGCCGGCCAGTTCTGGGTGGACGTCATATGACGTCCTCCCAGAACGCGCTCTCCTGCGCGCCCCAGGGGGCGCGCACCCGGCGATCTCCGTGATCGCTGTGTCCTATGGACACAGCTGATCACGTGATGTGGTAAAAGGCCAATCACAGCGGCCTTTTACCACCTGATCAGCGGTGTCCAATGACACGCTGATCAGAGGGAAATGCAAGTGCCGGTTCTCGGCTGCACTTTCCTCACGCTGTCAGATCGTGAGGAAAGTACTGCCGAGAACCGGCAGATGTCAGAGCGGGGATCGGCACCGATCATCAGGGCACTGATGATCAGTGCCCTGATGATCGGTGCCCAGCAGTGCCACCCGGAAGTTCCGCCCAGCAGTGCGCCCACTAGCTCCGCCCACCCGTGCCCATCAGTGCACCCACCTGTGCCACTCTGCAGTGCCACCTACCTGTGCCCAGAAGTGCCACCTACCTGTGCCCAGCAGTGCCACCCACCTGTGCCCGCCCACCAGTGCCACCCACCAGTGCAGCCCAGCAGTGCTGCCAGTCAGTGCCACCAGTCAGTGCCCAGGGGTTGTGCCAGTCAGTGCCGCCAGTCAGTGCCCAGCAGTGATGCCAGTCAGTGCCGTCTATCAGTACCCATAATCAGTGTCGCCTATCAGTGCCGCCTATCAGTGCTGCATATTAGTGCCGCCTATCCGTGACCCCTAATTAGTGCTGTCTATCAGTGCCGCCTATCCGTGCCACCTCATTAGTACTGCCTATCAGTGCCCTTTAGTGCTGCCTATCAGTGCCCATCAGTGCCGCCTCATCAACGCACATCAGTGAAGGAGAAAAAATACCTGTTTGAAAAATTTTATAAAAGAAACAAAAAAACTTTTTTTTTTTTCAAATTTTTTGCATTTTTTTTTATTTATAGCGCAAAAAGTAAAGTGCCCAGTGGCGATTAAATACCACCAAAAGAAAGCTCTATTTGTGAGAAAAAAATGATCAAAATTTCATATGGGTACAATGTTGCATAATCGCGCAATTGTCAATCAAAGTGCGGCAGCGCTGAAAGCTGAAAATTGGCCTGGTAAATAAGGGGGTATAAGTGCCTGGTAGGCAAGTGGTTAAACAACACATGGTCTTAATTCTATATTTACAGTATGCTATAAAGATGCTTCCTTGCATGTTCCGATATTTCTACTGCATTAGTGCTGCCTGCATGAAACATTAACAATTTCTTGGCCTTCATTTTGGGCCCTGCACTGCACCCTTGGGTCCTCACCCAGGTACTAGCCCCTGTTCTGACTCCACTTCATTCTCAGGGCATCCCTATAATGGGATATTTGTATGATCTTTTTACTGAGGGAAAAATTAGCTCAGGCTGTTAGTCAATCTCCAGTGAACCGTTATGACCCTACAGAGATATTGGTGAAACCTGAATCTTCAGAAATCAGCAGTGGAACCATCTTGTTGCTTGACAAGTTCTAATCTCTCTTATCCCATTCTTTTACTCTACAGTCCAAGAGTTATCTGATCCGCTATATTTGATCTATTTTTGGTGGTATTTTAACAGTCTGTAGCAGGGCTTTCTGACGTCCATTGTAAGGGGGACATTTATCTAACTGGCCTCTGATGTAATAAGCATTTTTCCCATTGACCCCTACTGAGCAGGATTTAGCAGAGGTTCCCTGAGATTTGAAAATTATTGTAAGGGTTCTTTGAGAAAGCTTGGTCTAGAGATAAAGCACTGAAGAGAAGCGCAGTTTATTTATTATACAGGACTTCTATAGCATCAACAGTTTGCACAGCGCTTTACAATATAAGGGAGACAGTACAATTACAATACATTTCAGTACAGAAGGAATAGGAGGGCCCTGCTTGTGGAGCTTACAATCTAAAGGAAGGGGGAGGTGATACAAAAGGTGATACCTGCAGGGGATGATCTGGTGGAGGTGATCCAAGTACAGTTCTTAGGTGGAGGTGGGGGTAGGCTTCCCTGAATAAGTGGGTTTTCAAAGATCGCCTAAAGGCAGACAGGGTGAGGGCTAACCTGACATATTGTGGTAGGGAGTTCCAGAGGATGGGAGAGGCTCTGGAGAAGTCCTGGAGGCGAGCGGGGAGAGGTGATGAAGGAGCTAGAGAGGAAGAGGTCTTGGGAGGAGTGTAGCAGGCGATTTGGGCGATATCTGCGGATGAGGTTGGTGATGTAGCTAGGGGCAGTGTTGTGCATGGCTTTGTAAGCTGTGATTAGTATTTTGAATTTTATACGTTGGGTTAGTGAAAGCCAATGAAGGGATTGGCAGAGAGGTGCAGCAGTCACTGATCGGTTGGTAAGGTGTATGAGTCTAGCAGAAGCATTCTTAATAGACTGAAGGGGGGATAACCTGTGTAACGGTAGACCAGTGAGGGAGTTGCAGTAATCAAGGCTGGATAAAACCAAGATGTAGATTAGTTGTTTTGTGGAGACATTGGTGAAAAAGGGGCAGATTTTGGAAATGTTCCGGAGGTTGAGGCGGCAGGATTTAGCCAGTGATTGGATGTAGGGCCCAAAGGAAAGATCAGAGTCTAGGGCCTAGCACACTGGCATGAGGGGAAGGACCAATGGTTGTGCTATTGATCTTAATGGTAAAGTCATGAGTGGGGGATCGGGGGGGAAGAAATATTACAAGCTCGGTTTTGGAAAGATTGATTTTAACTGCCTCCCACCCACCGTATAAGGAAATGACCGGCGCAAGGCGGCTCTCTTGTTCTGTGAGGATGTCATATGATGACCTCCCACTCTAACTGCACATTAGCACCCATGGGGGCGCGCAGCATGGCGTTTGGTGCGCAGTGTCCCTGGGACACAGCGGATCACCGATCAATGGAAAGAGCCGAAGACGCCGGCTCTGTCATGTGATCAGCTGTGTCCAATCACAGCTGATCGCATGTAAATAAGGAAATGACGGTTATCTGCATTTCTCTCCTTACGAGCTGTCATGCTGACAGCTCGTGAGGAGAGGAGAGCTGGTAATCGGCATTATTCAGAGGGGACATGTGCACTGATCAGTGTAGCCCCATCTGTGCCACCTGTCAGTGTCCATCAAGGCCACCTGTCAGTGCTCATCAGTGCCACATATCAGTGCCTACCAGTGCACATCAATGTCACATATCAGTGTCCATCTGAGCTGACTTTAAGTGCCATCTATCAGTGCCACCCATCAGTGCTGCCAGTCAGTGCCACCCATCAGTGCTGCCTAACAGTACCACCAAACAGTGCTAGTCAGTACCACCTATCCGTGTTAGTCAGTGCCACTTATCAGTGCCATATGAGTGCTGCCTTTCAGTACCCATCAGTGATACCTGTCAATGCCTATAAGTGCCACCTACCAGTGCCGCCTATCAGTGCCCATCACTGCAGCCTGTCAGTGCCCATCACTGCAGCGTTATTAGCGCACATCAGTGAAGGAGAAAAATCACTTATTTACAAAATTTTATAACAGAAACTACATTTTTTTTTTAATTTTCAGTTTTTGGTTTGTTTAGCAAAAAATAAAAAACCCAGAGGTGATTAAATACCACCAAAAGAAAGCTCTGTCTCAAAAAAATTCTAAAAATGTAATATGGGTACAGTGTTGCATAACCGCGCAATTGTCATTCAAAGCGCGACAGCAGTGAAAGCTGAAAATTGGCCTGGGCAGGAAGGGGGTATAAATGCTCTGTAGGCAAGTGGTTAAGGTAGTGGTGTGACATCCATGCTGATATGTCGCTTAGTAGATTAGTGATGCGTGAGGAGATTGAGCTGGGGAGTACAGAGATATATCTGGGTGTCATTAGCATAGAGGTGGTATTGGAAGCCATGGCAGGTTATCAATTGGCCCAGGGAGGAGGTGTAGAGAGAGAAAAGAAGGGGCCCAAGGACAGAGCCTTGGGGTACCCCAACGGAAAGAAGGAGAGGAGCGGAGGAGTTGTATGTGACGCTGAAAGTGCGTTAAGAAAGGTAAGAGGAGAACCAGGAGAGAGCAGAGTCACGGAGGCCGATGGAGTGGAGTTTACTGAGGAGGAGCGGGTGGTTGACTGTGTCAAAAGGCAGCAGAAAGGTCTAGGAGTACGAGTATGGAGTAATGGCCATTGGTTTTAGCAGTTAGTAGGTTGTTAGTGAGTTTTAGTAGGGCAGTTTTAGTAGAATGTTGTGGGCGAAAGCCAGACTGTAGGGGATCAAGAAGATTGTTGTTGATGAGGTGGCAGTTCATATGGTTGTGAACAAGGCGCTTGAGAAGTTTGGAGGCAAACGGGAGCAGGGACATGGGATTAAGTTATTCAAACAGGTGGGGTCCAGCGAAGGTTTTTTGAGTATGGGGGTAAACCGTTCATGTTTGCGCGGGGAGGGAAAGGTGCCTATGGAGAGTGAGGTTAGAGATGTGGGTTAGAGAGTTTAGGATAGAGCAGGAAGGAGGCTGCAATAATTGTGAGGGGACAGGGTCCAGGGGACAGGTAGTGAAGTGGGCCTTGGAAAGGAGTTTGGTAACTTCCATGGTGGTAACAGGATCGAAGGAAGAGAGTGAGTGTGGTGTTGGGCCTGGTATGTTGGTTGGAGGAGGAAGCTTGACACTAGAGATTTCATCACAAATTGTGTCAAACGTGTTCTTGAAATGACTGGCAATCTCCTGTGCAGTAAATAAGTTGTTGGGTGGAGGCAGTGGGGAGCAGAGTAAGGAATAAGGGTAGAAAAGAGTTGACGAGGATTGGATTAGAGTGTTTTGATGAGAGTGTTGTAGTAGGTTTGCTTAGCAGAATGGAGGCTGGAGTTGTATTTGAGAAGAGTGGATTTGTAGAAGGTAAAGTCTTTCAGGGATTTAGACGTGTGAAACTGGACCCGGAGGCCGGTAGATGACTGCAATCTTCAGACAAACAGGAGAAAAGAGACAAATACAGTGCACTTCAAAAGAGCAGAGGGACAGAGACAGAGGGGCAGGAAGAACCTGGAACGTGCTTTGTGGGGAAAGAAGTCCGATTCCGCCCCCTTTTCGTCCACTGGGTCTGGGCGCGTGAGTTTAGAAGAGGAGGCCACCAGTGCAGCTGGGGAGACAGTTGGAATCCTAGAGCCAGGTTTCAGTAATAGAAAGTAGGTTAAGGGAGTGGGAGAGGAAGAGGTCCTTGATAGTAGAAAGTTTGTTAGAGATTGAGCGGGCATTACATAGGAGGGAGGGGCCGGCGCGTGGAAGCAGGGGAATTGAGATAAGAGATTGAGGGTTGCAGCTGAAGCCAGAGAGGGGAGGCTGCTGCTTCTGTGGGTTGGAGTATGATGGTGGAGGGCCAGGGTGTGGGGCGATGTCTCCGGAAGTTAGTAGTAATAGAAGGATGAGGGAGGTGAGGTGGGAGCGGGATTTGTATGAGGGCAAATGCCGCAGTGATTTTGTTGTGGTGACATTATGTGGACCAAGGGAGAACAGGAGATAAGTGCAATGATATTGAGAGGACAGAAGTAAGGGTGATATGTACAGGTTGTGGGGTGGGGAGGAGGGGTAAAGAAGAGAGAGTTTGAGGAGAGAGGGCATTATAACATCAAAGAAAGTTAGCAAAAGCATGTTGAAGAGAGGAGAAATAACAAAGGAAGGCTGAGGGAAAGAGGTAAGAGAGGAAAGAGCACTTGCAGACTACTTGAGGTGGAGCACCAATGTTTGTACTTGCCTTAGTCAAAGTGCCATGCACTTAGCACCAGAGTGCCACTTTGCACAAGGAATGGCCAGCCTGTCCCCTTGCCAGCCGTCCCAAGGACTGTACTGAATTTATACTTGGATGGACTGGGGGAGGTTAGGAAATAGTTTAGTATCAGTCTCTGCCCACCTTCACTCTGTATAAGTGAAGTTTCTCAAAGTGTTTTGCTAACTGTGATATGTGTAGTGCATGACTGAATGGGTGTATAATAATGTATAATATTTAGGATTAACTAGCTGCCGACCGCAGATAGCCGAATGACGGTTACACTGCGGCCGGCCAGTTCTGAGTGGACGTCATATGACGTCCTCCCAGAACGCGCTCTCCTGCGCGCCCCAGGGGGTGCGCACCCGGTGATCTCCGTGATCGCTGTGTCCTACGGACACAGCTGATCACGTGATGTGGTAAAAGGCCAATCACAGCGGCCTTTTACCACGTGATCAGCGGTGTCCAATGACACGCTGATCAGAGGGAAATGCAAGTGCCGGTTCTCGGCTGCACTTTCCTCACGCTGTCAGATCGTGAGGAAAGTACTGCTGAGAACCGGCAGTTGTCAAAGCAGGGATCGGCACCGATCATCAGGGCACTGATGATCAGTGCCCTGATGATCGGTGCCCAGCAGTGCCACCCGCAAGTTCCGCCCACCTGTGCCCAGCAGTGCGCCCACTAGCTCCGCCCACCTGTGCCCAGCAGATCACCCACCTGTGCCCAGCAGTGCACCCACCTGTGCCCAGCAGTGCACCCACCTGTGCCACTCTGCAGTGCCACCTACCTGTGCCCAGCAGTGCCACCCACCTGTGCCCGCCCACCAATGCCACCCACCTGTGCCCGCCCACCAGTGCAGCCAGTCAGTGCCCAGGGGTTGTGCCAGTCAGTGCCCAGCAGTGATGCCAGTCAGTGCCGTCTATCAGTACCCATCATCAGTGTCACCTATCAGTGCTGCATATTAGTGCCGCCTATCCGTGACACCTCATTAGTGCTGTCTATCAGTGCCACCTATCCAAGCCACCTCATTAGTGCTGCCTATCAGTGCCCTTTAGTGCTGCCTATCAGTGCCCATCAGTGCTGCCTATCAGTGCCCATCAGTGCCGCCTATCAGTGCCCATCAGTGCTGCCTCATCAACGCACATCAGTGAAGAAGAAAAAATACCTGTTTGAAAAAAATTTTAATAGAAACAAAAACTTTTTTTTTTTTTCAAATTTTTTGCAATTTTTTTATTTATAGCGCAAAAAGTAAAGCGCCCAAACATGCGCGCGAAACATGTTGTCCCAGCAACAGGCCTCTTCCTTCTAAAGCTGCGGCTCCAGCAAGAGTTCCCCCCCCTCTGTCTCTCCACATCGTGGTGACGTCATCCAGGACGCTGGGACGTCGGGTAAACGTGGTCCCTGCACTGACAGGCATTCTACTCCACTGCTTCCCTCTGAGCGGACGGGCCGTCCATCTTGGAACCTGGCTTCCTAAAGCCACAGGCTGGTTATTTATTATTGTTTTACCATATGACTTATTAAAGACACACCTCCATACAAGGTGTATTATTTCTATCACAAAACTACACAGCGCCTGGCTCCTGTTCATACCATTCTTAACCTCGGAAACTACTAAGCAACATATTCACTCCCTTGTTATCTCTGTATCTGCCACCCCTCTCTGCCAATCCCTCCACTGGCTTCCCATTGCTCAACAGATATAATTGAAAACATTAACAATAACATATAAAGCCATTTATAACTCTGCCCCAAAATACAACACTAATCTTGTCTTCAAATATCACCCAAACCGTACTCTCCACTCCTTGCATGACTTCCTGCTATCTAGCTCCCTTGTCTCCTCCTCCCATGCTTGTCTCCAGGACTTCTCCAGAGCTTCCCTCATCCTCTGGAACTCTCTACCCCAATTTATCAGACTATCGCCTACTCTGCTCACTTTTAGGCATCTCTGAAAACCTATCTCTTCAGGGAAGCCTATCCTATCCTCAGCTAATAATGGAATCTTCTACTCCTACCAGTCCATCCCCCACAGTTACAATCTTTTGAACCATTAGCCCCTCCCTCCTAGATTGTAAGCTCCAAGGAGCAGGGCCCTCCTATTACTCTTGTATTGAACTGTATTGTAGCTGTATTGCCTCACGATATATTGTAAAGAGCTAAGCAAACTGTTGGCGCTATATAAATCCTGTATAATAATAATAACCCATAGTTTGAAGTTTTAGCACTGGTATACAAATTGATTCAATGTTAGCATAGCAAAAAGCTAGGATTTTGCCTGAAATCAAATTATATATTAGTGCAGGTATATAAAAACATCAAGTTAAATCACAAGAATATAATGTAAGTAAAGCTTACAACCTTGTAATAGAGTTCAAGGGGCTTTAGACGGCCAAGTGTTGGAGCAAGGTCTTCAAGATCTGCCAAATTACCCAAAGCCATCGGATACCTAAGTATGTAACAATTGGGGAAAAAAAGAAGTTGCAAAGGAGAAATGGTAAACATGATTTAATCCTTATTATCACGTAAGTGTAAAATAATCCAAAACATATTTAAAGTAGACATTTATCCACAAGCTTTTAGAAATAATTTTTGTGCTGTCAAAGTTTATAAAGTATAGATAAGGGTGCATCTCCTATGAATATCAGATTACCTATTCCTATAAGGACCTCTCTATTCACATTTATTCATAAAGATCAGTGGCAAGAATGATCCATGACCTTAAAAGAGTATTGTGGATTTCTCCCCCCCCCATTAAACTTATCTAGGTGGATGCAGCATTGGTCCGATGCTGCATCTGTCCTGTTCCCCCCAGCTGTAAGGGTGAGAACATGACCGCTGGTTGCCGAGTTCTCCTTTCCACTCTGAGCAGAGAGCGGGACTGTCTGTCACAGCTCTATGCTCAGCCCCCCCAGCACTCACTGGAGCGCTGGGCTGTGGAGGGGGAAGGAGCGGCTGGTGCCCCTTTTGGGTGCAGCTCCACTTTAACAGCTGCTCAAACATGTGTGGAATTATTATTCCTAACGTACATTTTTTAGGGTCTCTATATTTTGGTTTTGTATCAGAATTGCTTTTCTCTCGATACAAGTTAGTTGAAAGCAAAAGTAGCTTAATGAAGATTAGGTGATAGTCAACTGCAGGTCAAATGCACCTGTACAGGGACTCTAAATGTTCTCTGAAGGATCTTAAATGGATGTCAATTAGACAGTGAATTTATCTTCGGCCTGATGCGCACTGATGATTAGCAGCATCTGTGTGCTGGGACATAAAATTCCCAACCCTTTCTGGCACTGGATGAGCCACACGTGCCAGGTACAGATGTAAAAACAAAGAACTGTACGTGGCTGTAAACGGGTAAGCTCCTGAGGCTACTACATTGGCGTTTACCCATGCAGCTCCATACGGCGCTTCTCCCCAAATGTGCCACTTCCATGTTTGGCATGCGCAGGTAAACATCAAAACAGAAGCCATCAGCATTTACCCCAGCACAACTGCATAAGCCATTTATTTGTATTGACAGCTGTATGTGGCACATGCTGCTCCCCAGATGCCTCAGAACACAGGAGCTGATGAGCTTTCATGTGCACAAGGCCTAAAAGCAAGCTGTATTTTACCACCACTAAAGTCTACATTTACTGCATAGCAAAGCAGCGAACAAGAACAGCACAGCCAAGCAGCAACTAGTTACAAAAGCTAATATCAAGTATGAGTGGTGTAGTGTGTAGCTAAATTCACTGAAAAAAAAAAACATGCAGAAAAGATTTTATACATCCCTTGACACTACAGATAACTCAAAACAAAAAGGTCTATTTCACCACTTCAAGTCTGGACAATTTTCCCCCCTTCCTGTCCAGGCCAATCTTCAGCTTTCAGTGCTATCACACTTTGAATGACAGTTGCGCGGTCATGCAACACTGTACCCATATGAATTTTTTAGCATTTTTTTGAGACAGATAAAGCTTTATTTTGGTGGTATTTGTTCACCACTGGGATTTTTATTTTTTTTGCTATGTAAATGAAAAAAGTGTTTTTCTTATAAAATTTTGCAAATAAATAATATTTCATCATAAATCTTGGCCAAAATGTATTCCGTTATCTTTTTAGTAAAAAAAATAACTCTAATTAGTTTATAACCAAAAATTATATTACATTTTTTTTTAAAATTTTTATTTTTTTACATACTGTCACCCTAGCAGTACACTGTCACCATGGTGACACTGTACTACTTGTGGGGGGTGATGATTTTTTTTTTTTTTTTTTTTTACTGATTGCTTTTACACCCATAAAGGCTGTAAAAGCAATAATTTCTCCTTCTCTCTGGCTGCATTCTTGCAGCCTTTGCGAAATACTGTGTGAGCTGTGATTGATCACAGCTTGCCACATGGTACAAGACTGTTGTGAATAGCCTTGTACCATGTGACCTCTGTGACAGGGGCGGACTGACAAATCATGGGGCCCCTGGGCAATAGGAGATCATGGGGCCCCCTGTGTCCCTGCCCACTCAAGCCGCACCCACACAAAACCCCGCCTACATATTACACTACCCACAATACATGCGTTTGTCACAGAATTTCTCTACAGTATGTTCAAAATAAATGTTTATTACACAAAGAAAGAAAAAAAACATACATTAAAGAGTGCAACAATGGTACATTTCAAAATGAAGGTTTTAATGAATTTTTCCTATCCCACTGACACCAATGATAGGGCACTATTCCTCCCACTGACACCAATGATGTGGCACTATTCTTCCCACTGACACCAATGATAAGACATTATTCCTTTCACTGACATGAATGATAAGGCACTATTCATTCCACTGATACCAATGATGGGGCATTATTACTCCCACTGATACCAACGATAGGGCGCTATTTCTCCCATTGACACCAAAGGTGGGATGCTATTCCTCCCCCTAATACTAAACATGCATGGTCTACTCCCACTGATGCCAGGACAATTTCTGACCCCAAAGACCACAGTCCAGCCCCCAAAAACCTGAAGGACAGTAAACTGGCCCTTTGATCTAAATTTGGGGTCTCCAAACTTTCTAAACAAAGCATCTTCATGTGTTAGAATGGCCTAGTCACAGTCCAGACCAAAATCCAATAGAGAACCTGTGGCCAGACCTGAAAATTGCTGTTCACAGACGCTCTCCATCCAATAACACAGCTTGAGTGATTCTGCAAAGAAGAATGGGCAGAAATGTCTCTCTGTAGATGTGCAAAGCTGGGAGAGACGTCCCCAAAAAGACTTGCAGATGGAATTGCAGCCAAAGGGGGTCCTACAATATACTGACTCCAGGGGGCCGAATACAAATGCCGCCACACTTTTCACAGATTTATTGGTCACAAATGTTGGAACCATTTTTCATTTTCCTACCACTTCACAATTATGAACAACTTTGTGTTGGTCTATAAAATCCAATCCCAATAAATACATTGTAACATGACAACATGGGGGACATTTCAGGGGGGGAATACATTGTAACATGACAACATGGGGGACATTTCAGGGGGGGGGAATACATTGTAACATGACAACATGGGGGAACATTTCAATCGTGAGGAAGACTTTTTCAAGCCACTGTATATATCACTGATATCTGTACACTGAGTGCTATTCCTTATATATAAACACTGATATCTGTACATTACGTGCTATTCTCTATATATAACACTGATATCTGTACACTGGGTGCCACTCAGTGTACAGATATTACTGTTTTATAAAGGGAATATAGAATAGAAGACTACTATTAACCCCTTGCCTACCAGGCACTTATACCCCCTTCCTGCCCAGGCCAATTTTCAGCGCTGTCACACTTTGAATGACAATTGCACGGTCATGCAACACTGTCCCCGTATGAAATTTGTATCATTTTTTTGGTGGTATTTAATCCCCTCTGGGTTTTTATTTTTTGCTAAACTAACCAAAAAACAACTGAATTTTGAAAAAAAAAACTTTTTTTTCTTTGTTTCTGATATAACATTTTGTAAATGAGTAATTTTTCTCCTTCACTGATGTGCGCTAATGAGGCTGCAGTGATGGGTACTGATAAGGCGACACTGATGGGCATTGATGACGCACTGGTAGGTGGCACTGATGGGCATTGACAGACCTTACTGATGGGCACTGAAAGGCAGCACTCATATGGCACTGATAGGCAGCTCAGATGGGCACTGATATGTGGCATTTATGTGCACTGGTAGGCACTGATATGTGGCATTGATTAGCAATGATATGTGGCATTGATTGGCACTGACAGGTGGCATTGACTGACACTGACAAGTGACATTAATGGACACTGACAGGTGGCCCTGATGGGGCTACACTGATCATCAGGGCACTGATCAGTGCCCTGATGATCAGTGTAGATGTCCCTCTGAGGAATGCGTGACAGCTGGTGAGGAGTGGAATGCCGATAACCGGCATTTCCTTATTTACATGAGATCAGATGTGATTGGACAAGCTGATCACAAGACCGAGCCGACGTCTTCGGCTCTTTCCGCTGATCAGTGATCCGCTGTGTCCCAGGGATACAGTGCACCACCGATCGTTGAAGTGGGAGGACATCATATGATGTCCTCCCAGAACAAGAGAACTGCCGCCCGCCTGTCATTTCCTTATATGGTGGGCGGGAGGCGGTTAAGTTGCAGTGCTATCAGTGTAACCGGGGGTCGGGGGATTACACACTGACCTGCTTCAGGATACAGGGCAGCTCAGCACAACGATGACTCCGTTCTCTTCTTCGGCTCTTTCCGCTGATCAGTGATCCGCTGTGTCCCAGGGATACAGTGCACCACCGATCGTTGAAGTGGGAGGACATCATATGATGTCCTCCCAGAACAAGAGAACTGCCGCCCGCCTGTCATTTCCTTATATGGTGGGCGGGAGGCGGTTAAGTTGCAGTGCTATCAGTGTAACCGGGGGTCGGGGGATTACACACTGACCTGCTTCAGGATACAGGGCAGCTCAGCACAACGATGACTCCGCTCTCTTCTTTGGGCTGGTATCTTATTATTATTATAGAAGTAGGGACTATGTCATGGAGTCCAAAAATAATGGAGGTGATACTGGAGACATGGGAGATGGGGCAGGGCACTGTTGCTGGGTAACTTTAAAGCAAAAAATGAGGCAGTGGAGCTGAGATCACTATTGGATCAGAGGCAATGTAGATGAGACTGATATTTGCTACGGTACCTTGAATGTGATTGACTGACACCATGCATGCTGAAAAGTTACTATTATGCTGATGACTTAAAGCAGAACTATAATCACCTTTGCTCTAATGATGCAGCCTCCTGGAGCTCCCTGCCGACCGATGACATCTTCTAGCAGCCAGCTTCTGGGTAACAAGCGCCTGCCACTCATTAGCCAGGTCGATATGACATCACTCTCATGCATGAGCGGAGTGTGGTCAGCTTTGGGATTGCAGAATTTCTAGTGAACTGTACATGCGCAGCTCACTGTACAGAGGTGGACAGGCAGGAAGGTCATTTTATTGCAGAAAAGACAGGCAGTATTTTTAATGCAGAAGAGACACTCTGTCACCCATTATTGTTATGTACATAAAGTTAAACTTTAACACACATTCCCTGGAGACCTTTCTGCTAAGGGTTTAAAGCATGTGCTAGATACTAGTCCATGAGGGGCATGTGCTGGATTACTGGTCCTTGACTCAAGATGGCAACTGGACGCTGAGAGGTTTACACATATACGCTGGGTAGTAGCTATTGTCAATAGATCTAGGTCATGGCATATAAACACTGTCAATATTAATATATAATCAAACTATTATTATAATCGTGGAAATTTTTATTTTATGGAACTGTATGTTTACTTAAGAGGTGCTAGGTTTTATGATGCTAAATGTTGTTTGAAGCTGGCTGATGTTACTCTTTCATAGCCTATCCTTGTTTTACTGGCAGGTTGCATAGAGATGGACAAGACTAGATGAAGCCCAATGTCATCACAGCATGTGTGTTAATCCACTAATGATCTTGGCAGGGGATAGATTCATTCAGCTTCAGTTATTACATAGTCTATTACCCATTCGCCTGTCGAGTATAACAGAAAAGTTCACCTTTAGAGCAAAAATAATAAATGTACATTTTTTGTAGGTAAAATAAATGTGCATTTATTATTTTTGGCTGCAGGAGCCTGTAGAGCATTGCATCAGTGATCATCAGATCGCTGGTGCCATGCAGGTCTCGTGCAGACCTGTCTGTATATCTGCTTGTAGGGGCAAGTAGATATACTGACCGGAAGATTTAATGAACTACCATGGTGCTCCACAGCAGCGTGGCAGTTCATTGAGAACTACAGATATGGTGAAAAGTTGCAGCGCTAAATAGAACATAAAGTCCCAATCAAAAAGAATGGCAATATAATAGATGACAGCAAAGTCCATGTGGATTTCCCATATACAGAAATGAAGAGCTGTGCATAGGAAAGGGGTTCCAATCCAAAGAAGAGACCAGCACCATACACCCAAATAAATTGGCCTCTTACCAAAAGAGTTGACTGCCCAACAGGTCAGCCAACATGAGAAGTGTAATAAATCCAGCAGGTACTGAACCCGGCTTTTGTATAGGAAACACTCGCAGGATCATCCAAGATATTCCTCCAAAAAGAACTTCAAATGGCAAACCTCCCATCAGGCAACCAAAGCATCATCAGTTCTTCGATGTGATGGATGCAGTCATTTTCTTATTTAGGCTTTCTTTCCTTTATTTTAACTGGGTGATTGGGCCAGTGTGTCTGTTTTTTCAACAGAACAAGCTCTCCTGCAAATGTAGCAGTTAGGAGGTTGAGGCAAACTATTGTACCGTGACAGGGTTGCTTATCAGCTTTTATTTATTTGCGTAAAATCTTTTTCCTGAACTTGACTTGCTAGCAGCAGCTTGTAATCAGCAGAATACAGACTGGGAAAGGGAGGGGCAGCACTGGGATCCAATTTGATGTACTGCATACAAAAAGAAGATGGTGACAGAAATCCACATGGACTTTGCTGTCATCTATTATATTGCCATTTTTTGTGAATGGGACTTTGTTTTAATTAGCGCATGCAACTTTTCACCATATATCTTTTTTTGTATGCCTATATGTGCAAGTTGCTTTGTTTTTATAGTAATTCCAAGCAGTGTCTTCAGTATACATATTGAGAACTACAAGCTGACAGCCGCTAAGGCTGTCGGGTCTCGTAGTTCATCCATTTCCAGAACACTGTGAACCCTGAACAGAACACTGTGAACTTATCCTTTAAAGCAGAACTTTACCCATAATAACTTGATAAAAAATAATATTCTTTAGCAAGGAATATACATTACACATTAATTATGCAACCAAAATTTGTGTATACTGTAAACTGCCTTTATATTGTTCCTGTTTCTTCTTGATGGAGGCTGTCATTTTGCTGATCTGGTGTTCTCTTTGCTATTGACGAGTGTGGTGTCATCACACCAAAACCAAAAGAGCCTAAGAAGGCCCTTTGAAAAAGGCTGTGGATGTCTGAGTCTGGCAAATAAAATATTTTTTTTTAAATTGTCAAATTATTTGACACTAATCAGTCCACTATAAGGAAATTAATATGCAAGGAGTAGAGTTTTCATATGACTGCTAATTTGTCAAGAACTGGCCAACCCAGCAAATTCTGCATATGAGCTGACTAATGCTAAAAGAGGTCTCCGAGAACACCAAAATGTAATTGAGGATCTATAGGTAATTCTTACAACAGCTGGTGTCAAAGCACATGCATCTACAATCAAAAAGAGACTGACGTGATTTCATCTGCATGTAAGATGTACCAGAAAGAAGCCTTTGCTGTCCTAAAATATTAGACTTTCAGGAAGAATGTGCTGTGAACATGTGAATCAAAGATCGTTTTTTGGACACAGTAACAGTACATGGGTGAGGCTCAAAAAAAAGAAAGCATTGTAAGAGAAAAACCTTATGCCAACTGTGAGGTGAGGTAATGGTGATGAAAATGTTTAGAGTTGCATTTTTGCTTCATGGCATAGACAGTGTGCAGTCATCTACATTCTGCATATCAGTTTGCTTGATAAGAATGCAATGTTAAAGTTGAACCAGAAATCTATATTTCAACATAATGATCTAAAGCACACTATCACAAATCCAAAATGGCAGGAAAAAAAAAGTTAAGGATTAGACTCATCGAACGTCCAGATTTGAATCCCACTGAAATACGGCGGTTGGATTTGAAATAGGCAGTTTATTCAAGGAAGCCCACAAACCTCTTGCAAGTGAGGAAATTTTGCATGAAGAAACTGTCAATGTCAGAAACATATGGCCACTGGGGGTAATCCCCACTAGAAGCTGTTTCTGCAAAAGGGGTCAATACCAGCATCGGAGTCCAAGAGTGTAATACATTTTTAACCACTTGCCCTCCACAGGATTTACTCCCCTTAATGACCACGCCTCTTTTTTGCTATTCGGCGCTGCACTAATTCAACTGATAATTGCGCCGTCATGCAATGCTGTACCCAAACGAAATGTACATCCTGTTTTTCCACACAAATAGAACTGTCTTTCGATGGTACTTGATCACCTGTGTGCTTTTTATTTTTCGTGCTATAAACAAAAAAAGAAAATTTAGAAGAAAAACAATATTTGTCAAGCCGCTCCTGAACAACAAACAACGTCAGAAGCATCTTACCTGGGCTAAAGAAAAACAGATCTGGTCTGTTGCTCAGTGGTCCAAAGTCCTCTTTTCTGATGAGAGCAACTTTTGCATCTCATTTGGAAACCAAGGACCCAGAGTATGGAGGAAGAATAGAGAGGCAAATACTGCAAGATGCTTGAAGTCCAGTGTGAAGTTTCCACAGTCTGTGTTGATTTGGGGAGCCATGTCATCTGCTGGTGTTGGTCCACTGTGCTTCATTATGTCCAGGGTCAACGCAGCCGTCTACCAGGAGATTTTGGAGCACTTCATGCTTCCTTCCGCAGACAAGCTTTATGGGGATGCTGACTTCATTTTCCAGCAGGACTTGGCACCTGCCCACACTGCCAAAAGCACCAAAACCTGGTTCAATGACCGTGGGATTACTGTGCTTGATTGGCCAGCAAACTCGCCGGACCTGAACCCCACAGAGAATCTATGGGACATTGCCAAGAGAAGGATGAGAGACATGAGACCGAACAATGCAGAAGAGCTGAAGGCCTCTATTGAAGCATCCTGGTCTTCCATAACACCTCAGCAGTGCCACAGGCTGATAGCTTCCATGCCACGCCGTATTGAGGCAGTAATTGCTGCAAAAGGGCACAAACCAAGTACTGAGTACATATGCATTCTTATACTTTTCAGAGGTCCAATATTATTCTATGTACAATCCTTGTTTTATTGATTGCATGTAATATTCCAATTTTCTGAGATTGTGGATTTGGGGTTTTCATGAGCTGTAAGCCATAATCATCACAATTATGACAAATCACGGCTTGAACTATCTTGCTTTGCATGTAATGAGTCTATCTCATATATTAGTTTCACCTTTTAAGTTGCATTACTGAAATAAATGAACTTTTGCACGATATTCTAATTTTTCGAGTTTCACCTGTATATTGATTGCTTTGTGTGAACGTTATAGCGTCTACAAACTATGGTGTTGATACTGCAATTTACGCCATTTTTTTGCTATACAGCACTGTACTAGTTTAACTGACAATTGTGCGGTCATGCAACACGGTACGTAAATGAAATTTATGTCCTTTTTTCACACAAATAGAGCTTTCTTTTGGTGGTATTTGATCACCTGTGCGCTTTTATTTTTGGCGCTATAAACAAAAAAAGTTGAGAATTTTTTTTTAAATCATATTTTTTCACTTCTGTCGTAAAAAATATCCAGAAAAACTAAAATGTCGTCATAAATTTAGGCCAAAATGTATTCTGCTACGTTTTTGGTTAAAAAATCCCAATAAGTGTATATTTATTGCTTTGTGTGAAAGTTATAGCATTTACAAACTATGGTATAGATAATGGAATTTACACAGCTTTTACTTTCTGACTGACCATCACATTTCTTGAGGTGCTAAAATACCAGGATAGTACAATCACCCCCAAATGACCCCTTTTCGGAAAGTAGACACCCTAAACCAGGGGTCCTCAAACTTTTTAAACAGGGGGCCAGTTCACTGTCCCTCAGACCGTTGGAGGTACAGGAGATGACCAGAGACTGCGGACATACAACAGCGGCAGGAATACTGGGCCGGCCGCTCCATAAGACGCACAGACATTTCCCCCCAAGTGTGTCTTAAGGAGCGAAATAGTGCCCCATCATTAGTGTCAGTGGGAGGAATAGTGCCCCATCATTGGTATCAGTGGGAGGAATAGGGCCCCGTCATTGGTGTCAGTGGGAAGAAACGTGCCCCGTCATTGGTGTCAGTGGGAGGAATAGTGCCCCGTCATTGGTGTCAGTGGGAGGAATAGTGCCCCGTCATTGGTGTCAGTGGGAGGAATCGTGCCCCGTCGTTAGTGTCAGTGGTGGGTGGAATAGTGCCCCGTCGTTGGTGTCAGTGTGGTGGGTGGAATGGTGCCCCGTCGTTGGTGTCAGTGTGGGGGGGGAGGAATGGTGCCCCGTCGTTGGTGTCAGCGGGGGGGAGGAATGGTGCCCCGTCGTTGGTGTCAGCGGGGGGGGGAGGAATGGTGCCCCGTCGTTGGTGTCAGCGGGGGGGGGGGGGAGGAATGGTGCCCCGTCGTTGGTGTCAGCGGGGGGGGGGGGGGAGGAATGGTGCCCCGTCGTTGGTGTCAGCGGGGGGGGGGGGGGAGGAATGGTGCCCCGTCGTTGGTGTCAGCGGGGGGGGGGCGGAGGAATGGTGCCCCGTCGTTGGTGTCAGCGGGGGGGGGGGGGGGGAGGAATGGTGCCCCGTCGTTGGTGTCAGCGGGGGGGGGGGGGAGGAATGGTGCCCCGTCGTTGGTGTCAGCGGAGGAATGGTGCCCCGTCGTTGGTGTCAGCGGAGGAATGGTGCCCCGTCGTTGGTGTCAGCGGAGGAATGGTGCCCCGTCGTTGGTGTCAGCGGAGGAATGGTGCCCCGTCGTTGGTGTCAGCGGAGGAATGGTGCCCCGTCGTTGGTGTCAGCGGAGGAATGGTGCCCCGTCGTTGGTGTCAGCGGAGGAATGGTGCCCCGTCGTTGGTGTCAGCGGAGGAATGGTGCCCCGTCGTTGGTGTCAGCGGAGGAATGGTGCCCCGTCGTTGGTGTCAGCGGAGGAATGGTGCCCCGTCGTTGGTGTCAGCGGAGGAATGGTGCCCCGTCGTTGGTGTCAGCGGAGGAATGGTGCCCCTTCGTTGGTGTCAGCGGAGGAATGGTGCCCCATCGTTGGTGTCAGCGGAGGAATGGTGCCCCATCGTTGGTGTCAGCGGAGGAATGGTGCCCCATCGTTGGTGTCAGCGGAGGAATGGTGCCCCATCGTTGGTGTCAGCGGAGGAATGGTGCCCCATCGTTGGTGTCAGCGGAGGAATGGTGCCCCATCGTTGGTGTCAGCGGAGGAATGGTGCCCCATCGTTGGTGTCAGCGGAGGAATGGTGCCCCATCGTTGGTGTCAGCGGAGGAATGGTGCCCCATCGTTGGTGTCAGCGGAGGAATGGTGCCCCATCGTTGGTGTCAGCGGAGGAATGGTGCCCCATCGTTGGTGTCAGCGGAGGAATGGTGCCCCATCGTTGGTGTCAGCGGAGGAATGGTGCCCCATCGTTGGTGTCAGCGGAGGAATGGTGCCCCATCGTTGGTGTCAGCGGAGGAATGGTGCCCCATCGTTGGTGTCAGCGGAGGAATGGTGCCCCATCGTTGGTGTCAGCGGAGGAATGGTGCCCCATCGTTGGTGTCAGCGGAGGAATGGTGCCCCATCGTTGGTGTCAGCGGAGGAATGGTGCCCCATCGTTGGTGTCAGCGGAGGAATGGTGCCCCATCGTTGGTGTCAGCGGAGGAATGGTGCCCCATCGTTGGTGTCAGCGGAGGAATGGTGCCCCATCGTTGGTGTCAGCGGAGGAATGGTGCCCCATCGTTGGTGTCAGCGGAGGAATGGTGCCCCATCGTTGGTGTCAGCGGAGGAATGGTGCCCCATCGTTGGTGTCAGCGGAGGAATGGTGCCCCATCGTTGGTGTCAGCGGAGGAATGGTGCCCCATCGTTGGTGTCAGCGGAGGAATGGTGCCCCATCGTTGGTGTCAGCGGAGGAATGGTGCCCCATCGTTGGTGTCAGCGGAGGAATGGTGCCCCATCGTTGGTGTCAGCGGAGGAATGGTGCCCCATCGTTGGTGTCAGCGGAGGAATGGTGCCCCATCGTTGGTGTCAGCGGAGGAATGGTGCCCCATCGTTGGTGTCAGCGGAGGAATGGTGCCCCATCGTTGGTGTCAGCGGAGGAATGGTGCCCCATCGTTGGTGTCAGCGGAGGAATGGTGCCCCATCGTTGGTGTCAGCGGAGGAATGGTGCCCCATCGTTGGTGTCAGCGGAGGAATGGTGCCCCATCGTTGGTGTCAGCGGAGGAATGGTGCCCCATCGTTGGTGTCAGCGGAGGAATGGTGCCCCATCGTTGGTGTCAGCGGAGGAATGGTGCCCCATCGTTGGTGTCAGCGGAGGAATGGTGCCCCATCGTTGGTGTCAGCGGAGGAATAGTGCCCCATCGTTGGTGTCAGCGGAGGAATAGTGCCCCATCCTTGGTGTCAGTGACACCAACGATGGGGCACTATTCCTCCCACTGACACCAATGACATGTAACTTGCTGACCCCTGTTCCAGCATGGTGCTGCTGCAGCCAGCATACCTGGTTACAGCAGCACCATCAGCACGGCACACTTACCTGTCAGCTGTCCTTCTTCACATCGGCCTCTTCCTCACTCGATGTTCTCGGGGCCGCTCGGCTCCGCCTCCTCGCAGGTGATTGGCCGCCTGTGTGCCTTTCCTGAGCTACAGTTCTGGCGCCCAATCACCGGTGAGGAGGCGGAGCCGAGCGGCAGGAGTGAGGGAGTGGCCGGAGTGAACGAAGGAGCAGCGCTTCCTGGACTGGATTGTCGTGGGACTGGGACCGGAGCCAGGTAAGGTACAGCAGCCCCCTGCCTGCTCCTGTACTTAGTGTCCCCTCCTGTCCAGCCCCTGCCAGCTGGCCGGATAAATGGCCTCGGCGGGCCGCAGTTTAAGGACCCCTGCCCTAAACTATCTGCTGAGAGGCATATTGAGTCCATGGAAGATTTATTTTTATTCCACAAGTTTCTGGAAAATGACAAAAACTTTTTTTTTTTTTTTACACAAAGTTGTCATTTAAATGATATATTTATCACACAAGCCATGGGTATATGTGGAATTACACCCCAAAGTACATTCTGCTACTTCTACCGATTGCTACCAATCGGGATTTGCAAGCACATCCAGAAGGATACTATGGGCTCTACAGGCCTGTATACGAATTCTTGGTGGTTGCGGAACAATACTTGTGCTCGCCACCGCACCAGCTTGTACTGCACTTATGGGACTCACCACATCACCAAGTGATACTGCAGTGCTGGTATGTGAAAGACCAGGATGTACTAGGCCGCTGGTGCTCGCCATTTCAATAAAAGGTAGCGTGGCACTAGTACTGGCCCTCTGTTGCATATGAGAGTCATCAAAATTTACCGGCAATTGCTAAAAGATCAGGCCTGATTCTGCGAACACTGCGGTTTTGAGTGCAATGTATCAAGTGACAGTGACCTACTGACAGTGCACTTGCTGGGGGAGAAGGGGGGGGTAAGCGTAGGTGCTGGCAGGTGCCGGGGCTGATCCTGTTAACACTGCGTTTTTGGGGACACTATATTAATGTGAACTTTGGTATAGTGCTGATCTGATCAAAGATATTGATTCGTTCAGACACTATACTAGCAATAGAGGTTTACTGTGTATGAGCGTGTTCCTGGCAAGCAAGGGGTTAAATGTGATTACTAGTGTACTGACAGGCAATCTGACACTATCTTGGAGGAGCGTGAAAACCACGGGAGTGCGAATTGCGTACATGTGATTTTGCGCACCCGTGCCGCCCTGTAGCATTATTTCTGCTATAAGGAGGTCAGGAAGCGGTTTGTGTTATAGCGCTGCGCTACTTTAACTGGCAATTGCACGGGCATGCAATGTTGCACCCAAATGAAATTTATGTCCTTTTTTCTCCACGAATTGAACTTTCTTTCGGTGGTATTTGATTGCCGATGCGTTTTTTTTAGTTTTTGCACTATAAAAAAAAAATCTACAATTTTGAGAAAGAAAAACAATATTTTGGAGTATTTGCTATAAAATATGTCCAGTAAAAAAAATTTAAAATCAAATTGTATTCTGCGACATGTCTTTGCTAAAAAACATCCCAATACATGTAAATTAATTGGTTTATGTGAAAGTTATAGAGTTTACAAATGGCGGTATAGATACTAGATTTTTCTTTTTATACTAATAACAGCGTCGATCAGCGACTTATTGTGACAATCCGCGACCTATGACGGTAATCAGCGACTTATGGCGGGACTGTGGCGGGCATTCTGACACTGGGGGGAACTGACCTGGGGTCATTGACATCCCCAGTGACACCAATACAGTGATCAGTGCAAAAAAAAAAAAGTACTGACACTGTATTAATGGCACTGGGGAGGAAGGGGTTAACATTTGGAGGCAATCAAAGGGTTAACTGTGTGAGGGGAGTGTTTTACTAGGGGGCGTGTACTTCACTCTTACACACTGTTCCGGAAAGCTGAACTTAGCAATCCAGAACAGTGTGCTGAAAACTGACAGGGAGGAGAGCGCCATTGAAAACAATGCAGCTGTGCTCCCTGTCAGTGTTTGCTGGCAATCGCCGGGCTGCGGCGGGTAATCACCGGCCGGGATCCAGTGATTGACACCCGTGATCTGTGCAGCGGGTAGGGCGGGCGCGCGCCCCCTACCCCATAAACAGGACATTTATAAACGTGATCCTGCGCACAGGGGCCGCTTTGCCGCAGTATGTACTATGGGCGGTCCCCTAGTGGTAAACAGTACATCGTTCCATCTATTGATATTTATGGTTAATAAAGGGATTTTTGCACTCACCGTTAAATAATTTTCTTGGAGTCCATTGAGGGACAGTAAAAGTGTATAAACTTTTGGTTCTACTGCTGTCTACAGGAGGTTTGAACACTGAAAAACAAAAAGAAATCTGTAGGCCAACCAAGAAACTCCTCCCACTACCAGCAGGGTAATAAATAAGGAGGGAGGGACCTGTGTTCCTAATTGGACACCAGTAAAACTACTGCAGAGTTAGACGAAAATCCTGTTTTCCTTCCCATCCTATGAAAGACACAGGAAAACTTTAAGGCTCATTCACATGGGCGCTTAGCCCCATACAAATTGAATAGTTGCTAGTTTACTTTTTGTACTAGTGCTGGGATGCATGCAGCCATTCATATAAAGTTAATGGATATGCATCAGCTGTATAGACTCACCCCCACAGACAAGTCTGACAGGTACACACGGACAGGTGGATGGACTGGGATGCACAGGCTCTGCATCCAGGCTATGCACCTGTCAAACTCAACTTAGTACAGAAAGTACAAAAAACAAACACTGGGGCTAAGCACATGTGTGACTGAGCGCTTAATGTTCAGGATAACCTAAAGCAACCCAACTGAGGAGTGGGCAAAACCACAAACGCATGCTAACAAGCCCAAAAAAACAAGAGAAGGAACCTTGCACCTGAAGCTTGCATCGGACGAAGCAGAAACACCCACCTGGAAGAATTTAGAGATTGTGTGGACAGAAGAGAAAGTGGGAGCATGCAAATCTGAGAAATAATGCTTGATGCTAGAAAGCACAAGAATCACTTAAAGTTCCAGCACACACCTTGAAAGGAAAAGGTGGAACCCAATCCTTGTGACCATAAACTTGGATGATGGTTTGTCTTAGGCTAGAGATGGTGTAATGAGAAGCCAGTGCACCTTTTTAGGGTCCATCTGGGATAAAAAAAAAAAAAAAGGGATTCCAGTATTTTGTGACAGAAGCAGTGGCAGAGACAGACACTCACTGCCCGAATCACAAACAAATAATGATGGGGAATTTCCTTTAGGTAAACTGGAGCTGAAGAGAAGGATGAAGAATGATGACTTTGCTGAGACACAACCTTAGGGAAGAAGTCCTGGGCCTCAACACCACCTTGTCCCTAAGCAAAACAACAAAGGATTCCTTGCAGAATAAAGCTCCCAGATCAGACATTCACCTTGCAGACATGGCTACAAGGAACACTGCCTTCTGGGTCAAAATATAGAGAAGAATGTCTCCAATGGTTCAAAATAGCGGTTACTGAAGTGCAGGGGAAACCAGATACAGATTCCATGGAGTCACAAGGAAATGGAAGAGCAAACTACAGGACCTCTGTACAAAGGCCCTAATCAAGGAGCAAAGAGACAATGGTTTCTGAACCAGGATAAACAGGGCAGAATCCTGTCCTTTGAAAGTGCTGACATCCAAACACTGGTCCAGATCAAGCCCCAGGAAGGAAAGGATTTATCTCACAAAGAAATTCCTAGGGTGGAAGCCCTGAGACTCATACCAAGTGAAGATGTAGCCTATTCTTGACTTTAGCATCATAGGAATCATCAGTTCATAGATGTCTCTGTCTCTCAAAATAACCATGTTGTTATAGCCAGCAATCATGAAGCAGGTAAATTGAGACAAAGGATTCTTAACAGGTTGGTGTACCACATCCAGTTAAACCAGTCCAGAGTAACAAGGATTACTGGAATGCCCTCCATCATGATTCTATGAATCAGACAAGCATTTAGTTTTAGGGGAGAAAAGGCATACGTTGGGGTGCATTGATCCCACAGAGCAACCAGAGCATCCATTGCTTCCTCTCGAGGATCCCTGTATCTTGAGAAAAACCTACCATTTTTCTTGCTGAACCTGAAAATCTACATCCGGTGTCTCCCATATGTGATACAGATTCTAGAACACCTCCAGGTGTAGGGACCACTCTCACAATTCCTGGCACTACTGGCTGAGGAAATTTACTAGCCATTTGTCTACCTCTGGGATCCACATGGTGGACAAGGCTGGAAAGTGAAAATCTGCCCAGGAAAGAATCTGTTCTACCTCTCATTATAGCAAGACCTGATAGTTTGATGAATACCTCTGCTGTGGCTTTGTCCAATAGGATCCATATTGGATGGCCCTCCAGCAGAAGGTGCAACACTGAAGAGCGCCAAATTGATTGAAGCTTCGGGATGTTGAGACTCCTCTGATGACCAGGTTCCCAACCAAGCAGTCATCCATCATGTATATCTGTTAAAAGATGGGAAGATGGGATGTTCCTGTTTCCAGAGCAGGATTCCTGAGCTACCAAGTCAGCTACAACCTGATTCTTGGCATCAAATGAATCAGTTTGTCCAGGGACTAGACTCCTAAGCCACTAAGTCAGGTACAGCCCAGTCCTTGGCGTCAACTGAATCAATCTGTCCAGGGACTGGAATAAATTATCAAAGACAGAATGTTACATTGTGGGAGGTGTAAAATGAGAAGGGCATGCAGGTATGCATCCTTGATGTCCATGGAAAGCCATATAGACTCCTTGGCAATGATAGATGCAGTGGATGCCATTTGATTTATTTACGTCTGCGTTCAAATGAAGACATTCCATGCTTTTTGGGGTTTTGAATTGGTAAACAGGTTGGCGTAAACCCTTAAACTGTTCTTTCACAGGAAATGGAGGTTCAATAGAGATCTGCTAATGTATGGCACGGTGTCACAGAAAAGTAATAAGAAACTGACAAGATGGCAGAGATTGAAACTTGTAGCTTTGGGATACCATCTGCTGCACCCAAGTTGTCCATGCACGTGGAAAGATTAACAACATTTTTTCACTCGCTCTCTAAAATAGGGCACACCTTCATGCAAAGGAAGGACTGTCTGAGCATTTGGACAGCTGAATATGACAGATCATGCAGGCCAATTGGGACTCATGCTTGGAAGGCCTTAGCAAAGACGACAAAGGAGTTATGAAAAAAACGTATGATACCTAATGCGGAACTAAACCCATCGCTTTAATGGTTTCCCAAAGCAGTTACATTCAAAGCAGGCAGTGAATGATAACTGTCAGTTGCCTAAGCTTTCAGCTGAACTGTGAAGCCATTAAATGGCTGATGTCCTAACTGATTACATGTGCAGTACCATATCAACCTCAGATGAAACAAATCGCTAAGATGGCAGCTTACCTGGCTGTAAAGGGCAGGAGGGCTTAATTACACTTTAACAGTTTAAGAGAGGGAAGACTTTGCAGTCTGTTCCTTAGGCTTTTACCACTGAGGAAAATGGGTGCTTCTTTGATAAGTTTTCAAGAGTTGGTCTGAAGAAACAATCGTCGAAGACCATGAGAATCAAATGCTTCTTGCATTCCTCCCTTTAACTAAAGTGCCCTACAGATGTGCACTTACATGGGACATATGAGTGAGATGAGATGGGAGGCTTCCAGCAGACTGTTACAAGTGAAATTTGTTCAACCATATCTTCCATGAGTAGTAGTGCTACTCAGTGCATACCCTACCCTACTCTTTGTATGTGCACTTTGGGCAACTGTTCATTGGTGAATACTGTTGCTCAAGATGTAAGCTTGTTGTTCGGAAGCCCAGATTCTGGATCTAAATCAGCTGGCAAAACTACTGAACACTGGCAACTTTGAAAGCAGTCTGAACCTTACACATTAAGTGTTGCCCAAGGCCAATATAGAGGTAGGATAAAGAAAGAGAGGTGAATAGCTGGATCACAGTCAGAAGGAGGGGTAGGGGGAAAACTATTAGAAAGACTAGTCCAAAGCTGATCCATCCCAATAAATATGTTCAGTTACATGATTTTGGAGATATCAGCTAAGATACCCCTGAAGGGATGCAGGGGTAAAAGCAAACAAGGGATTTTGGTTGTGGGGGATTCAATCATTAGATGGACAGACAGGATAATCTGTTACAATGACTGATTGCCGACAGTCTGTTGTTTTACTAGGCGCTTGGGTTCAGCACACTGCAGATATGTTTGTTAGAATGTTAGAAGGGGCTTGGGAGGATCCAGTGGCCATAGTATATATTGGTATGAATGAAAACATTAGAGGGAGATGTGAGTATCAGGGAAAAAAAACTATTTGCACGTACTTGTGTCACAAACTGAAGAAAAGGATCTCAGTATATTGTGAAATTCATTTAGTGCCACAAACCTCTTTAACCACTGGACCGCCAAAAGTTTTTTTAAAAAATAAAACCTATGTCGCTCATGGCCAAAGTTAAAAAAGCTATAAATAATAAGAAGAGAGCTTTGAAAAAAATATAAAAATGAAGGAACACTACCATCATTTCAATGTTACAAAGAATATAACAGAACATATGAAAAGGAAATCAAAGAAGCAAATATTCAAGACAAACAACAGATTGCAAAAGAGAATAGCACAAACCGCAAAAAAATCTTCAAATATATTAGTAGTAAAAAAGGTCAAGTCTGAGCATGAAGACCCTTTATAAAACGATCTAGAATATGTGAGTGGGGACAAAGAGTAGGCAAATATATTAAATACCTTCTTCAGCTCTGTGTACAGTGGATACACAGTCAGGTCCATAAATACTGGGACATCGACACAATTCTAACATTTTTGGCTCTATACACCACCACAATGGATTTGAAATTAAACGAACAAGATGTGCTTTAACTGCAGACTGTCCGCTTTAATTTGAGGGTATTTACATCCAAATCAGGTGAACAGTGCCTACAGGGCACTTATACCCCCTTCCTGCCCAGGCCAATTTCCAGCTCTCAGCGCTGTCGCACTTTGAATGGCAATTGCGCAGTCATGCAACACTGCACCCATATGAAATTTTTATAATTTTTTTGTGACAGATAGAGCTTTATTTTGGTGGTATTTAATCACCTCTGGGTTTTTTATTTTTTCTTAAACAACCAAAAACCGCTGAAAATTTTGAAAACAAAAATGTTTTTTCTTAGTTTTTGTTATAAAATTTTGTAAATAAGTGATTTTTCTCCTTCACTGATGTGCGCTAATGAGGCTGCAGTGATGGACACTGATAGGCTGCACTGATGGACACTGATAGGTGGCACTGATGAGGAGGCACTGGTAGGTGGCACTGATGGGCATTGACAGGCATCACTGATGGGCACTGAAAGGCAGCACTGACTGGCACTGTTAGGTGGCACTGACTGGCACTGATAGGCGGCACTGATGGGTGACACTGAAAGGCAGCTCAGCTTGCGCGGCGAGAATGGAAGGACGTCATATGATGTCCTCCCAGAACGAGAGAACCACCTTGCTCTCGTCATTGGACTATATGGCGGGCAGGAGGTGGTTAATAAGGTTTTTTCAGCCTTCCTCTGAATCACCTGTGGGTATTGGATAGTGTATATGGAGATTTTCTGTTTGTGCTTTTATTTCTCTGTTGATTGAACTGGATGGACCTGTCTTTTTACAAACAAAGAACCTATGTAATTATGTTTTACCCCCTTCATGACCAGGCCATTTTTTTGCTATTCAGCACTGTGCTACTTTGGCAATTGCTCAGTCATGCAACACTGTACCTAGATGAAACGTATATCATTTATTAAAAGACAAATAGGGCTTTCTTTTGGTGGTATTTAACGTCTTCATGTGCCTCCAGGCCCTTTAAGGGGTTTCAGATGCCGGAAGGCGAGGCGGGGTTTTAGGGTCATGTGACCGCCATGATTCGCTGTCACGGCAATCACATGATTGGAAAAGGTTCCGATCGCAAGGGAAGATTGGGACCTTTCCGTGAGACACCGGCAGGGTGCTTGCTCTCAGCACATATGTGTTTTTTAAATGGTACCCAAATATACGGCGCTTGGCGTCAAGGCCCAGTCACTGAGAGGCCAAATATTTGCATACGGTCGGCGTCAAGGGGTTAAGCACCATTGGGTTAATTTTTTCCTATACAAATAGCAAAATACAAAAATTTTTGAAAAAAAACAAGTTTTTCTTAGTTTTGGTTTTTAAATTTTGCAAATAAATAAACTTTCTTCACAAATTTAGGCCAATATGCTTTTTACTACATTTCTTTGGTGAAAATGACCCGAATCAGTGTTAATTGTTCAGTCTGTGTGAAAGTTATAGCGTCTGGCATGAAATATTTGAAAATTGAGCAGTCCTGATGTACTGACAGCTCTTATTTCTTAAGGACCTAAAGTGCCAGGACAGTACATGTAACCCCCCCCCCCCTTCAAATGAAAGAAATTAAATAAAATGTGCGTTTTCTTCACAATGTTTCCCATGCTGTCACCAGTGCAGTACAGTGTTATCATATGATTGGTGTGGCGGTGATCAGGGACACTGCTGACAGTATGTAAAAAATAAATACAATTTTATATTACATTTTTAAACTTTTTTTTGTGTTCCTATTTTTTTTTTTTTTTTTACATATTGTCATCAGAGTAGTTCAGTTTCACCACAGTGACACTGTGCTACTATGGGGGGTGATCAAGGATTTTTTTGTTTACACTATTGATTATAACAGTGACGATTACTGTTATAAGCAAGATCTATGAATGGCTTTCATTCAGGACTTAGTGTTTACTATTGTGATGCGGTAATTGGTCACAAGTGATCACATCATACAGGGTGCTGTGATTGGTACCACGTGATCACTTGTGACTAATCACAGAATGACAACAGTAAGCAAAATGTCATGCATGAAAGCCATTCATGACTGTTTGCTTACAAGTTGTCATGTGATCGCTATGATTGGATGAGATCTATGATGATATGCTAGCCGGGTACCGAGCACTATGATCTGTTTCGTTCACTGGACACAGCGGTCATGGGACTCGCCAGGGGAAAAGCCAGTGTGCTTATGCTCTGCCGCATACAGGTATGTTGCTGAGCCTGCAGCTGCTGCCCACTAGCAGTAAATCTACTGCTGGGGAGCGACAAGTGGTTAAAGAGGCAGCAGGTGGTTCAGAAGCTAAGTGGCTGAGAAACTAGAGTAAGAAGGACGGGTTTGGGTTCAGGAAAACTGGGCTGACTTTTTGGTCAGCTATTGGCTCTACACTACAGGGTGCATTTGCACCTTAATGCAAAGGTGCAGGAGCAAAAATGTCTATGACGTTTCCCTGCTATCTTACCTCCTGCTCGGCAGAGCAGATGCTGTTATTTTTTGAATGAAAGAGATGACATCCTGAAAATCCAACTGTTTAGTGTTTTGCATGGGGGGTTTGTACTAATGGATGATTTTTTTGCCCATCCCGGAGTTCTTCTTTAGTTCTCAAAAGCAACTCCATCTTGGTTTGCAAAATAAATATTTGCCTGTGACCAGTAGAGCATTTAATGTGGTTTTCAGCAACACACAGGCCTACAATAAATGTGCACAGCTTTGTCATAATCACTTAGTCTGTGTGATCAATTAAATATGACCTATAGATTTAAATCTCCACATAATCCGTTAGTGCCCTTCCGCAATAATTCTGCATTCACTCCACGTCTTACCCCTACTTAAGTTGTGGACCAATAAGTATTGCTACATATAGCAGACATGTGTAATGACCAAGGAATCCTGACAAGACAAACAAGATAAATTCCAACTTCCAGATACAGAATGTTTTCAAAACACACTTTTTGAAATCTCTTGTATGCCACTCAAACCTTACAACTATGACATCAATGGAATACTTGTGTAAAAACATTGACAGGATTCCTAGCCATATCTAACCCCCGTGCCCGTGACATGCAGGGAAAGAAGTCCCTGCACTTCTAAAGAAACCGCAGCCTGCACAGGAACCTTGATTCCCAGTACGGTTGCGGTTTTCAGTGCGGGTGGCATGCCAACGGGACTGCATTTCTCTGTGCGGGTGGTGCGGCTGCACGGATTTTCGTGTGGATCCGCAGCGGCACCACCCGCACAGATGCCTAGGGGCAGTGATATACACTATACTTAAATGAGAAGAATGGGATTTTTTTTCTCCTCCAAATCATACTTACCTAGGTGGATGCAGCATCCGTCTGGTATTGCATCTATCTCCTGCCGGCTGTGAGAGCTGATTGCTGAGTTCTCAGCACTGCTGTAAGCATAGTCTGCTCCCCCCCCCCCTACTGGAGCTCTGGCCTGTGGAGAGGGAGGGAGATTACTGAGAGGCTGAGCCAGGTGCTGCTCCAGACTCTGGGGTGGATCCCAACTTCGAAGTCAGGATATTTCCTTAGCTTGGACCAGCTGAGTGACGTCAGCCAACAGCGAGCTTCAGCCTGCTATCAGCTGAAAGCAGGTCACAGGAGTGCTAAACGAACTGCACTCCTGTGATCCACAGGAGAAATACAGCCAAAAGAGCTTTGGCTGTACTTCTCCTTTAACTCTGAAAAATTACCATATGCTGTATGCGCAAATAGGAAATTGATTTGGATATAGAATTGGATCTTAATGATTGGTATAAATTGACAATTTGTGCTTCTTAATCCTATATAAATACCTCAATTATTGAAGCAAATTATAAACAGGAAAGTTAAATTCCATTTGCCCGACACCCGGGACATGCTGTTAGCTCTGTTGCAGGAAATTAGCAGGGTTTAGAGCTGATGATCGGCTCTCTTGTAAAAGCAATCTGAGTGGGTAACTTGCCACTGGATTGCTTTTACAAGCAGCGGGAGAGGATGCCACCAAACCCTGTAGTGTGCCGGTCTGTGTGGACGTAGTTCACTGACAGAGCAAGGTTTGTAATAAGTGTGTACCAGGTGGCTGCAATGACTGGTCTGCACAGTGCTCTCCTTCTCTCCTGTGCCCTCCCCCTGTCATTGCCCAGGCCGCAGGCAAGGGAGTGACAGCAAGCTTGGCTGCCAAGTAACTAGTGAGTAAGCTATTGCTGTAGGTGTGTGTGTGCGTGCGCCGAGCCATCCTTCTCCACTTATCACTGTGTGGGCTCAGTGCCCAGCTGTCCTCCTTTGCCCATCACTGTGTGGGCTCAGTGCACTCCGTCCCAGCCAATCCTCCATGCTGCTAGGACGCCCCACACCCACTAGGACCCCAGAACCCCCCCTCCACTGTTGCGCCACCTCAGGGATTCCTTGGTGCCCCCTTCATTTAGTACTGCTGGCCACTTTCACCTTCTCCCTCTCCCATTGGCTGCAGCTAGTGCTGGAATGGGAGATCGGTGACTGGTGCAGTGTTCAGGAGGGGAGGGAGCTGCTAAACATGTCATGTTTAATAGCTCCTTCCTGAATGGACACCTGAGCAATCGGTACAGTGGAAGCAGTGGCTGCAATTGGGAGCAGTGGCTGTGTCTGTGCAAACGCTGCATCCCAACTGACATAAATGTGACTGCCTGCACAGGGATGCATGGAACACCTATGCATCCCCATGCTCATAAACCGTGAATGTCAGATTATGGACAATAATTCTAGTACTAGACTTCCTCTGTAAATCTAAAGTGGTAACATGAAAAGGTTTTAAAGCGTCGCCTATGGTTAGTAAAATTTATGTTGTTTATCACTGTTGCACGGGCCACGCAATTTTAAAGTGTGACATGTTTGGTATTTACTTGGCACAACATCAGCTTTTACATTTTGCAAAAAAAAAAATGGGTTATATATTGTGTTTTTTGCATTAAAAAAAATGGTATTTTCCCCCACAAAACTGCATTGGTCCAAACGAAATTGAGCACACGGGGCTTCCTAGGTATGTTTTAGGGGTTGTGGTCAGGTGAACTCTCCCGCACGCAAATAAACCTCATTAAAATCTTTAATAAATAAACCTGTAGAAGTGGCATCCTGCCATTCCAAAAAGCAAAGCACTTATCTTTATAGCTGGTACGGGGTTTAATACCGCTTTAAGTCAACGGTCACACAGCTGCAATTTAAAATTGTGCGATTTGTGTGCAATTTCAGGTGTGATTTCTTAAACCGTTATTGCTACTTGTGAAGATTTTCAATCATTTCTTGCAATTTGCAGTGTGATTTCCATTATATTCTATGTATGTGAAATCGCAACAAAACTGCAGAAAAAGTAATGCAAGAACTACTTGCAGCAAATCGCACATGTTAAAACACTGACATTCACATTCTTTAGGTGCAATTTCAGGTGCAATTTCAATTCATAAAATCGCACAGGTATGACTGGGCACTAACTTGTCTTTACTTTCTCATGTTAATATATTGTTTAACCACCTCCCGCCCACCATATAGTAATATGACGGGCGCAAGGTGGTTCTCTCATTCTGAGAGGACGTCATATGACGTCCTCCCATTCTCACTGCACATGCGCGGCTCAGGGAGCGCGCAGCGCGGCGATAGGCGGTGTGCTGTGTCCCTCAGACACAGCAGATCACCGATCACGGAAAGAGTCGAAGATGTTGGCTCCGTCATGGGATCAGCTGTGTCCAATCACAGCTGATCACATGTAAACAGGGAAATGCCGGTTATCAGCATTTCTCTCCTCTCGAGCTGTCACGCTGACAGCTCGAGAGGAGAGCCGGTAACACTGTTCAACAAATTTTTATTTTTTGCCAGTTTTGGAAACAAAAGGATCCATTTCTTAATGAATTTCACATTCTGAGTTCAAATATAACAATGAAATTTGTCAATTGGCTCTAGTTTTTCTGTAAACGGAAAGTTTTCTACTATAGGCGTAATGACTACATAATGCACAATAATTATATAGATAGATGTCTTTCCACAAATATAAAGCAAGTGATATTGACTACATAACAAAGCCTAAATGGCATAATATATTGCATAGGATTACCAAGAAAAATTATAGCCATAAGCTAAGTTGAATCATTTTAATACTTAGGATTCTCACTAGTTTTGTCTTCAGTTTGTGTCGGTTTTGCTTCTCTTGGCTTTTCTCTTGTATTCGAGGAAAGGGCTATCTCTTACAACTGCACGTGACTACACACTTCAGGTTCTTCCTCACTTGACTCAACCACGAAGGATTCTGGTGCTTTAGGAATTGGTAGCTCCTCTCCATGACGAACTGGACGTATTGCCGATGGAATATTTGGATAGTGCACAGATAACTTTTTCTTCTTATTTAGCCCTTTTACAATTGGAGGCACCATACAAAAGTAACAATTACTAACATGATCTGTTGGCTCTCTCCAAATCATTGGCACAGCGAAAGGCATAGATGCCTTTTTTCCATTCAACCATTGCTCCAGTGCCGTCCCACAAGAAATGCAGCATATATGTGGTGCCCAGCTCTTGTCCTGGTCTCCTATCTTGCAGCCAAAATACAAGTTGTAGGCTTTCTTAATCATTCCTGTTATCCTCCTTTTTTGTGAGATAAAAGTTATTTCACCGCAGATATAGCAGAAATTATCTGCTTTATTCACACAAGTTCGAGGCATTACTGAGTAGCCTATATAAGCATAAAACGAAATGTAAAGACGCTGTCGAACTACAATCAGCTACAGATACTGCAGCTTTTATGCAGTGAAGTGATGCAATTAAAGGCTAATATTGCATCATCTCAGTATACATGCAATTTTCTATTGGTCACCAGTATCAATTGCGCAATATGCAGCTGAAGTTGCATCATAATTTTGAATGGCTTACGTCATTAGATGGGTGAATATATCATGGAAACTAGAGCCAATCAACATTTTTTAGGGTCATTTTCGTTTTCAGCACCCCAAAATTATGTAAGATTAGCTAATTTTATGCCCAAAACTTTTTACCTGTTGAACAGTGTAATCGGCTTTCCGCGGAAGAGACATGTACACTGATCATTAGGGTACTGATGATCAGTGTGCCCCGATGATCAGTGTAGCCCCAGCAGTGCCACCTGTCAGTGTCCATCAGTGCCTTACGTCAGTGCTCATTAGTGCCTCATGCCAGTGCCCATCAGTGCCACATATCAGTGCCTACCAGTGCACATCAATGCCCCATATCAGTGCCCATCTGAGCTACCTTTCAGTGTCACCCATCAGTGCCAGTCAGTGCCACCTATTAATGCCAATCAGTGCCGCCTATCAGTGCCGCCTAACAGTGCCAGTCAGTGCCTCCTAACAGTGCCAGTCAGTGCCGCCTAACAGTGCCATGTATCAGTGCTGCCTTTCAGTGCCCATCAGTGATGCCTGTCAATCCCCATCAGTGCCACCTACCAGTGCCTCATCAGTGCCCATCAGTGCCACCTATCAGTGTCCATCAGTGTCCATCAGTGCAGCCTCATTAGCGCACATCAGTGAAGGAGAAAAATCACTTATTTACAACATTTTATAACAAAAACTAAGAAAAAAAATTTTTTTTCAAAATTTTCAGTGGTTTTTGGTTTAAGAAAAAATAAAATACTCAGAGGTGATTAAATACCACCAATATAAAGCTCTATCTGTCACAAAAAAATTATAAAAATTTCATATGGCTACAGTGTTGTTTGACCGCACAATTGTCATTCAAAGTGCGACAGCGCTGAAAGCTGGAAATTGGCCTGGGCAGGAAGTGGGTATAAGTGCCTTGTAGGTTAGCGTTAAAAACCTATTTTCCGGTCACAAGAGATTTTCATTAAGGCTATAAGGAAGGTCAGCACTTACACCAAGATCAGAACAGTGTTTTATTATTGCAAATGATTCTCTCCTCTTTCTCTCCATGTATAATGCTCTAATGGTTTTATAAGTAGACTGTGCAATTTTGTCACTGACCCACACAATATATGCTTGCACTTTCACTTGTCTAAAATTAATAAAATATTGGAACAGAATAAACTAGATTCTGGGGGAGGGAGGGAAAGGATTTTAGCACATAGTGAGCAAGAGCCACCAAGTGTACAGGATATAGAGGTGGGTGAAATAAAAAGGGAGGTCAGGCACAAATTTGATAAAAGCAAAACTATATTACCTAAATCTGATGCAAAACGTACTGCAAAAACAAACTGCAACAACAGAGTGAGCAATAACAAAATACTAGGCAGTGGTACAAAATTAAAAGGCATATATACTAGCACATATGGAAAAGATAAAAACACTCAACTGTTATATATAACAGAGTATGTAAAAAGGAAACCAAGGTCACACATATTTCAAACAAATGACAGATTGCAAAAAATAGCAGGACAAACCTCAAAAAATTATTAAAATATATTAATAGTAAAATGGTCAGGTCCGAGCATGTAGGCTCTACAAAGAGTGGGTGACTGGGGACAAAGAAGGCAAATTTATGAAATACCTTCTTCAGCTCTGTGTATACAAAGGAGCATGGGGGAGCTATATATGGGTGTAAAATGTTACAAAAAGTGAACATATCCCTTAATGTTTAATACTAAATGAGACCAAATATTCACAACTAAGAGCACAAAAGGAGAAAGGGAAGTGTTTAAGGATGCTTTTAAAAAAATGGCATTTGACAGTGCAAATCCACTGAGTAATACTGTACAAATGAACAAAAGATAATGTTGCTAAACCAGTCTTAAAAAACTGGCCTGTAACCGCATCCTGACCACCCTATAGCAGAAGTATATATATGTGATTTTACATTTCTGGGTAGGGGGCGCACGCGTGTGCACTCTCTACCCGCGCCGCTATTGACTCCTCTGCCTGTCAATCACTGGGTCCCGACGGCCGATTCTCGTCCAGGACTCTGTGATCGTCAGCGGAGCTGATAGGGGAGAGGTCTGTATATAAAACACAGGTCTCTCCCGTCAGCACAAACTGGATGCTTTGTATTGTTCTGCTGATCGTCACCATTACTAGTAAAATAAATAGATAAATAAATAATTCTAGTATATATACCGCCATTTGTAGACAATAACTTTCACGTAAACCAATTAAATTACACGTATTGGGATTTTTTTTAGCAAATGTAGCAGAATACATTTTGGCCTAAATTTATGAAGAAATAACATTTTTTAAATTTTTTTTACTGGATGTTTTATAGCAAAAAATCAAAATGTTTGTTTTTTTTCAAAATTTTCGTTTTTTTAGTTTATAGCGCAAAAAATACCACCACAATAAAGCTATATTTGTGAGGAAAAAAGGACATTTCATTTATGTACAATGCTGCATGACTGCGCAATTGTCAGTTAAAGTAAGGCAGCGTTGTATTGCAAAAAATGACCTGGTCAGGAAGTGGGGTAAATCTTCTGGAGGGCAAGTGGTTAAAAAATACAAAGTGGTAAGGAAAAATTCAACATTTGAAAGTCACAAGAAATGCAATAGGAGATGCAAAGGAGCAACCAATGCAGCTAAAATAGATAATGAAAGATATTGCTGAAGAAATTAAAACAACCACCCCAAAAAATCCACAAACATAGTTTATCAACAGTAAGAGAGTCAGGGCAGAACAAATGGGCCCTTGGAAGGACAAATGTGGGTTTTTAGTCACAACTGAAAGTGAATGGCAACTTTCTGAAAAATTAAAGTTTCCTAAAAGAGCTAATCTGGATACAAAGGAAAAAACAGGGGTCCAAAACAGACCGGAAAAGCTAAATCATCAGTACCTGATGGCCTACACTCTTCAGAGAGCTTAGCTCGGTGGTAGCCAAGCCACTATTTCTGACTTTCAAAGATACTTTATCGACTGGAATAGTACAATCTAATTGGCGTAAAGCAAATAATGGTACCAATATTGAAAAAGACGTTTGGATGTATGGCATGAAACTACAGACCTAGCCTAACATCAATAGCCTGCAAGGTGTGTGCAAAATGTGACAATAAGTTAAAGTGTTTTTTCACCAATGCCAGAAGTCTACGAAGCAAAGTGAGCTGGAAGCTTTGGTGCTCGAAGAGAACTATGATTTAATTGGTATTGCAGAATCTTGGCTTCATTCTTCACATGACTGGGCCATTAATATTCCTGGCTAGGCTCTCTTTTAGAGAGACAGGGTAAAAAGGAAAGGTGGTGGTGTCTGTTTCTATGTGAGAAGTGATCTCAGAGCGAGTGTGAAAGAGGACCTAGTTGATGGAGAGTGTGATGAGGCTGAAGCATTATGGGTGGAACTGCACATGGGGGTGCGTACTACAAAGGTAATCATTGGAGTTTGGTATAGGTCACCTGATGTAAATGAGGAGGTGGAAATTCAGCTCCTTGCACAGATAGAAAGAGCTGCCAGGACTGTCACAGTGAGAATAATGGGGGATTTTAACTACCTGGAAATTGACTAGAGTAATAGCGCTGTAGGAACAGTTAAGGGCAAAACTTGATAAACGTACTACAAGACAATTTCATGGTATGGTTCATAGAGACCCCAACTAGGAATGCTGCTCTGCTGGACCTGGTAATCTCAAACCATGCACAGCTTATTACTGATGTTCATATAAAAGAACTGGGCAGCAACGACCATAACATGATTTCATTTAATGTTAGCTGTAAACAACAAGCACATTTTCAAAGGATGAGGGCTGCTCTCCAAGACTTAGATGGCAGTGAATAGTCGAACACAACACAGAAATGGGAGTTCTTCAAAAAGACTGTATGTGAACACACTTAAAAATAAAACCCCTGTAGCTTTTAGAATATATAAAAATGAAGGAACACTATCATCGTTTTAAATGTTACAAAGCATATAACAGAATATGTAAAGGAAATCAAGGCCACAAAAATTAAAAATGAATAACAGTCTGCAAAAGATAGCAAGACAAACCCTCAAACATTCTTCAAATACATTACTAGTAAAAGGTCAGGTCTGAGCATGTAGGCCCAAAATAATCTAGTGGGTGACTGGGGACAAAGAAGAAAAATGTATCAAATACCTTCTTCAGGGGAGGAGCCTGGTCATGGCGGCTGTGGGGAGTGAGCGGTGCTAGCCTTCGACTAGGTACCGCTCCCCGACCTCCCTGGTGACCCTTAGGAGCCGACTCACCGGAGTCTGGAGGGCCGAGGAGTGGAGTCCTGAGAGCCGAAGATGGGAGGCAGACGGGGGTTGCAGCGACGGACCGGCCTCTCCGGTCCTTGGTGAGAGAAGGACCCGGACGGCTAGAGAGTGGAGTGACGTGGCGGGGGTGTGTGACCGGCCGCAGAGGCTCTCTGGGAGAGGAGAAAGCCGGCCGGCCGCCTGAATTGACGGAGAGACGCCGGCTGCAGTGGCCGGCTCTCTGCTGCCCTCAACCCCCCGGCTGACTGCTGCCCATGGTCCCCGGCTGGCTGCTGTGTGCAGCCCCCGGTCTATTACTGCCTGGGGCCCCCGGCCAGCTGACTCTTTGATTCTGGGTCAGGGAGCCCGGGAGCGCCAGGAGACCCACCCTGCATCCCTGGGACGAAGCCCAGAGGCAAAAGGAAAAAAATAAAACGAAAAGAAACCGAGGTGCAGAGTTGGAGGCCCGGAGGAATCCCCCCCAGGACAGAGCTGCTGTGGAGACCTTCCGCCCAAGCTTGGAGCCACCATCTGGGGAAGAGAAGGGTGAGTGAGACCTGCTGGGGGCCTATTGTACTGTATAGTGGATTCCTGAGTGACAGTGGGGAACAAGGGGCCAAGGAGAAGAGGAGAGGATTCCCTGTGTTTAGAAGAGAAGAGACCCACGTTCCCCTAGGAGAGCACAAGTTAACTCAGTAAACCTGTCTGGATTACAAATCATAGAGGAGAGGTATAATCCCATCTAGAGAATATAGAAGACAAAAGACTTATTGAGGATATGAAGAATAAAGGTCCTAGGGGAGCAGGGCTTAAAGGGTCTCAATCAGGCACGATAAAGAAATTTACATCACATGGAAACATTACGCCAGAAAGGGCCCAAGGCGCAAGCGCCAAAGGGGAAATGGACACTAGCTCAGGAAACAGCCCGAGATTATCACTGGGTATGAACAGTAGTTGTAGCCAACAAATAGCGGATGGCCTGGGTCAAAAAGAACTTGATGGTGAACTACAAATACCGAATAAGAAGGAGATGATAGAAATGTTCCAAAGCTTGGAGAAAACGATAAAACATGAAATGACAGTAATTCGGAACGATTTAGGACATCTGCTAATGAGAATGGAAGAAACAGAGGAGAAAGTTAAAACCCAGGCCCAAACCATAGATAAGCTAAGGAAAAAAATAACCCATTTGGAGAAAACCCAGAAAAAACTGTTCTACAGGATGGAAATTCGAGAAAATAAAGAAAGAAGGTCTAACCTTAGGGTGAGAGGAATTCCAGAGGCAGCAAAAGGGGAAACATTACATGAACTAGTTAAAAAAATCTTAAACTCCATAAGAGACAGACCTGAAACAGAAGTGATTGAACTGGATGGAGTTTTTAGAATAGGAAAGTTCAAACAAGATACTGAGAGGGAAAGACCGAGAGATATAGTTGTACAGTTCCAGAACTTTGGGGTCAAAAATGAGATTTGGAAGAAGATCAAGGGAAGAACGTTGATCAGGTATGGAGATTTGACTGTTCAGGTTTTTGCGGATTTGGCACCGGAGACTCTTTGGAGAAGGAGATCCCTGAGACCCCTGTTAGAGCAAATGAGAAAACAGAACGTGCAATATAGATGGGGCACTTCAGCATCCTTAATTGGCTGGAAGAGTGGGGTGACAGCATACCTGAGATTCCCGGAGGAACTGAGAGATTTCTGTGATAGACTGGGCCTGCAAAGAATGGAGATAACTGGGTGGGAAGAAGAAGAAGAAAAAGGAGACTCGGACGATGCGGGAGGGGAGGATTGGCGGCAGGTCGGGGGGAAGGGGAGAGAGGTCCAGGGGTTGAGGAGAGGGGGGAGGGAGAGGTGAACAGGAAAGAATACGTTTTTTTTTTCTTTTTTTTCTCTCTCTTGTTCCCTTGCCCCCCCCCCCCCAGTATCCCCCTTTTTTTTTGAGGTGGAAGTCCCTCTGGAGGATCCGGTTGAGGTGGGGAAGTAAAGGTTTTTGCAGAGCCTCGTAGATAGAGAAAGGGGTACTGGGGAGGTCGGAGGAAAGGTGAGCCGTCCATGGGCGGAGTCTACGCCCAATATTTTAAATCAACTGTGGAAACAGTTCCACAAATGATTTGTAGGCAGTTTATAAGCCTAAAAATGGGTAGGGGAAAAGTAAGAGAGGGGGGGCGGGGGTGGGGGGGGGGAAGGGGGGGAGGGGGAGTGGGGCTAATATTCTGCAAATCATTCGGTCCTAATAGGAGGAGGCGATTTAGAAGGGAGATAAAAAAAAAATCAAGAAGGATGGAAGAAATACAGTTTATAACATATAATGTGAATGGGTTGAACTGCCCTGGGAAAAGATTTAAGTTGTTTAAAGAGTTACATCATAGGGCAACGTCAGTGGTATTTTTGCAGGAGACACATTTTGAGATAGAATCTAATGTGAAACTAAAATCCAAATATTATCCTACATGGTATTATGCTGACTCTCCAATTAAAAGAGCAAAGGGGGTGGCAATAGGATTGGCAAAAAATATGAGATTTGAGTTGGAAGATAGAAGGACTGACCCGGAAGGGAGATTCCTGTTTTTGAAAGGTAAATTACAGGGAATTGAATGCACACTAGCCAATATATATTGCCCCAACAAGAAACCTGAGATCTTTCTGAAGGGTTTGCTAAAAAAATTGATAGATTTTAAAAAAGGGCGTTTGATAATAGCAGGAGATTTGAATCTCTGTATGGACCCACAAATGGATGCAACCTCCCTTGTGCGGAGAGAAGGGGGTAGGTCGCTGAGAGCTTTGAGGAAGGCGATCCACGAGTACCAACTGGTGGACACCTGGAGAATAATGCATATGAAGGACAGAGACTATACCTTCTTCTCTAATGCACATGAGATATACTCGAGACTGGACTACATTCTAATAGACCATCAACTCATTGAAATGCTGGTTAAAATAGAAATAGAGATAAGAACGTTTTCGGACCATGCCCCAGTCGTAATGAAAATAGGATGGGGAAAAAGGTGGACGGGAGGTTTAGGATGGAGGTTGAATGAGGCTCTTCTCTTGGATGAGGATATTGTGCAGAAGATCAGAGAAGAGATTAAGGTATATTTCCGGGAGAATGAAACAGAGGAAGTATCGTCAGCTACAGTATGGGAAAGTCATAAGGTATATATAAGAGGAATCCTGATTGCGATGGGAGCAAGGAAGAAAAAAGAAAGAACAGAGAGGGTTAGTGGACTCTTAAAGGAAATCCTGGAATTGGAGCAGATACACAAGAAAAAAATAACAATAGAAACAAGACAGAAGTTAAGGGATAAAAAAGATGAATTAGAGAGACTGATGGAAGAGGAGAGGAGAAGAGTATATAATAAAGTATTAAGTGAAAGATATAGATGGGGTGATAGACCAGGAAAATACTTAATGAGAGCCCTGAATAAGAAGAAGAACAGGAATTATATAGAAAAGATAAAAAGCCCTAAGGGGGAGATGGTCCACTCAACTAAAGAAATTATTAAAGTATTCACGGAGTATTATAGAAAGTTGTATAATATCAGTAACCAAGGATCACCAAAAGAAATGCGGGAAGGTATTAACGAAAAAAGGAGGACATATTTAAAAAATGCGGGATTGCCAAAGCTTAGTGAAACACAATTGAACTCCTTGGATGCAGAAATCTCTCAGGAAGAAATAGAAGCAGCATTAAGAAGTACAGGGGGAGGGAAAAGCCCAGGCCCGGATGGTTATACAGTTAAGTACTATAAAAAATTTAGTGAAGTACTGTTACCAAAGTTAAAGAAATATATGAATGACTTGGGAGGTGGGATGGAGGGGAGGAGGGAATCCCTTCAGGCCCATGTAGTTCTCATCCATAAGGAGGGAAAAGATCCCTCTCAGTGCTCTAGCTACAGACCAATTTCATTATTAAACACTGATACTAAGTTGTTCGCAAAGGTCCTAGCAAACAGGCTGAAAGATCTAATGCCCGAATGGATTCATGGAGACCAGGTGGGCTTTGTTCAGGGGAGAGAGGGTAGAGATAATGGCTTGAGAACTCTGATGCTTATCCAGAAAAGTAGAAAAGGGAAAGCCCCGGTAGTGCTCTTGTCAATTGATGCCGAAAAGGCGTTTGATAGAGTGGACTGGGGCTTTATGATGGACAACTTGGAAGTGTTGGGGATTGGAGAGAGAATGCGTGAATGGATAGGTAAACTATATAAGGAGCCCACTGCAATCATCACGGTAAATGGGGAAAGATCGGAATCCATTGGGATGTCCAATGGAACAAGGCAAGGATGCCCATTGTCCCCCTTGCTGTATGTATTGACATTGGAACCCCTGCTATCAATAATAAGGAATAGTGGAGCGGTAAGGGGAATCCAGATAGAAAATATAGAACATAAAGTAGCGGCCTTTGCGGACGACCTACTGTTTTATGTAGGCAACCCCCGAATAACACTACCAAATATTATGAAGATCCTGAAGGAATACGGTGAACTATCTAATCTAAAAATTAACCCAACAAAAACTGAGATTTTGAACATTAATATACCTAAGAGCGAAAAAGAAAAGCTACAAAAAGAATTCCCCTTCATTTGGAGAGAAAACGATATAAAATACCTAGGAATAAAACTTGCTACCTCATATAAAAAACTGTATAGATTAAACTATATCTCTCTGATAAATGAGATTAAGGACGAACTAAAAAGATTAGAAGGAGGAAATCCATCATGGTTAGGACGTATGAACCTAATTAAAATGGTAATTATACCTAAAATACTCTATAGATTTCAAATGATCCCGATCAAACTCCCAGAGGCGTTTTTTAAGATAATGAGAAAAATGTTAACAAGATTTATATGGAGGAATAAAAAACCAAGAGTATCATATGAAACACTAAGTAGGACTAAAGAGAAAGGGGGGATGGGACTACCTGATGTCAAGAGATATTACAAAGCAGTAATGTTAGCAAGAATTTATGACTGGACTTTTAATCACAAGGGGAAAAGTTGGGTAAAAATGGAAAATGATCTGAGTGGAATTAATTTGAGTAAGATGATATGGGTTCCAGCACACTATAGAAGAATTAAAGAGGACACAAGCACTTACACCTTAACTGTCTTAAGGATATGGGATAACTTACATAAACACAAGAAATGGGAATTCAATTCTATATTAATGCCTCTTGCAAACACAGAGTTTTTCCCCCCAGGAAAAGATGAGATATCAGGGAGATGGTTTAAAAAGGAAGATATCCAATTGAGAGACATATTGGTAGAGGGGGAACTGAGAACACTTAAAGAATTAAAAGAGAAGGGAGGAGATATGTTTACTAAAATAGATGAATGGAAATACCATCAATTAAAATGTTTTATAGGAAATCTCCCAAAACCCTTGAGATTAAAAAAGGAGTGGAATATGTTTGAAAGGTTATTAGAAACACGTAGAGATGGGAAACACGGTGTTACAAAAATGTATAGAATACTTACAGAACTAGACACAGACACAAAGTTAATTTTCATAACAAATTGGGAAAGAGATATGGGGGTGGGGATAGATGAAGAGCAACAGAATAAGATATTTAGATTAGTTCACGAGAATGTTAGTATGAGAGACGTTGAGATTAACTATAAATGTTTGACACGATGGCATATTACACCGAGCACTGAGCACAGGATGAGGGGGGAGAATTCAAAAATGTGTTGGAGAGGATGTGGGGAAGAGGGCACGGTGTTTCACATATGGTGGCAATGTCCAAAAATTCAGGTTTTCTGGAAGACAATAGTCAAATTAATAGAAATAATAACTGGAAATGACATAGGATTAGACCCAACCATGTGTCTCCTACATAGTGTCGAGACAACAGTAAATAAATATAAAGAATCAGGAGTATGGTATTACCTAAGTGCAGCAAAAGGGTTGATCCCCAAATTTTGGCGGAAGACAGAGGTACCAACGGAGGAGGATTGGATCAATAGGGTAAACCAGATTAGCAGAATGGAAAAATCTTATCATATGCAGGAAGACAGGATGAAAATATACTATTCACGATGGGAAAAATGGGAAAAATCTGGATTAAAAGAGAAATATAGAAAACTCTAAACTAGGAAGCTATTCAAAGTGGTTGGGCCTAGAGAGACTGGAGATTTTGCAGAGGGGAGGGAGGGGGGGAAATGGTGGGTTGGGAGGGAAGGGAAATAAAAGAGGTAAATAGAAGGGACAGAGTAGAAATGTACTGATATTTATAAGTATTGTGTCTCTTCTTATGGAAATTTTGTAATAATGTGAAAAATTAATAAATATTTAAATTAAAAAAAAAAAAAAAAAAAATACCTTCTTCAGCTCTGTGTATACAAAGGAGCATGGGGGAGCTCTTTTCCACAACGGCCATGGTATTGACACAGCCCCAAATGATCCACAATGGATCAAAATTGATATAGTCCAGAAATATTTAGACAGAATAAGGTGAATAAAGCACCTGAACCGGATGGCATACACCCACAGGTCCTTAAAGAATTTAACTCTTTCATTTCAAAGCCATTGTTTCTAATTTTTAGGGACCCTTTAGTGACTTGCATAGTACTACTGGATTGGCAAGTGGTGCATATATTTAAAAAGGGATCAATCTTTACCAAATGACTATACCTGTTAGTTTACCTTCTATAGTTGGGAAGATAGAGTTTAATAAAAGAGTTTAATAAAAGAGCACATAGATGAATTCTTGCAGGCAAAAAAAAAAATATTTTAAAAGGCTAAGTTCACCTTTCTTTTCTTTTTTTTTTTTCTAAAATCCAGCTTCCATATGCACTAATATACCGTAATATACCTCAACTGCAAAAATATACAAGCTCTCTTTAATTTTGAGAACAAGGCCTTACCCTAGCAATGGCTATATTTCTTGGAAAGCTTTTGAACTTCGTGGAATGTCATATGACGTCCTCCCAGAACTCGCCCTCAGCGGTGCTCACCCGGCGATGAGGTAAAAGGCCAAATCACAGTGGCCTTTTACCACTTGATCAGCTGTGTCCAATTACACAGCAGATCACAGAGTAAATAAAGTTGCCGGTTATCGGCAGAACTTTCCTCACGCTGTCACAGAATGAAGAAAGTACTGCCGATAAATGGCAGCTGTCACCGAGCAGATCGGCACTGATCATAGTTACATAGTTAGTCTGCCTGAAAAAAGACAAAAGTCCATCCAGTTCAACCATTAAAAAAAAAAAAAGTTATAATCCTATACCCACAGTTGATCCAGAGGAAGGCAAAACAAACCCCAGCAAAGCATGACCCAAATTGCTCCCGCAGGGAAAAAATTACCTTCCTGATCCCCCCGATAGGCAATCGGATATTCCCTGGATCAACTTTACCTACAGTGCTGCCCAGCAGTGCTATCCACCAGTGCCCAGCAGTTCCACCCACCAGTCATTGTATGCACTATCGGTATAATTTAGAGGCACACTCTTAGTGAAGAACACTACAGCACATATTCACATCATTACATATGTATGGAACGAGCACATAGTGGGGAAGCCCTCGTCTTGGTGGGACTTTTAACCACTTGCCCTCTAGAGGATTTACCCCCCTTAATGACCAGGCCTCTTTTTGCTACTCGGCGCTGCTAATTCAACTGATAATTGCGCAGTCATGCAATGCTGTACCCAAACAAAATTTACGTCCTTTTTTTCACACAAATAGAGCTTTCTTTCGGTGGTGTTTGATCACCTGTGTGCTTTTTATTTTTCGCGCTATAAACAAAAAAAGACCCAAAATTTTGAAGAAAAACAATATTTTTTTACTTTTGGTTATAAAAAATATTTAGTAAACTCAAAGTTGGTTATAAATTTAGGCCAAAATGTATTCTGCTACATGTTTTTGGTAAAAAAAATCCCAATAAGTGTATATTGATTGCTTTTTTGTGAAAGTTATAGCGTCTACAAACTATGATATAGATACTGCAATTTACGCCTTTTTTTGCTATACAGTGCTGCACTAGTTTAACTGACAATTGTACGATCATGCAATACGGTACATAAATGAAATTTCTCCTTTTTTTCACACAAATAGAGCTTTCTTTTGATGGTATTTGATCACTTGTGTGCTTTTTATTTTTGGCGCTATAAACAAAAAAATTTTTGAAAACAATGTTTTTTTTTTTTTTTTAAAAAACAATATTTTCTCATTTCTGTCATAAATATAAAAAAAACAAAAATGTCATCATAAATTTAGGCCAAAATGCATTCTGCTACATGTTTTTGGTTAAAAAAGTGTACATTTATTGCTTTGTGTGATTTACACAGCTTTTACTTTCTGACTGCCCATCACAATTCTTGAGGTGCTAAAATACCAGGATAGTGCAAACACCCCCAAATGACCCCTTTTAGGAAAGTAGACACCCTAAGCTATCTGCTGAGAGGCATATTGAGTCCATAAAAGATTTTTTTTTTTTTCACAAGTTTCTGGAAAATGACAAACTTTTTTTTTTTTTTTTTTTACACAAAGTTATCATTTAAATAATATATTTCTCACACAAGCCATGGGTATATGTGGAATTACACCCCAAAATACATTCTGCTACTTCTACCAAGTATGGGGGTACCACATGTGAGACATTTTGGGAGCCTAGCCACATACAGGAGACTGAAATCCAATGACCACTTTGAAAGCCTGAAGGTGCGCAACTTCCCCATATCACTTCCCCACTACCTGTCACAGTTTTGAAGGCCCTGAAATGCCAAACTAGCATCAAACCCCCCACCCCAAATTACCCCTTTTTGGAAAGTAGACACCCCAAGGAATTTAAAAAGAGGCATGGTGAGTATTTTGCAGATCTCATTTTTTCTCACAAGGTTTTGAAATATAAAAAAAAATAGAAATTTTTGTTTTTTTTTTCTTAAATTTCCAAAAACTTGTGGCAACAAACGAGATCTGCAAAATACACACCATTCTTCTTATCAAATTCCTTGGGGTGTCTACTTTCCAAAAAGTGGTTATTTGTGGGGGTTTGGTGCTATCCTGGCATTTCAGGGCCTCCGAAACTGTGATAGGTAGGAAGGAAGTGTAATGATGAAATAAAGCCATTTAAAAGCCTGAAGGTGCTTATTGGATTTTGGGGTTCTGTACTTGGCTAGACTGCCAAAATGTCTCATATGTGGTACCCTCATACTCAGGAGAAGTAGCAGAATGTATTTTGGGGAGTAATTCCATATATACCCATGGCATGTGTGAGCAATAAATCAATTAAGTGACAATTTTGTGTTAAAAAAAAAATGTTTTGTCATTTTCCAAAAACTTGTAAAAAAATAAATTCTTCTATTGATTCAACATGCCTCTCAGCAAATAGTTTGGGGTGTCTACTTTCCAGAAAGGGGTAGTTTTGGGGGGTGGGGCAATTTATGCCCAGCATTAGACGTTTATGCCACACATCACTCACTCTTCAAACCACCTGAACACCAAGCCTTTACCGACACTTTTTGTTCACATGAAAAAAAATCTGTATTTTTTTGATAGGAAATTAATTTAAACCCCGAAACATTATATATTTTTTTAAAGCAAACACCCTAGTGAATAAAATTGTGGGGGCTACAATTTTTTATGTCACATAGTACTTGCGCAGTGATTTTTCAAACCCAATTTAAAAAAAAAACACTTTTTTTACTTTTATTGCACAAAAACACAATATATTGGCCAATTATTTGGTTAAATATAAAAGATGATGGTATGCCGAGAAAATAGATACTAAACATGACATGCTTTAAAACTGCGTATGCGCCATGCACTGGCGACAAACTCCATAGGCAACGTATTAAAAGCCTTTACAAGCTACCATTTTAGATTTACAGAGGAGGTCGTGTTAGAATTACTGCCCTTGATCTGACGTTCATGGCAATACCTCACATGCATGGTGCAACTGCTGTTTCCACACTGGCACAGGGTCAACGCTCACGAATGCAGGTGCATTCTTTTTTTGAGAAATCTGGGGTCTATCAGACTCTAGATATCTCCTCTGCCCTTAGTATCTAATCAAATCAAGATCGGTGTGATCAGATGCTTTCCCAATTTACAAATGGCGCTGTTTATATCCTGCAAAACTGAAGTGATGAAATTATTATTATTATTATTACTACGAGTTTATATAGCGCCAAAGAATTTGCTCAGCGCTGTACAATAGGGGGGACAATACATGGCACAGTACAACAGCAACAAACAACGTACGAGGGGTAAGAGGGCCCTACTCTTACGAGCTTACAATCTAGGAGGGAGGGGGTAAAGGTACAGTAGGAAGTGGCTGAGGAGGATGAAGTGGTGGGAGGAATGAGGGAGGATGGCCGTTAGGTGAGGGTGGGGTAGGCTTCCCTGAAGAGATGGGTTTTGAGGGAGCGCCTGAATGTGAATAGGGAAGGCGACAGTCTGATGGATTGGGGCAGTGAGTTCCAGAGGATGGGGGAGGACCTGGAGAAGTCCTGCAGTCGTGCATGGGAGGAGGAGACCAGGGAGCAGGATAGAAGGAGGTCCTGTGAGGAGCGAAGGGTACGGGTAGGGTGGTACTTGGTGATCAGGTTGGTGAGGTAGTCAGGGGCAGTGTTGTGAACGGCTTTGTAGGTCAGGGTTAGGAGTTTAAATTTGATGCATTGGGCAATCGGGAGCCAGTGGAGGGAGAGGCAGAGGGGGGTGGCAGAGGTGGAGCGGGTGGTGAGGTGGATGAGTCTGGCAGCTGAGTTCAGGATGGTCTGGAGCGGGGAGCTTCCTCGTAGCTTCCGATTTCTTAGACTATAGAGATGATTGGCACCATTCTGGTCTCCGATCAGCTGATTGGCACCATTCTGGTCTCCAATCAGCTGGCAGAAACACCGGCTGAATTCTCAAGTTTCTCAAGATGGCAAGGGACTGCCCGAGAAGGCTGTGGAAGGCAGCGAGGGAGAGGGGGCATCATCTCCCGCTGCTTGTTAAAGCAATCCTGCAGCTAATTAGCCACTAGGATTGCTTTTACATCGAAAGCTGATCGCTGGCTTAAAAAAATGATACCAGGATGATGCCTGCAGTAGTAGGCATCATCCTGGTATAACCATTCAAAGTCCAGTGATGTACCAGTACATCGCTGGTCCTTGTTGGGTATATACAGGTGAAACTTGAAAAATTAGAATATCATGCAAAAGTTCATTTATTTCAGTAATGCAACTTAAAAGGTGAAACAAATATATGAGATAGACTCATTACATGCAAAGCAAGATAGTTCAAGCCGTGATTTGTCATAATTGTGATGATTATGGCTTACAGCTCATGAAAACCCCAAATCCACAATCTCAGAAAATTAGAATATTACATGCAATCAATAAAACAAGGATTGTACATAGAACAAGATTGGACCTCTGAAAAGTATAAGAATGCATATGTACTCAGTACATGGTTTGTGCCCCTTTTGCAGCAATTACTGCCTCAATGCGGCGTGGCATTGAAGCTATCAGCCTGTGGCACTGCTGAGGTGTTATGGAAGACCAGGATGCTTCAATAGCGGCCTTCAGCTCTTCTGCATTGTTAGGTCTCATGTCTCTCATCTTTCTCTTGGCAATGCCCCATAGATTCTCTATGGGGTTCAGGTCAGGTGAGTTTGCTGGCCAATCAAGCACAGTAATCCCACGGTCATTGAACCAGGTTTTGGTGCTTTTGGCAGTGTGGGCAGGTGCCAAGTCCTGCTGGAAAATGAAGTCAGCATCCCCATAAAGCTCGTCTGCGGAAGGAAGCATGAAGTGCTCCAAAATCTCCTGGTAGACGGCTGCGTTGACCCTGGACTTAATGAAGCACAGTGGACCAACACCAGCAGATGACATGGCTCCCCAAATCAACACAGTATGTAGAAACTTCACATTGGACTTCAAGCATCTTGCAGTGTGTGCCTCTCCATTCTTCCTTCATACTCTGGGTCCTTGGTTTCCAAATGAGATGCAAAAGTTGCTCTCATCAGAAAAGAGGACTTTGGACCACTGAGCAACAGACCAGGTTGGTTTTTCTTTAGCCCAGGTAAGACGCTTCTGACGTTGTTTGTTGTTCAGGAGCGGCTTGACAAGAGGAATACGACATTTGAAGCCCATGTCCAGGATCCGCCTTTGTGTGGTGGCTCTTGATACACTGACTCCAGCCTCAGTCCATTCCTTGTGAAAGTCCCCAACACTTTTGAATTGCCTTTTCCTGACAATCCTCTCCAGGCTGCGGTCATCCCTGCTGCTTGTGCACCTTTTTCTTCCATACCTTTCCCTTCCACATAACTTTTTATTAATGTGCTATGATACAGCACTTTGGGAACATCCAAGTTATTTTGCAATTACCTTTTGAGGCTTTCCCTCCTTATGGAGGGTGTCAATGATGGTTTTCTGCACAACTGTCAGGTCAGCAGTCTTTCCCATGATTGTGATTCCTACTGAACCAGACTGAGAGACCATTTAAAGGCTCAGGAACCCTTTTGTAGGTGTTATGGCTTAGTTAGCTGATTAGAGTGGGACACTTTGAGCCTAGAATATTGCACCTTTTCACAATATTCTAATTTTCTGAGATTGTGGATTTGGGGTTTTCATGAGCTGTAAGCCATAATCATCAAAATTATGACAAATCACAGCTTGAACTATCTTGCTCTGCATGTAATAAGTCTATCTCATATATTAGTTTCACCTTATAAGTTGCATTACTGAAATAAATGAACTTTCGCACGATATTCTAATTTTTCGAGTTTCACCTGTATATACAGTAATACCTCGGTTTACAAATGCCTCAGTTAACATAATTTTCAGTTTAGGAATGAAAATCCATTGAAAATAATGCCTCGGTTTACAAATTGTTTTTGCAATACGATGTGTATGTCGGTGCCGATTTTTAAATGCAATTGCCAGATTTTGTTTTTTCTTCACTATAGCTCACAGAATTAGCTGTCACTTTCCCTGGAGTTAATGGAAATTTTATTCCTAAAAGGAATCCTGTTTCTCTTAACTCGGGGAAATAAAACACTCTTTCTTTTAGCTGGGGGGGAAGTGCCCGCTGAATATCTGAGCTCTAGTGAAGAAAAAAAAAAAAGCGGTAATTACATTTAAAAACTGGCACCATAATAAATTAAAAAAACTGCGTGGGGTCCCCCCTAAAATCCATACCAAACCCTTATCCGAGCATGCAGCCCCGTAGGTCAGAAAGAGGGGGGGGACAAGCGAGCGCCCCACCTCCTGAACCATACCAGGCCACGTGCCCTCAACATGGGGGGGGGTGCTTTGGGGCGGGGGGGGCTCCCCCCCAAAGCACCTTCTTGGGGGGACAAGAGCCTCTTCCCCACAATCCTGAGCCGGTGGTTATGGGAATCTGCGGGCAGGGGGCTTATCAGAATCTGGAAGCCCCCTTTAACAAGGGGGCCCTCAGGTCCCGGCCCACCCCCTATGTGAATGAGTATGGGGTACATACTCATTCACAAAAAACAAAGTGTAGTGTGAAAAAAGACAGGACACGGTCTTTGCAAAGTCCTTTATTGAAAGAAAAAACTAAAAGAATGTCGATCCGACATCAATCACGATGCCTGCCGTCACTGCTGCTGCCGACCGGAAAAAAGAATAAAAAAAAAAAAAATGCTCTACACCCAACGATGGTTTCCAGCCGTCTGCCTGCTCCGGTGGTTTGACAGTTCTTAAATATGTAAGGGGCGGGGCCACCCGGGGACATCACGCACGTGACCCCATCAATGATGTCACATGGGGCGGAGTCACTTGGGTGATGTTCCCGGGTTGGGCCGACCCTTTCGTATTTAAGAACTGTCAAACCACTGGAGCAGGCAGATGGCAACAATCAACGGGAGCGGAGCCTTTTTTTTTTTTTCTTTCTTTTTTCAGGTCGGCAACGGCAGTCACGGTGGGCATCGTGATTGACGTCGGTTCTACTGCGGGTGACATTCTGTTAGTTTTTTCTTTTAATAAAAGACTTGTCAAAGACCGTGTCCTGTCTTTTTTTCACACTACACTTTTTGTTTATTGTGAATGAGTAGGGGTACCATGTACCCCATACTAATGCACATGGGGGCCGGCATTTGACCCAGATTCCGATAAGCCCCCCACCTGCAGACCCCCACATTCACCATCTAGAGTTGTGGGGAAGAGGCCCTTGTCCCCATCAACATGGGGACAAGATGCTTTGGGGGGGCCCCCCGCCCCAAAGCACCACCCCATGTTGAGGGCATGTGGCCTGGTATGGTCCAGGAGGGGGGGCGCTCACTCCCCCCCCCCTTCTTTCCTGACCTGCCGGGCTGCATGCTCGTATAAGGGTTTGGTATGGATTTTGGGGGGACCCTGCCTTTTTTTTTTTTAAATTGTGGCATGGGAGTTTCCTGAAAAATTCATACCAGACCCAAAGGGCTTGGTATGGATGGGAGGGGGGAACCATGCCTTGATAAAATAACTCATGCGGTATTTTAGTAGCATTTACTTTTTTCTGACCTTTGGAACAGACTCAAAATGGTGTCTTTGTACCCCCAGAAAGGCTTGAAAATACTCCAACATCTGAGAAACTAGAGTGAGTCGGGACAGGCCTATCACCACTGAGGTCAGTCGCAGCAACCCCTCCCCGGCCGCGAGGTGCACGGCGTCACCCTGCTGACATCAGCACGATGACGTCACGCGTTGTGCCGCCGCACGAGAAACAGACCCAGGGAGAGAAGCGGCCTGGGAGAGTGTGGACCAAGCCTCTCTCTGGTGGAACATCCGCGCTGCCTCAGATCCCGGTCCTAAAGGCCACCAACCCCAAACCAGGAGCCGCGGCACCCATGCGCAGGGGAGACACAGGAGCGGCGAGAACAAAGACTAGAAACAAAGACACAAACAAGAAAGAGCAAAGAAAAGGAAAAGAAAAAAAGATAATGGAGACAGAAGGAAAGGAAAAAGAAAGAGGGGGAGGAAAGATAAGAGACAAAGGAAACATGGATACGGCAATACATCCACATGACATCAAGCATTTTTGACAAGCATGATAACATACAATAAAATATCAAAACAATATAATTAACAAATTTTGCGTGCAGCAACAGCGATAATGTGGAGGTAAAAAAAAAAGGGGGGGGGGAATTGCCAAGGATGAAACTCAGGTCAGGGCGAAACGGATAAGTCAAAAGTCCCTTTCGCATCCTCCTGACACAAATCCCTCCAAGAAAGGTTTGAAAGACATGGATTCATTTAACCCTGAGAAAGTAGTGGCATTTAATCTATGAATCCATCTGAGCTCACTTTGGAGCAGACTTTTGTGCCAGTCACCTCCTCGTGAGCTGGGATGGATTCTGTCCAAAAGTAAAAATTGAATCTTGAACATTGTTGGATTTCATGCTGGAAATATGGCGATAGGCCCCGACGCCAAAACTCCAATTTGGTTTTGCCTACATAAAAGCAGTTGCAATCACATGTTAATAGGTACACTACAGCTTTGGTTTTATAGTTGCCATAATGTTTGGGAGTAAATGTCTCCCCATTGGTTAACAAGACCGATTTCTTAGTATTCATACATTGGCAATAATTGCACCTTCCACATATAAAAGGTACCTGGATATTTACATGGATCTTGATTTTTTTGTAATTGATATTTACTATGTACTAAATGGTTCTAAATGAGCTGGCTCGTTTGAAAGTATAATTGGGGGTATCAGATACAAACTTGTTAATCGTAGGGTCGATTGTCAAAAGGTGCCAATATTTTCACACAATCTTCTTGAATTGCAGATATTGGTTGGAGAATTTAGTTTTTATCCGAACATGATTATTATCTTTTGTATTTTTGGTTTTTTTTTTAATTTAAATATTTATTAATTTTTCATATTACAAAAATTCCATAAGAAGAGGCACAATACATATAAATGATCCATACATTTCTACTTTGTCCCTTCTATTTACCTCTTTTCTTTCCCTTCCCTCCCAACCCACCATTTCCCCCCTTCCCCCCTCCCTCCCCTCTGCAAGATCTCCAATCTCTCAAGGCCCAAAAACTTTAAATAACTTCCTAGTTTAGAGTTTTCTATATTTCTTTCAATCCTGATTTTTCCCATTTTTCCCATCGCGAATAGTATAATTTCAACCTGTCTTCCTGAATATAATAAGATTTTTCCATTCTACTAATATGGTTTACCCTATTGATCCAATCCTCCTCCGTCGGCACCTCTGTCTTCCACCAAAACTTGGGAATCAACCCTTTTGCAGCACTCAAGTAGTACCATACTCCTGTTTCTTTGTATTTATTTACTGTTGTCTCAACATTATGTAGGAGACACATGGTTGGGTCTAATCCTATGTCCTTTCCAGTTATTATTTCTATTAATTTGACTATTGTCTTCCAGAAAACCTGAATTTTTGGACATTGCCACCAAATATGAAACACCGTGACCTCCTCCCCACATCCTCTCCAACACATTTTTGAATTCTCCCCCCTCATCCTGTGCTCAGTGCTCGGTGTAATATGCCATCGTGTCAAACATTTATAATTAATCTCTACGTCTCTCATACTAACAATCTCGTAAACTAATCTAAATATCTTATTCTGTTGATCTTCATCTATCTCCACCTCCATATCTCTTTCCCAATATGTTATAAAAATTAACTTTGTGTCTGTCTAATTCTGTGAGTATTCTATACATTTTTGTGACACCGTGTTTCCCATCTCGACGTGTTTCTAATAGCCTTTCAAACATATTCCACTCCTTTTTTAATCTCAAGGGTTTTGGGAGAGTTCCAATAAAACATTTTAATTGATGATATTTCCACTCATCTATTTTAGTAAACATATCTCCTCCCCTCTCTTTTAATTCTTTAAATGTTCTCAATTCCCCCTCTACCAATACGTCTCTCAATTGGATATCTTCCTTTTTAAACCATCTCCCTGATATCTCATCTTTTCCTGGAGGGAAGAACTCCGTGTTTGCAAGAGGCATTAATATAGAGTTGAATTCCCACTTCATGTGTTTATGTAAATTATCCCATATCCTTAAAACATTTAAAGTGTAAGTGCTTGTGCTTTCTTTAATTCTTCTATAATGTGCTGGAACCCATATCACCTTACTCAAATTAATTCCACTCAGTTCATTTTCTATTTTTACCCAACTTTTCCCCTTATAGTTAAAAGTCCAATCATAAATTCTTGCTAAAATTACTGCTTTGTAATATCTCTTGACATCAGGTAGTCCCATCCCCCCTTTCTCTTTAGTCCTACTTAGTGTTTCATATGATATTCTTGGTTTTTTATTCCTCCATATATATCTTGTTAACATTCTTCTCATTATCTTAAAAAACGCCTCTGGGAGTTTGATTGGGATCATTTGAAATCTATAGAGTATTTTAGGTATAATTACCATTTTAATTAGGTTTATACGTCCTAACCATGATGGGTTTCCTCCTTTTAATCTTTTTAGTTCGTCCTTAGTCTCATTTATCAGAGAAATATAGTTTAATCTATACAGTTGTTTATATGAGGTAGCAAGTTTTATTCCTAGGTATTTTATATCTTTTTCTCTCCAGATAAAGGGGAATTCTTTTTGTAGCTTTTCTTTTTCGCTCTTTGGTATATTAATGTTCAGAATCTCTGTTTTTGTTGGGTTAATTTTTAGATTTGATAGTTCACCATATTCCTTCAGGATCTTCATTATACTTGGTAGTGTTATTCGGGGGTTGCCTACATAAAACAGTAGGTCGTCCGCAAAGGCCGCTACTTTATGTTCTATGTTTTCTATCTGTATTCCCTTTATCGCTCCACTATTCCTTATTATTGATAGCAGGGGTTCCAATGTCAAAACATACAGCAAGGGGGACAATGGACATCCTTGTCTTGTTCCATTGGACATCCCAATGGATTCCGACCTCTCCTCATTTACCGTGATGATTGCGGTGGGCTCCCTATATAATTTACCTATCCACTCACGCATTCTCTCTCCAATCCCCAACACTTCCAAGTTGTCCATCATAAAGCCCCAGTCCACTCTATCAAACGCCTTTTCGGCATCAATTGACAAGAGCACCACCGGGGCTTTCCCTTTTCTACTTTTCTGGATAAGCATCAAAGTTCTCAACCCATTGTCTCTACCCTCTCTCCCCGGGACAAAGCCCACCTGGTCTCCATGGATCCATTCGGGCATTAGATCTTTCAGCCTGTTTGCTAGGACCTTTGCGTACAACTTGGTATCAGTGTTTAATAATGAAATTGGTCTGTAGCTAGAGCACTGAGAAGGATCTTTTCCCTCCTTGTGAATGAGAACGACATGGGCCTGTAGGGATTCCCTCCTCCCCTCCATCTCACCTCCCAAGTCATTCATATACTTCTTTAACTGTGGTAACAGTACTTCACAGAATTTTTTATAGTACTTAACTGTATAACCATCCGGGCCTGGGCTTTTCCCTCCCCCTGTACTTCTTAATGCTACTTCTATTTCTTCCTGGGAAATTTCTGCATCCAATGAGTTCAATTGTGTTTCACTGAGCTTAGGCAATCCCGCATTTTTTAAATATATCATCCTTTTTTCATTAATACCTTCTCTAATTTCTTTTGGTGAACCTTGGTGGCTGATGTTATACAACTTTCTATAGTACTCCGTGAATACTTTAATGATTTCTTTAGTTGAGTGGACCAACTCCCCCTTAGGGCTTTTTATCTTTTCTATATAGTTCCTGTTTTTCTTTTTATTCAGGGCTCTCATTAAGTATTTTCCTGGTCTATCACCCCATCTATATCTTTCACTTAATACTTTGTTATATACCCTTCTCCTCTCCTCTTCCATCAATCTCTCTAATTCGTCTCTTATCCATTAACTTCTGTCTTGTTTCTATTGTTATTTTCTTCTTATGTATCTGCTCCAAATCCAGGATTTCCTTTAAGAGTCCACTAACCCTCTCTCTTTCTTTTTTCTTCCTTGCTCCCATCGCAGTCAAGATTCCTCTTATATATACCTTATGACTTTCCCATACTGTAGCTGTCGATACTTCCTCTGTCTCATTCTCCTTGAAATATACCTTAATCTCTTCCCTGATCTTCTGCACAATATCCTCATCCAAGAGAAGAGCCTCATTCAACCTCCATCCTAAACCTCCCGTCCACCTTTTCCCCCATCCTATTATCATTATGACTGGGGCATGGTCTGAAAAAGTTCTTGTCTCTATTTCTATTTTAACCAGCATTTCAATGAGTTGATGATCTATTAGAATATAATCCAGTCTCGAGTATATCTCATGTGCATTAGAGAAGAAGGTATAGTCTCTGTCTTTCATATGCATCATTCTCCAGGTGTCCACCAGTTGGTACTCGTGGATCGCCTTCTTCAAGGCTCTCAGAGACCTACCCCCCTCTCTCTGCACAAGGGAGGTTGCATCCTTTAGTGGGTCCATACAAAGATTTAAATCTCCTGCTATTATCAAACGCCCTTTTTTAAAGTCTATCAATTTTTTTAGCAAACCCTTTAGAAAGATCTCAGGTTTCTTGTTGGGGCAATATATATTGGCTAGTGTACATTCAATTCTCTGTAGTTTACCCTTCAAAAACAGGAATCTCCCTTCCGGGTCAGTCTTTCTATCTTCCAACTCAAATCTCATATTCTTTGCCAATCCTATTGCCACCCCCTTTGCTCTTTTGATTGGAGAGTCAGCGTAATACCATGTTGGATAATATTTGGATTTTAATTTCACATTTGATTCTATCTCAAAATGTGTCTCCTGTAAAAATACCACTGACGTTGCCCTGTGATGTAACTCTTTAAACAACTTAAATCTTTTCCCAGGACAATTCAACCCATTCACATTATATGTTATAAACTGTATTTCTTCCATCCTTCTTGATTCTGTCTATCTCTCTTCTAATTCGTCTCCTCCTATTAGGCCCGAATATCTTGCAGTATATTAGCCCCACCACCCCTCCCCCTTACCCCCACCCCCCCCTCTCTTATTTTTCCCCTACCCATTTTTAGGCTTATAAACTGCCTACAAATCATTTGTGGAACTGTTTCCACAGTTGATTTAAAATATTGGGCGTAAGCTCCGCCCATGGACGGCTCACCTCTCCTCCGACCTCCCTAGCTCCCCTTTCTCTATCAGCTAGGCTCAGCAATAACCATTACTTCCCCCCCTTAACCGGAGCTTCCAGAGGGACTTCCACTTCAACAAGGGGGATACAAGGGGGGCAAGGGAAAAAGAGAGAGAGAAAAAAAAAGCATATATTTTACTTAATTCTCCCTCCCCTTTCTCCCCAACCCCAGAGCCTCCCTCCCCCCGACCCGCTGCCAGTCCTCCTGTCTTGTATCATCCGTATCTCCTTTTTCTTCTTCTTCTTCCCACCCAGTTATCTCCATTCTTTGCAAATCCAGTCTATCACAAAAATCTCTCAGTTCCTCCGGGAATCTCAGGTATGCTGTAACCCCATTTTTCCAGCCAATCAGAGATGTCGAAGTACCCCATCTATATTGCACATTCTGTTTTCTCATTTGCTCTAACAGGGGTCTCAGGGATCTCCTTCTCCATAGAGTCTCTGATGTTAAATCCGCAAAAATTTGAATAGTCAAATCTCCATACTTAATTAACGATCTTCCCTTGATCTTCTTCCAAATCTCATTTTTGACCCCAAATTTCTGGAACTGGACAACTATATCTCTCGATCTTTCCCTCTCAGTATCTTGTTTAAACTTTCCTATTCTGAACACTCTATCCAGTTCAATCACTTCTGTTTCAGGTCTGTCTCTTATGGAGTTTAAGATTTTATTAACTAGTTCATATAATGTTTCCCCTTTTGCAGACTCTGGAATTCCTTGCACCCTAAGGTTACACCTTCTTTCTTTATTTTCTTGAATTTCCATCCTATAGAACAATTTTTTCTGGGTTTTCTCCAAACGGGTTATTTTTTCCTTGGATTATCTATGGTTTGGGCCTGGGATTTAACTTTCTCCTGTTTCTTCCATTCTCGATAGCAGATGCCCTAAGTCGTTCCGAATAGCTGTCATTTCATGTTTTATCGTTTTCTCCAAACTTTGAAACATTTCTATCATCTCCTTCTTATTCGATACTTGTAATTCACCATCAAGTTCTTTTTTTCCCAAGCCATCCGCTATTTGTTGGCTACAACTGCTGTTCATACCCAGTGATAGTCTCGAACTGTTTCCTAAGCTAGTGTCCATTTCCCCTTTAGCACTTGCGCCTTGGGCCCTTTCTGGCGTAATGTTTCCATATGATGTAAATTTCTTTATCGTGCCTGATTGAGACCCTTTGAGGCCTGCTCCCTTAGGACCTTTATTCTTCATATCCTCTATAAGTCTTTTGTCTTCTATATTCTCTAGATGGAGTTGTACCTCTCCTTTATGGTTTGTAATCCAGTCAGGTTTACTAATTTTGCTTATGCTCTCCTAGGGGCACGTGGGACTCTTCTCTTCTGAACCCAGGGAATCCTCCCCTCTCCTCCTTATCCCCTTGGTCCCCAATGTCACTCAGGAGTCAACTATACAATAGACCCCCAGCAGCTCTCACTCACCCTTCTCTTCCCAGGACGGTGGCTCCAAGCTTGGGTGGAGGGCCTTCACAGCAACTCTGTCCTGGGGGGGTTCCTCTGGGCTTTTAATGCTGTACCTCCATTTTTCTCTCTGGCTTTCATCCAAGGGATGCAGGGTGGGTCTCCTGGCACTCCCGGGTCTCCCTGACCCAGGATCGAACAGTCAGCTGGCCGGGGGCCCCAGGCAGCAGTGAACCGGGGGCTACAGACGGTAGGTAGCCGGGGGTTGTAGGCAGCAGTTAGCCGGGGGTTGTGGGAAACAGAGAGCCGGTAACCTAAGCCGGCGTCTCCCTGTCCAGTCAGGCGGCCGGCCGGCTTTCTCTTCTCCCAGAGGTCCTCCGCGGCTGGTCACACTCCCCCGCTACGTCACCTCGTCTTCCAGCCGTCCGGATCCCTCTCTTGCGAAGCACCGGAGGGGCCGGCGCATCACTGCAACCTTCGTCCGGCTCCCATCTCCGGCTCTCCGGGCTCTATTCCACGTCCCTCCAGACTCCGGTGAGTCGGTCCCTGAGGGTCACCAGGGAGGTCGGGGAGCGGAACCTAGCCGAATGCTAGTGCCGCTCACTCCCCACTGCCGCCATGTTCAGACTCCTCCCCGAAGGACGTGTTCTTTTGTATTTTTGGTTTGATAGAGTAAAGAAAGTCTAGATTTGTTATATGCTTTTTTAAGGCATGTAGAGGAATATACTCCTTGATAGATGATGCCTTCGTTTATCTGCTTCCTTTTTGTAAGATACGTCATCAGAACAAGTTACGTCTAATAGACAGATATTGGCCATATGGGATGTAGTTTACCAGAGGACTAGGGTGAAAACTATTAGCATGTAAAATGGTATTACCTGCAGTACACTTGCAGTAAAGATCACTACCCAAAGTACCACCTTCACTTTTATAAATTTGAATATCCAAAAAAGGAATTGTTTTGCTGTCAAAAAGTCTAAAAATTGAAGTGGGGGGAATGAACCTGAGTATGGCGCCATGAGTGGGTAGACAGATGAGCTCCGGACGCCGATGGAGGAGGAAATGCTGCTTGCCTGAATGAGCTGAGACCTCTCAAAGACTGTGCTGCAAAGTGGAAGTCTCATGTCCCATACCCGATGAAGCAGTGAACAGGAGCAGAGGGAGAGGATCGGGTTTCCCCATGGGGCTCAGCGCCAGCCGGTACAGTGAGTCATCCACGTGGTTGCAGTAGAAAGACCAGGAGACACTGGTCTGTTGCCGGGGAGACGGCATCGGAGCTCCGTGAGCAGGGGAACAGCTGACAGATCCGATGGTGCCTCAGGCTGAATAGGAAGAGGAGAGAGTTGACATGCACGCTGAGCTCCCAGGTGGAGTAGACTGGAGCAGAGGAAAAGCAGCATGGGGAAGCCAATCCCTTAAAACTCCTAGGAGGATTAGCGTTTCACATACTGGGAAGACAAAAATGTAAGGGACTATAGGAAAAATATACAAGTGGACTGATAAATTAAAAGACAACTCAGAGAATAAAGAGCATCAGTAATTCGTTAACAGAGGAGATATGGGATATCTGGAACAGAAAAATCACTCGCCCAGGAACCCATAAGAAGTTAGATAGACATACCTGTCAGGACTGGATGAGTTGCGGTGGACAACAGCTAAGCTTATATATTAAAATAAATGTATTATTAATGCAGGAGACTGGATATCTGTGAAGAAGAGTCTGCGCGGGTAAGAAAAAGTAGGTGTGGAGGCTCTTTAAAAGGGCCAAGGGAAGCAAAGTTGATAGAAAGTAACCTTATCTCATATTTAAGTGATCATAATTTGAATTGAATGCATTCAGATTAATATTCCCTGTCGCGCCTAAGGATAAGCTTAAAAGAAATGAAGAGCAGATCCACTAAAGGAGGAGGGGTAAAAACCCCCCAAGCGAACACGAGTACCATTAAAAAATACATGCCAATTCAAGAAAAAAGTCCCGAGACTCATGATCCGGAGAATCAAAAGGAAAAAAAAAAAGGAAATCCGATGGGGAACAACCCAGAATGTCTTTTGGAACACGGGAGGAGAATCAACCGCATGAACTCACAAACAATGAAAGTGTGATGGAACAAAATGACACAGACCAACAGGAAGTCCTATCGCAAATCCCTACTAAAAATTAAATGGCAGAAATGTTTACAAAATTGGAACGGTCGATAAAAAAATGAAGTGGCAGTGATTCATAAAGATTTGGGACAAATGCTATCAATAGTGGAAGAAATAGAAGGGAAAATGGAGGCACAAGAAAAGGAAATAATAAAATTGAAAACGCAAGTTGAAGAGATGGAAAAAGAACAAAGGAAACGGTTATATAGATTGGAAGATCAGTAAAATAGAGAAAGGAGAAATAATCAAAGGATTTGAGGGCTACCAGAGGATATAAGAGAAGAAGATCTAGGGAGAGGAATCAAAAGTGTACTTAATCCCCCTACTCGGAAGATTGGACACGGATCCTTTGAAATTAGAAAGTACACAGAATTAGACGTCCCCTAAGAATTACATCAGAATTGCCAAGAGATGTGATTGTCCGTTTCCATAATTTTGAAGAAAGAGAGAGAATATGGAGAAAACTACGCGAGACCCCCAAGATAAAATATAAAGAAAAGAAATTGCAAGTTTTTGCGGATGTTGCACCAGAGACCTTAATGAGAAGAACCCTAAAACCATTGACAGATCAGATACGAGAGAAAGGAATAAGATACAACTGGGGGTTCCCGGCTTGCTTGATCGGGTGGAAAGATGGCAAGACTGAGATATCCAGAAGAAATGAGAGACTTCTGTGAAAAATTAGAACTGCAGACAGTAGAGATAGAGGGATGGTCTGAACGGTCCAATGAGAGGTTAGAAATAAGAAGTGAGAAATAGCAGCAAGTAAATAGAAGAAGATAGTTGAATGGGGGACTGGAGGGGGGGAGGGGGGGTTGATTGTGGGAGAGGTGGCATGAGAGGGGATGTTTTTTTTTTTTTTTCTCTCCTCTCTTGCTTGTCCTTCTCTTTTAGATCCCGTCCCAGCTCGTCGCCTCCACTTTCTTACATCTGAACCCCAAGAGGAAGCATAGGTAAGAAATTATATTAAACGTCCGGAGTCTCCTAGGGGTCGATATATTAGAAAGGAAGGAGAAGTCTTTATGTTACAAACTGAGGACTCAAAGTGATGTAAATGCTCATACCCCAAAGAAGGGATCGTCGGTAGGGGGGTTCCATGTCAGATTCTAGGTAAATATATAGAGTTGGAGGTTTTTAGGAGGGGGAGAGGGGGGGGGGGAGGGAATGGGGAAGAGGGAGGTGGGGGGGAGGGAGATTGTCCATAGGAAGAAAGATTTTTGTTTCCCTATCTGTAGATGGAAATACAAAAATGAAAACAACTAATGGATAGAAACTTGATAAATATCATGACATATAATGTGAAGGGTCTTAACTCTCCAACCAAAAGATACTTAAGGAAATACACCAACATTCAATAGAGGTGGCCTTTTTACAGGAGACACATCTTTCTTATGAGACCAATATTAAGTTATATTCAAAATTTTACCCAATCTGGTATTATGCAGATTCACCAATAAAGAAGGCAAAAGAAGTAGCAATAGGATTTGCAAAAAATATAAACTTCAAAATTGAGGGGAAAATGGTAGATCCAGATGGTCGATATTTGGGATTAAGAGGGAAACTACAGGGACAAAGATATACATTAGTAAATATCTATTGCCCAAATAAAAATCCAGAAGATTTCCTTTCAAATTTAATGGAAAAAATATGGAATTTAAGATAGGATGCTTAATTGTAGCTGGAGATTTTACTGTTGTATGGACCCATGGATGGATACATCTTCAAATGTGCAGAAGGATGGAGGGAAAAAATTAAGAAGGTTGAAAAGGAGAATGCATCAAAACCAACTAATAGATACGTGGAGAGTAAGACACCCCAGAGAAAGGGATTATACTTTCTTCTCCTCTACACATAGTTCGTACTCACGACTGGACTATATATTAATAGAGCATAAACAGCTGGAATCTTTAGTTAAATCTGATATAGAGGTTATAGCTATCATGGACCATGCCCCTGTTACAGTGAAATTACGAATGGATAGAGAAGGAAATAGAAGGGCTATGTGGAGGTTAAATGAGACACTCATAAATGACCCAGATATAGAAGAGAAATTGAAAGAAGAGCTAGAACAATTTTTTTAAATAAATGAAACAGAGGAATTAACAATGGCAACGATATGGGAGACACAGAAGGCATATATGAGAGGAATTTTGATTGCAGCAGGATAAAAAAAGAGAGATCGAGAGAAGAAGGTAAGAGCTAACTGAAGAGATATATACAGTGGGGATCGAAAGTTTGGGCACCCCAGCTAAAAATTTGTATTAATGTGCATAAAGAAGCCAAGGAAAGATGGAAAAATCTCCAAAAGGCATCAAATTACAGATTAGACATTCTTATAATATGTCAACAAAAGTCAGATTTTATTTCCATCATTTACACTTTCAAAATAACAGAAAACAAAAAAATAGCATCTGCAAAAGTTTGGGCACCCTGCAGAGTTAATATCTTGTACTGCCCCTTTGGCAAGTATCACAGCTTGTAAACGCTTTTTGTAGCCAGCCAAGAGTCTTTCAATTCTTGTTTGAGGTATCTTTGCCCATTCTTCCTTACAAAAGTCTTCCAGTTCTTTGATATTTCTGGGCTGTCTGTCACGCACTGCTCTTTTAAGGTCTATCCATAGATTTTCAATTATGTTGAGGTCAGGAGATTGTGAAGGCCATGGCAAAACTTTCAGTTTACGCCTCTTGATGTAATCCCCCGTGGATTTCGAGGTGTGTTTAGGATCATTATCCATTTGTAGAAGCCATCCTCTCTTTAACTTCAGCTTTTTCACAGATGGCATCAAGTTACCATCCAAAATTTGCTGACATTTTATTGAATCCATTTTTCCTTCTAATCGTGAGATGTTCCCTGTGCCACTGGCTGCAACACAACCCCAAATGATTGATCCAACCCCATGCTTAACAGTTGGACAGAGGTTCTTTTCATTAAATTCTGTGCCCCTTCTTCTCCAAACGTACCTTTGCTCATTCCAGCCAAAAAGTTCAATTTTAACCTCATCGGTCCACAGAACTTGTTTACAAAATGCATCAGGCTTGTCTATATGTTCATTTGCAAAGTTCAAACGATGATTTTTGTGGTGAGGACGTAGAAGAGGTTTTCTTCTGATGACTCTTTCATGAAGACCATATTTGTACAAGTATCTCTTTATAGTGGAATAGTGTACCACAACTCCAGTGTCTGCCAGATCTTTCTGGAGGGATCGTGCAGTCAAACGTGGGTTTTGAATTGTTTTTCTCACAATCCTGCAAGCTGTTCTGTCTGATATTTTTCTTGGTCTTCCAGATCTTGCTTTAACTTCCACTGTTCCTGATGACTGCCATTTCTTAATTACATTCCGAACAGAGGATATTGACATCTGAAAACGCTTTGCTATCTTCTTATAGCCTTCTCCAGCTTTGTGAGCGTCAACTATTTTCAGTTTCAGTTTTCTAGACAACTGCTTAGAAGAACCCATAGTGCTGTTTGTTGGGGCAAGGTCAGATGAGTCTGGGCATTTAAAACCTTTGAGATTGACATAACCTGGTCTTCCCAGATGATGATTGAGAACAATCCATGACACTGGCAGGTCTCAGCTTGGCAAAGGGGGCAGTGCATGCTATAAATTCTGCAGGGTGCCCAAACTTTTGCAGACGCCATTTTTTTGTTTTCTGTTATTCTGAAAGTGTAAATGATGGAAATAAAATCTAACTTTTGTTGACATATTATAAGAATGTCTAATCTGTAATTTGATGCCTTTTGGAGATTTTTCCATCTTTCCTTGGCTTCTTTATGCACATTAATACAAATTTTTAGCTGGGGTGCCCAAACTTTCGATCCCCACTGTATATTAGAACAAGCGCATAAAAAAAGCAGGATTCAGATCTATATGGGAAGATAATTCTTAAAAGGGATGAATTAAAAGATCTAATAGAGCAGGAAACAAGGAAAACCTTCAACAGAGTTTCAAAAGAAAGATACCAGTGGGGGAATAGACCGGGTAAATTTATGAGGAGACTGAAGGAAAAGAAATAAAAAAATTATATAGAAAAAAATTAAAGATGAAAATGGGGGCCTGGTCTACACCACCACTGGTATTGCTGAAAGATTCCAACGGTTTTATAGTGAACTGTATAATGTGAACTTTATGAAACAAAAAGTAATAAAGGAAGATAAGAATAGGAGAAGGCAAGAATTTTAAATAAATGCAGACTTACCAAAGATTGCAAAAGAAAAACTAATATCATTAGAATGAAATATTTCTCAGGATGAAATTAGGAAGGCTTTGAAAAGCACGGTGGGAGGAAAGAGCCCAGGCCCAGATGGCTATACGGTGGCGTATTACAAAAGATTTAAAGAGATATTAATGCCCAAATTCTGTAGATATATGAACGCGTTGGGAGAGGGAATGGGAATGAGAGGAGAATCATTACATGTCCACATGACTATTATTCTTAAGGATGGAAAAGATGGTTCTCAATGTACTAGTTATAGACCCATATCATTGTTAAATACGAACACTAAATTATACGCAAAGGTACTGGCTACTAGGCTGAAAGAGCTGATGCCAGAATGGATACATTTTGACCAAGTGGGGTTTATACCAGGAAGAGAAGGAAAAGATAATGGACTGAGAACTCTGCTCATACTGCAAAAGGCAAAAAGAAGTAGACAGCCAACAATAATATTGTCGATCGATGCAGAAAAAGCCTTTGACAGAGTAAACTGGGGGTTCATGATAAATACACTGGAGGTTATGGGAATTGGAGATAAGATGGTGAAATGGATAAAAGAGCTTTATAATGGCCCTTCAGCGGCGGTGAGAGTTAACAGGATATTTTGTCTAAACCCTTTGGATTGTATAATGGAACCAGACAGGGATGCCCACTGTCGCCATTACGGTTTGCTCTATACTTAGAACCGCTATTAGCATCAGTAAGAAAGAACACAGATATTGCAGGAGTTAAAATAGGAGGAGTAGAACATAAGGTAGCAGCATATGCAGACAATATGCTATTTTTCATAGAGAATCCTAGAAAAACATTACCCAATTTAATGAAGTTAATAAAGCAATAGTTGTCTAATCTAAAAATAAATCCCACAAAATCAGAGATTCTAAATATCAATGTGTCAAAATGGGATAAGAAGAACTTACAAGAAGACTTCCCATTCATATGGAGGGAAAGAGAATTAAGTTATCTGGGTATAAAATTAAAACACAGAAAATGCTGTACAATAGACCCTCTAAAACTATGTATAGTCCAAAACCCACAAGTCCAATCTTTAAATCAACTTCTTCTTGTGTTCAAAAATTCCTCCATTAATGTACCTCAAACAGAAAAAAATATTCACATAGTGCATTATCCTTTTATATGTATCCAAATAATAGTGACTTTATTAAAGTGAATACCCAATCACATAAATCAGTGAAAAAAGTGAACAAAATGAAAAAAATGAGAAAACTGTGAAGCCAAAAAAATTGAAGTGAAAAGCCACGTGAATGTGAATCACTCTTCAGTGCTTTCATCCAACCAGCACTGTGACACTTCTAAATAAAAGAATGCATACCCTTACCAATATTCAAAAAAAGAGAAGCTTTTTCATATATCTTTTCCCCAAGGGGAGGTGGGAGACAGTCCTCCTATTGATCTTTACTCCATATAGCCTTCATATCACCACCAAGATTCATCAGCCTTGAAGCTCCATATATCCAAAATATAAGCATACAGGAAACACAAATAGCATAATACCGCCAGAACCAATCTTAAAAGGTAACTTTAATTAGGGTGCTCACATTTTGACAATATAAAAACCGCTTTAAAAGTATTAAATGTTTAGCAGCAAACCAGGAAGTGTCCAAAGGAAAATGAGACGATCCACCCTCATCAGAAATGGCCGCCGGTCAACTTCCGGTTTCTCGTGTGCGCGTTGACGTCACCTCGCCTGACGCGTTTCGTCATCGACTTAATCATAAGGGATTCAGACGTCAAGCAGGACAGTCCCATTTATCACCCTCCTCCATAAAACTCCGCAGCATGTGCCGCCATACTGAAGAAGGGAATAATGCCCACACTTCCTATTGTTACTCATATATTCGCATAACGGAGGATTCACATATCGTTATCACCTACAAGGCCACCTAATTCTATACAGTAACAGCACATATATATATTCTATAACCAAACTTATACTTAAAATATCATCCATATACATTATAATCCGATAACAGTTTACTATAATAAATAAAATACCTATTATGTGTATATTATCCATATTTTCTAAGAACATCATGTTTAAGGAGGAACTCATTAATAATTATACCCACTACTCAACTTCAAAAATCCTATATATATTATCAGCATTTTATAAATATTTTATAAATATATAATATTCATCTTATAAACCTCAAAACCTCAATCCAATATTATAATATAAAATTAACCTCAATTAATCACAATATTAAAAATGAATTTTAAAAATTAAATTAAAAAGTGTATAATCCCTTAATCTAAATCATATTACACCTCAAAATTATAAAATATAACCTGAATTATATAATTACCTAAAACTAAGTTAAATCAATATAATCACAAAACATTTTTTTAAAAAACATTTTCTTGGTATATTTAATTTATTTTTAATTTTTAATCGATTATATTAATAGTCATAATTTCTATAATTCACCCTATCCTCATTAATTCCCATAAAAAAATAATAAATAATTAAATTACATATAAATTGTATTCCAATATATATTAATAATCCTATTTTCTCATCATTCACCATATTTTACCTACTTCCTATAACATTCTTAAAAATATTAGTTAAAAACAAATCATCCCGGAACCTAATCTTATACGAAGCTAATAATTTGAAACAAAGCAATTCAGGTCCAAATCTACATTTAACCCATTTGGTTTTAAAGTCTAACTCAAATATCCAGAAAGTTTCGTTCCTTGAAATAGCTATAATTCTATCTCCTCCTCTCCAATGCGCATCCACCCTGTCAATACCACTAAATTTCAGACCACTCGGGTCACAATTATGGTAATCCCTAAAAAGGGTGGGGGGGTTGTTGTATTGGATAGATCGGCCTATGAGGAAGTTATGGGGAATATTTTAAAAGATACAGATACATATGTTGAAATTAAAACTAATCCATTGAGCAAATATAAAAAAATACTTCAGGAATTAATTAACAAAGCAAAAAAAGATAGTATTTTAAACGAGAAAGAAGCGAGATATTTAGTCCCACTACATTGTAAATTACCCATTATATATTATTTACCCAAGATACATAAAAGTTTGGTTAATCCCCCTGGTAGACCAATCATTAATGGGATTGGGGGTATACACTCAAGAACGGGAGAATATATAATTATTTTCTCCAGCCCATAGTGAAACAAATGCCATCTTATTTGAGAGATGCTCAAGATGTCATTGATTTAGTAGAATTGAGGAAAGTTTCGAGTGATACTGTGCTGATAACCATTGATGTAAACTCATTATACACTAATATAAGACATGAGGATGGAATTAAAGCGGCTAAATGGGGTCTTAAGAGATTTACAGATTTGCATACAAAGCAGAGAAGATTTATTTTTAAACTTTTGGAGTTCTGTATGAACAGGAATTACTTTTGGTATGAAGGTAGTTTCTATGAACAAAGAAGGGGAGTGGCAATGGGCGCAAAGTTTGCGCCCAGCCTGGCAAATATTTTTTTGAGTAAATGGGAGGAGAATGTTATTTTTAATAAAAAATGGGAGGGATTGGTTTTATGGAAAAGGTACATTGATGACATCTTGCTTATTTGGGATGGTCCTATGGATGCGTTAAAGGCCTTTATTGGAGTAATAGAAGACAATGAGTATAATTTAAGTTTTACGGTAACTATGGATAGGTATTCTGTGAATTTCTTGGATTTAAATATTTTTATAGAAGATAATGTTATATTAACTAAAACCTATTTCAAAGAAACAGATAGGAATGGGTATATACCTATACATAGTTGTCATCATCCTACTTGGATCAATGGGATCCCAAAAGGACAGTTTTTGAGAATTTTTAGAAATTGTTCACGTTTAAAAGAGTATATTGAACAGACAGAAATTATTAAGAGGAGATTTGAGGAGAAAGGGTATGACCCATTTGTACTTGAAAAGACTAGGTTTGAAATTAGTAGGAATTATATAGGAAATAAGAAATTGAAACCTGTACCTAAAAAGAAAAATGGCAATAATAAGGTGGAATACGCATTCATCTCAGGATATAGTAATCAATATAAAGAAGTTGAATCGATTTTTAAGAAATATTGGCCTCTAATAAAAAAAGATTGTATCTTAGGACCTCAGATCCCGGCGAAACCCTCTTATATTTATAGGAAGACAAAAAATCTAAGAGATGTTTTAGTTAAGAATATCATTTCTCCCCCTAAACAAAAGAAGAAACATATGTTTGATTTTACCGGCTTTTACCCCTGTAAGAAATGTATTATGTGTAAAGCTACCAATATTAATGCACGGGTGATCTCTAGTTTTGTATCATGTAGAACAGGTATGAATTATAACATTAAGAATTTCATTACCTGTACTACTCCCTTTGTCACCTATGTATTAGAATGCCCATGTCGGCTTCAGTGTGTGGGTAGAACAAAGAGGCCATTATATAAAAGATTGAATGAGCATGTTACAAATATTAAAAAAGGTAAGAAGGACCATTGCCTCTCAAGACATTTTAGGGATTACCATAATTGTGACCCGAGTGGTCTGAAATTTAGTGGTATTGACAGAGTGGATGCGCATTGGAGAGGAGGAGATAGAATTATAGCTATTTCAAGGAACGAAACTTTCTGGATATTTGAGTTACAGACTTTAAAACCAAATGGGTTAAATGTAGATTTGGACCTGAATTGCTTTGTTTCAAATTATTAGCTTTATTTATTATTAGTTACCTTTTAAGATTGGTTCTGGCGGTATTATGCTATTTGTGTTTCCTGTATGCTTATATTTTGGATATATGGAGCTTCAAGGCTGATGAATCTTGGTGGTGATATGAAGGCTATATGGAGTAAAGATCAATAGGAGGACTGTCTCCCACCTCCCCTTGGGGAAAAGATATATGAAAAAGCTTCTCTTTTTTTGAATATTGGTAAGGGTATGCATTCTTTTATTTAGAAGTGTCACAGTGCTGGTTGGATGAAAGCACTGAAGAGTGATTCACATTCACGTGGCTTTTCACTTCAATTTTTTTGGCTTCACAGTTTTCTCATTTTTTTCATTTTGTTCACTTTTTTCACTGATTTATGTGATTGGGTATTCACTTTAATAAAGTCACTATTTGGATACATATAAAAGGATAATGCACTATGTGAATATTTTTTTCTGTTTGAGGTACATTAATGGAGGAATTTTTGAACACAAGAAGAAGTTGATTTAAAGATTGGACTTGTGGGTTTTGGACTATACATAGTTTTAGAGGGTCTATTGTACAGCATTTTCTGTGTTTTGATTTTTATACATCTTTGGGGGTGAAGGTGTTGGTGGTGCTGTGGGGAATTGTAATTAATTAATTTGGGAGAGTGTTTTTTTCATCTTAACTTGGGTATAAAATTAACCTCTACAATAAAAGATCTGTATCAAGCTAATTATATTCCGTCAATAAACTAAATTAAAGATGAGATAAGACTCTCAGGAGGATGGGCCTCATGGATTGGACGAATAATTTTGGTTAAGATGATAATAGTACCAAAAATCTTGTATAATTTTCAAATGCTCCCAATAAAATTACCTGGATCCTTCTTTAGGATAATAAGAAAAATAATAATGAGATTTATATGGGAAAATAAGAAACCTAGAATTAAATATGAAACTTTATGTAACAAAAAAGAGAAATGAGGATTAAACTTGCCAAATATAAAGAAATATTATATATCAGTATTATTAGCATGGGTGGTGGAATGGACACATAAGTCACAAGAAAAAATTTGGGTTACAATGGAAAGTATAATAAGTAATGCACAATTGGAGAAGATTATTTGGATCCCACGAAAATTCAGAATAATAGATGAAAAAAGTAGCAGGTTGACAAGAGAGGTGTTAAGAGTTTGGGATGGTATACACAAATCTATGGGGTGGAATTATAATTCATTATTGATGCCCTTGGTGAACACAGAATTTTTCCCTCCAGGGAGATAGAAGGTGTCGGGAAAATGGTTCAAAGATAGTAATGCACGTTTGCGAGGCATAATAGATAAAGGGAAGATACGAACTTTTCAAGAATTAAAGAATAAAATTTGTTGCACTAGATGAATTAAGATATAATCAATTAAGCCATTTTGTCACAACACTCCCCCAGTCACTGAGGATGAGGGTCTTATCTGAATTTACGGAAGCAGAAACTCTGACATTCTTAGAGAAATGGGAAAGAGAATTGGGCATAAAAATAAATGAACAACAAAAGAATAAAATGTTTAAATTATTACACGGGGTGAGGAATATGAACACAATTGAAATGAACTATAAATGTATGTCTAGATGGTATTGTACACCGAATGTGGCACATAAACAGCGAGAGGAAATATCACCATTGTGTTGGAGGGGATGTGGGGTAATAGGTACAATGGTACACATTTGGTGGGAATGTCCAAAAATACAGGTATTTTGGCAAGAAATAATTCAAAATATACAAGAGATTGGGGGAATTCAAATCCAGAAAGATCCATGGGTGTGCCTCTGATAAAACCGATGTCCGTAAAACAATATAAAAATAATATAGTATATCATTTGCTTGGTGCAGCAAAAGTTTAATTCCTAAATTTTGCCAGGACCAGGAGCCCCCATCAATGAAAGACTCAATAAATAGAATTGAGTATATTAATAAGATGGAGGAGTTGTGTTATTTTAAAGAGGATAAAGTGGAAGTATTTAAGGAAACATCAAGAAAGTGGTATGAATTTAAAACATCGAACAATTATTTAAAAATAGGAGGTGGTATAACAGTAGAGTTGGGGAATTAAAATGATTTAAAGGTAGACCTAGAAAAGGGTTGGTTTACAGGTGGGGAAAGAGAAGTTTAAGACTGCTATGGACAAGGGGTTTGTCAAGGGGAAGGGAGGGATTTGGGAGGGATTTGGGGGGGAGGGGAAGGGAGGGATTTGGGGGGGGAGGGTAGAAGGGAAGTGATTAATGTGGTTAAATAATAATGTTGGTATTTATGTTTTTTTTATTTACACTGTCAATTTTTATACAAAGAAAAATTAATTAAAAAATATATAAAAAAAAAGTCCAAAAATTACTTTAATTGATCAATAGAACCCTCCCATATCATAAACACATAGTCAATGTATCTATACCATAATTAAATTAATTCAACAAAAGGAGCCAACTCGGTAGTATCCATCAAGGTCCTTCCGACTTCCTCAGGTACAGGTTAGCAAATGATGGAGCACAGTAAGTGCCCATAGCCACTCCCTGTATCTGGAGGAAGTGGGAAACATCAGAGGAGAAAACACTGATATAAAATAAGCTTAACTGATTGCACAATGAATTCATTAAAGCGCCAATTGTCGAGGGCTTTTTGGGATAGAATATGTCATATACAGGCGAGACCTTTAGAATGCAGTACGGAGCAATATAATGCTTGTATGTCAATAGCCACTAGGAGAGCTGAAGTAGAGACCTGAAGTCCATCAATGATTTTAAGTAAGTGGATGATATCCTTCACAAAACTAGGTAGACTTGTAACATATGGTCTTAAATGGTCATCTATCAATTTACTGAGATTTTCAGTTAGTGAACCATTTCCTAAGATTATTGGTCTACCAAGGGGTGTTTTCGGATCTTTGTGTACCATGGGTAGAGAATAAAATGTAGGGATGCGATGAAAGCTTGTTCTCACAAATTCCCATTGAGTTTTTGTAATGACAGCATCCAAATAAGCCAAATCAATGAACTGATAAAATTCATCTTGAAATTTTATACACTTAGCCAAATACTGTTTATTATCCATGATCACTACATTACCTCCTTTGTCAGAGGGTTTTATAGTGATATCATGGTTCGACGCCAGATCCTGCAATGCTTGTTTTGCTTGTGAGGACATATTTAATAGCAAAGGATTAAAAACACTCACAAAGTAAGTAATAAAACAAGCTCATCTGTGTATGAGAGATGACCATTCCCCAAAACGTCCTGCAGGTGCCACCGGTGGTTGGTGTAATAGCAGCTGGGCTGATAGAGATGGTGTGGGACACTGTAGTGGTCAATCCTACAGAGTGATAGTGTTGTAGAGCCAATGCACCGGCATTAGTGCATGAAGGAGCCTAGTAACCAGCCTGGTACACACCGGCAGGATGTGACATCACAGGAAGAGGCAGAGGGTCAGTGAGGAGGAAGAGCACAGACGTGGGAAAGTCAGGCTGACTTTCCCACATGTGTTCCAAGCTGGTTACTAGGCTCCTTCCTGCACAAACGCCACTGGATCGGCTCTACAACACCATCACTCTGTACGATTGGCCACTACAGTGTGTCTCACCATCTCCATCAGTCCAGCAGCTATTGCACCAACCACCAATGGTGCCTGCAGAACATTTTGAGGAATGGTCGTCTCTCATATGCACAGATGAGCTTGTTTTATTACTTCCTTTGTGAGTGTTTTTAATCCTTTGCTATTAAATAGTGTTATTACTACACTCAGACGGGCGCCTCCTGTCTCTTTTCTTCTGTCCCTGCATACAGAGCTGGCTTGCTCCGAGGATGGCTGCCATATTTTTATGCTAAAAAGATTCCAGGCAGATTGCCTGAGAGACTCTTATACGGACTTATTGTACACCAACGCATTTACATATCCTATTTTAAGTACTTGTATGCCAATATTGCCATTATCTTTTACTTTATAATTTTTATCCTTTTCACCCTTACACTACTTTACTCCTATGCACCAGTTTTACTCGTTTTTTACTATTGTAGGGAAATATTACCTTGAGAGGGGAATATTTTCAATTGATTTATTTCCTGGCTTGTTTGGCAAAAGCCGCAACATTAGGATTCAAACTCAAAGAGGGAAATTTATCAGACTTTTTCTTGTTTTTACTTATGCTGCTACTAGTTGGAAAAGACCTAATTTTCTATCTGATCTAACGAATCTAATTATTTTAATATTTCTTCGATGTCAAATCGATCAATAAGATACACTGAATCATTTTCCTGAACGATTGATAAAAGAGTGGTAAGAGCCTCATCTTGTAAATTCGAGGTATCAAGGGATTGACTAATTTTGTTTTTTGTATACATGTATATAATTTTATGGTGAACAATTGTATGTCTTGAATAGCTTCAAATTGGTCTATATTAGCACTGGGACAGAAACTGAAACTCTTAGTGAGAATCCTAATTCCATGTTCCGATAAATTATGAGTGGAAAGATTGACAACACTAAATTCATCATCCCTGGTGGATTAACCATGACATTTTGCCTTTAATTTCTGAGGCCTTTGCTTGGATTGGAGTGTTTGTGACTTTGTTCAAAAAAACCTTCCTTGAATGTATGGGAAATGTTCCCAGAGGTATGAGGAACTGAATTAAGGGGAGTTATATTTTTTGGCATATATGGGATAGATGGAGTGGCAGTGTAATCATCACCACTTATATTACCTCCTACAGCCATGGGATCCCCATTTAAACCATTAATAAGTACTTGTTCGGTGGTACGCTTCTTAGAGAATTGTTCAAACATCCTATCAACTGGAGGACTTCTTTTCCCCTTTCAGTGTTTTCTAGATTTGTTAAAATTCTGAGAAAAAGTAGAAAAATGAGATGAAACCAAGAGAGTCAGAAAGAGTATCATCAAAATTCCCATGTGTTTTTTTTGTTTCAAAAAGTTCTTTGACTTGGATACCATTTATAGGCTTTGAGGTCATGAACTGCCAATTTATCTCTATTAAATTTTTTCTCCTTCCCACTTAGGATCTCCTTGGTATGTTCTATGTGAGTTTTAAGATCGCTTTCAAATTGGACAAATTTAAGGTGGTTATTTAATGGAAATAATTTTGAATATATATCATCTATTTCCTTATCATTTTCCTTTAATTTGCGATTATATTCCTCAATTAGCAAAGACATATTTCTAGAACATGTTTTGAGATTGCCCTCCCATTCATCCTTAAAGGCTGAGCTAACATTTTCTATAGTAGGGAAGATTTGAACTCAGTCCAAATGGATTAATGTCTTCCTTAACCAGTTGCCGCCCGGCCTAAAGCCAGATGGCGGCCGGGCGAACAGCTTGTCCCTCCAGGTGGGTGACATATGGCGTCCTTTCCGGAACGCGCTTTGACCAATCACAGCAGGTCACATGACAGTTGTATACAATGGATGGCTTCCTTTCATGCCATCCATTGAATACAAGTGTGTCTAGCTGTGAATGGTCACAGTGATCACATACACAAGCTGGGCCGATCACATCCCAGCTGTGTCATGTGATTAGCCGTGGCCAAATCACAGCTAATCACAAAAAAAAAACCCTGAATGAATTGATTTCATTCAGGTAAATGCTTGCTTATAGCAAAGTAATTCTTTGCTATAAGCGAATTGTGTACAAAAAAAATACTGATCACTTCCCCAAAGTAGTACAATGTTACTATGGTAACATTATACTACTTTGGTGATAACGCAATATGAAAAAAAAATCTTAAAAAAAATAGTAAAAAAAAATAAATTCAAAATAATAATAAAAAAACAATTGAAAAAAAAATGAATTTTTTCTTTTTTTCGTACTGTCACCTGTCAGTGTCCCTGATCACCGCCATGCCAGTTATATGATGATGCTGTACTGCACTGGTGACAGTATGCAAAAAAAAAAGTGAAAATCATATTTTTAATTTCTTTATTTTCCGACAAACAATTGAGTACTGTCCGTGATACTATTTTTATTTGCACTAACATACAATTTTGAGGACAAGCTTTCGGGGAATGTCCCCTTCTTCAGGTGCAAGCAGTACTGATCACAATGTTTTAGCAGAATGTTAGAAGAGATGTAGGGGATGAAAAAAAAAGTAAAGGCTAAAAAAAAAAAAAAAAAATTACAGAGATAAGACACAGCAAAAGCAAAGTCTGGGGCAAAAGCAAGCTTTTGGGGAATGTCCCCTTCTTCAGGTCCAAGCAGTACTGATCACAATGTTTTAGCAGAATGATAGTCATAAAACTGTTGGATAATGAGTGAGGAATCCAATGTCCAAATTCAGGCCGTTATCTCTTGTGTCAAATAGAATTCTTAGTTCAAAAGTTTTTCTTTCCTGAATGGATTTGAAATTTCCTTTAAGAACTAAAATATTGAGGTCTCCCAAAGTGTGGTCTGGTTGTGCGAAATGGTTTCCCACAGGTGTGCAAAGGTCATCTTCTTTATGTTCCTTGATGGTATGTCTGTGCAAATTCATCCTTGTTTGCAACTTCTGTCCTGTTTAGCCAACATAAGATCCTTTGCTACATTTTCTGCACTGGATAAGGTACACAACACTACTAGAGGTGCAGCTGTATGATCCGAAGATATTGAAGATTGAGTGTCTGACACTTTTTGATGGATTAATTTGGTTGCACAGTTTGCAGCATTTTTTATTGCAGGGTTTGCTTCCATTATTTGTGACAACATAATCAGAAGGAAGTTTCCTACTGATTAGTTTATTTCTGAGGTTGGGGGGTTGTCTGAAGGCCAGTATTGGTGGTTGCTGGAATATTTCTTTCAGAGTTCCATCCTCTGTTATGATGGGTTGTAGATCTTTGATTATTTTTCTTATTCCTTCTAGTGCTGGGTTTTATGTGGTTACTAGAGGTACACCGTTGTTTGTTTTTTTTCTCCTTGTACTGAAGTAGATTTTCTCTTCGGGTTCTCAAGGCTGTGTTTATGCTGGTGTTGATAGTTTTGTCATTGTAACCTTTCTTATGGAAGGAGTCTGCTAGTGTCCCAAGATGTGTATCTCTGTCTCTTGGGTCAGAACATATTCGGTAGTATCTAATGGCCTGACTGTGTATGATGGCACGTTTCGTGTGTTGGGGGTGGAAGCTAGAACTGTGGAGGTAGTTGCATCTGTCAGTGGGTTTCCTGCATATTGAGGTGTGAAGCGTATCATCCCTGATGTATACTGTGGTGTCTAGGAAGTTGACGTGTGTGTTTGAGTATTCCATTTTTAGTTTGATTGATGGATGAAAAGTGTTGATCAATGAGTAAAATTGTTTTAGGTATTCTTCACCTTCTGTCCATATGATGAAAATATCATCAATATAGCAATAGTATCTGTATGGTTTTTGTTCCATGCTGTTCAGGAATTTTTCCTCCAGGTCAGCCATAAATAAATTGGCATATTGGGGTGCCATTTTAGTTCCCATCGCAGTACCCATACATTGAAGATAGATGTATTTATTGAAGGTAAAGTAGTTGTGTGTAAGTATGAATTCAATGAGCTGTGTAACATCCTCAGCAGTGTATTTGTGGTTTGGTGAGGATGATAAGGATCTGTGACATGCAGCTAATCCATCCTTGTGAGGGATATTACTATACAGGGATACTACATCCATAGTCACTAGAAGTGTATTAGATGGTAATTGCTGTATGTTGTTGATCTTGTTCAGAAAGTCAGTTGTGTCTTGCAGGAAACTAGCAGTATTCTTGACTAACGGTTTCAAAATTTTTTGTACAAAGCCTGACATTTGTTCGGTGAGTGTGTTCATACCTATTATGATGGGTCTGCCTGGATTTCCTGGCTTGTGGATTTTGGGAAGCATGTAGAAGTCCCCGATTTCTGGATGATCCGGAATCGCATTTATAAGTTCTGAATGTAGGTGGGCTGGAAGTGTTTTAATGAGACCTTTTAATTGCTTTGTAAAGTCCTGGGTCGGATCATAATCCAGTTTCTTATAGTAGATGGCATTTTCCAGCTGCCTCTGGTCTTCTTGTATGTATTTGTTTGTATCCATCACCACAACTGCTCCCCCTTTATCCGCTGGTTTGATGGTGATGGCCTGATTATTGCGCAAATCGTGTATAGCCCTTCACTCTAGTGGTGAAAGATTGTACAGAATTTTCTTTTGCTGGGTGGATATCAGGGATGTCGCTCGCAATCTGAAACTGTCAATATAGGTGTCCAGTTTGGGGTTGCGTCCTTGTGGAGGTGTGAAGCAGCTGTTCTTTTTCTTTGTGTAGCACTCCATTGTCCTAGGATTCCTTTCATTACTGTGGAAATATTCTTTGAGCCTTAGTCTCCTGAAGAAATCCTCCATATCTGATAATAAATGTAAATGATCTAATTTGGTGGTTGGGCAGAATGTAAGGCCTTGGAGAGGATGGTTAATTCTGGTTCAGAAAGTTTATGATTTGACAAGTTGATGATTCCAAGCTCCTCTGTTATATCCACATTTTCAGTCAGGTCAGCACTTACACAAGGGATACCTTGGGATTCCGGATTAGATTCCAGGTCACTCTTAGTAGGAGGTATAGATGTTGGGTTGCTTTTATGTTTAGGTTGTATCCAAAAGGTATGCTCTTGATGTAGCTTCTGAAGTTTTTTTGCTTCCCATTCATGGCAAGTTTTTGTGTTTTGTCTTTGTAAAGTTTCCAATTCATTCCCGATTTGGTTATTGTTGGTAGGGTCCAATGATGTTAGGGTTTCAAACAAAGACTGCTTTTGTATCCTGATAGTTACACTTTTTCCATACAGTTTGTGAATGAGTTTATTCCTTAATCTCTCGCTGGTGCGCCTGCAAAGTCCTGCTGCATAAGGAGAGTTGATTGTAATTACACAAGGATTTTTAATCCGGAGGCCTTGTGGTATGAGATTCCTCTTTTTGCATCTTGAGAGAAAGAAAATGTCACTGTTGATCTGTGTTTCCTTTGTGATTAGGTTGGTTAACCGCTTCTTTATACCGCTTCTCTATATGCAGTATCTTCCATTTTGCTTGAGGTGATTGTAACCGTATTAGTGCATTTGCGACAGAAACAATTGAGTACTGTCCGTGATACTTTTTTTATTTGCACTAACATACAATTTTGAGGACAAGCTTTTGGGGAATGTCCCCTTCTTCAGGTCCAAGCAGTACTGATCACAATGTTTTAGCAGAATGATAGTCATAAAACTGTTGGATAATGAGTGAGGAATCCAATGTCCAAATTCAGGCCGTTATCTCTTGTGTCAAATAGAATTAGCATTCTTAGTTCAAAAGTTTTTCTTTCCTGAATGGATTTGAAATTTCCTTTAAGAACTAAAATATTGAGGTCTCCCAAAGTGTGGTCTGGTTGTGCGAAATGGTGTCCAATTTTCCGATAAATTACAACTTAAAAAAAACTCGCCATGCCTGTTATGCAATACATAGGGCTGTCTACTTTGCAAAAAGGAGTAATTTGGGGGATATCTGTACTGTTCTGACATTCTTGGACCTCAAGAAATTAGATTGGCTGTCAGTACTTCAGGATTGATCAATTTTCAGATATATCCCATAGTTTGTGGACTGTATAACTTTCCTACAGACTAAATAATAAACACTAATTTGGGTTATTTTCACCAAAGACATGTAGCAGAATACATCTTGGCCTAAATTTATGAAGAACAATTATTTATTTGCAAACTTTTATAACAGAAACAAGAAAAACATGTTTTTTTTTTTTCAAAATGTTCGATCTATTTTTTTGTTACATTAGCAAAAACTAAAAACTCCAGTGGTGATTAAATACCACCAAAAGAAAGCTCTAGTTGTGTGAAGAAAATGATAACATTTTAGTTTGGGTGCAGTGTTGCATGACCACGCAATTGTCATTCAAAGTGTGAGAGCGTTGAAACCTGAAAATTGGCCTGGGCAGGAAGGGGGTAAAAGTGCCCAGTATGGACGTGATTAATTAACAGTTAGGTCCATATATATTTGGACACAAGCACAATTTTAGTTTTTTTCAGGTATTTACCAAAACATATTCAAGCTATAGTTAGATAATGGATATGGGCTAAAAGTGCACACTCTCAGGTTTAATTTGAGGGTATGTACGTCCAAATTGGAACAAAGGTTTAGAAATTACAGCTCTTAAGAGTAGCCATCCCCCTTTTTCAAGGGACGAAAAGTAATTGGATAATTGAATATAATCATAAAAAAATGTTCATTTTTTTTAAATTTTGTTTAGAATTCTTTACTGGCAATGACTGCCTGAAGTCTGGAACCCAAAGGCTGGGTTTAGTTTTGCCTTTAGGTCGAGATCAGGTGATTGATTCAGTCATTGCAGAATATTCCACTTCTTTTCCTTCAAAAGCTCCTGGGTTGCTTTTGCAGTGTGTTTTGGATCATTGTCTATCTGTACTGTGAAGAGTCGTCCAATGAACTTTGCTGCATTTGACTGAATCTAGGCTGACAGTATATCTCTAATTACTGCAGAATTCATCCGGCTGCTTCTGTCACATCATCAATAAACACCAATGACCCAGTGCCACTGGAAATTATGCATGCCCATGCCATCACACTGCCTCCACCTTGTTTTACAGATGACGTTGTGTGCTTTGGATCATGAGGTGTTCCAAGCCTTCTCCACGCTTTTTTCTTCCGGACATTCTGGTACAGATTAATCTTAGTTTCATCCATCCAAAGAATGTTTTTCCAGAACTGGTCTGGCTTTTTTCGATTTTTTTTTGTCAAGGTTTACTCTGGCTTTTCTATTCTTCAGGCTTATGAATGGTTTGCACCTTGTGGTGAACCCTCTGTATTTGTTCTCGTGAAGTATTCTCTTGATTGTAGACTTTGACAATGATACAACCACCTCCTGGAGAGTGTCCTTCACTTGTCTGGATGTTGTGAATGGGTTTTTCTTTACCATAGAGAGGATCCTGCAATCTGTTGTCTTCGGTGGATGTCCATACCTTTTTTATGCTGCTGAACTCACCAGTGCATTTTTCTTTCCTCAGAATGTACCAGACTGTTGATTAGGCCACTCCTAACGTTGCTGCTATCTCTCTGATGGATTTGTTTCGTTTTGGAAGCCTAACATTGGCCTGTTTCACTTGCATGGAAAGCTCCTTTGATGCATGATGTAGGTTCACAGCAATAGATTCCAAATGCAAATACCACACTTATAATCAACTCCAGACCTTTTACCTGCTTAACAGATGAAGAAGCCCACACCTTGCCTGAAACAGCTTTTGATTCAATTGTCCAATTACTTTTGGTCCCTTGAAAAAAGGGGGGTGGCTACTCTTAAGAGCTGTAATTCCTAAACCCTTCCTCCAATTTGGATGTACATACCCTCACATTAAACCTGAGAGTGTGCACTTTCAGCCCATATCCATTCTATAACTATAGCTTGAATATGTTTTGGTAAATATCTGGAAAAAAAACTAAAATTGTGCCTGTGTCCAAATATATATGGACCTAACTGTAGTTCTCAAACGATTGTTCATGCGATTTTACGCAACTTGAAAAATAGGGCTGATAGTTCAGAATCTTTAAATTCCTTCTGACCCATCTCATCATATAGATTGGTCATGAAGGTTTCCCATTCTTTGCCTTTATAGTATGCCATCACAGATTTACTATAGATCATAGCTAATTATTTAGTCTGCATAAGTCAAGAATTTTCTACACCAAGGCTCACAAGTTACCGAAACTTTTTGCACCCCCAGTAAGTGCTCCCCTTTTTCCAATCCTTCTGGTTTTATCGATTCTTTGGTATATATGTACTATCACGATTTATTCATATCTCATTGTTTACTCATACAGTATCATCTGCAACAACATTGGCGATCAGGCAATCTTTTTTGGTCGCCCTTTGGTGGTTGTGGCGGGGCCCCTTCAGGAGACACTACGGGGTGGCGGTTATTATTTTTCCTTGTTTCTTTTTCTTTCAAGTTATGTTGTGAGAGGATTATGGAACCATTGACTACATTCACTTAATTAATGGTTTTAATTCATTGGCGGTTTCTTCTATATTCTTCGCCCCTGAATGGGGCCATGTAAGTGTATAATTATGAATGTAATTTATTGTCTGTGAAGGGAAATGTATGTCTTTTAGGTCTGTCATTTTGTTTTTCCCCACTCCATTTTATATTCCATGTTGATTAATTGTTTTGTATTATAACCAGAATGAGTTAATGAAAATATGCTATGTCAGTTATGTGTTACAGAACTGTACTCACAATATTCTTCTATCTTTTATCTTAGCTTAGCCTTGGTAGAGACGGTGATAGTATCCAACTATTTCTTTGTATTAACAAGCACCTGTTTCTGTTATGATACAATTAAATGTCAAATATTTCTGTCCCTTGAGAAAATAATTGTTTGTTACTTATAACTAATTACAATGCCTGAGAAAGATCATGTTCACAGTCTTGACAAGTATCTAGCCAGATTCTATTGTATGTAGCAGATATGTTTTTTGTAATATTATAGACACATTCCTTATTCCTGGGAAAGTTAAATTTTGCTTCTCATCATTATTCAGGATTGACGTAAATGCTTGTATTTGTATTCAGCCAATCAATTACTGAGAATTAAGTTTTTCCCAGATACTCTGTGCCCCTCACCTTTCTTTTTTGTTATATTAATCCTCTTCCTGCTAATAAAAAAGGTAGATTAATTTCACCTATCACTGTGTGCACTTGTCTATTACTTAGGTGAAGTTAGTCTTCTGGACGTCCATACCTTCAAACAGACTGATCAAGACAGATAGCCAGGGGCTAGCGACAACCTTTCAATTGGAGGTCCCACCGAGATCGGGAGGTCAACCCATTTGCGGTCACCCGGTAAGATAAACAAAATCTGTCTGTCTGTCCGGCTGTCCGTGGGCTCTGACTAAACTCTCGATCTCTGAACTGACAGGAGTATTCTGGGAATACTCCATTGAGTCTCAGGGAGACTCAGATAAGGAAAGGTGATTTCTGTAGACGGGGTCTACATTTAAAATACCTAGACAGGGTCTAGGTTAATTACAGAGTCTTAACTAGTCTGTTGAGGGTAACCAACTTTCTTTTCTTTGCTTCTATTATCAAATGCATAGAGTATAAGATAATTTGTTTATGCAAATAAGTGAACCCGGTTGGTAAGTGAACGGGTCGAAGGTTTTGAAATAGAGTCAATATTTACGTTCTTACTGTCTTACTGTCTATCCTTTGTTGAGAGTGATAAGTGGTCACGTGTCACTCGACCCGCTCCATACTGTCAGCACGGCTGAAGTACCACTGTGACTAGCTCACGTTTATGGAAGGCGCACCAAAGTGAAAACTGCGGTGGCAGCTGAGCACTGTGAGCTTTCCACTAGATCTCACATATGTGTGGTGTATTGATCCAACATACCGGGGTAGATGTAGGAGAACACATAATCAGACACATTTCCGTTGTCCCTTACAACATACACCAAGCGTCTCCTACCATAGATAATCCAAAACAGTACTGTAAAAGACAGTACCTTTATAAACATAATTTTTCCTTTTTAATACATAAAGATTTTATTGGGCAAACTTTAGGAGATTTATGATTTTTTATCAAGTCATTTAACGATTTTGTAGGACCAATATGGGAGGAGGTAAATCTAAATCAATTTCCCACCCCCCTCCTCAAGCTGAAGAGACATGCAAGGACTACATAGCTCGTGTCTGTGGCACGGACTATTTCCTCATTAACCCTTTTGTAGATAATCTTTCCGGGTGGACTGAGTCCATGGGAAGTTGTAGTCCTTTCCCTAGGAACGGGGCAAATGATTCCTTCCATATGGATATGGTAAAGGGGCTGTGTTTAGGGGATAAGGAGGCATGGCCATATTTTGGTCCCGACCCTCAATGGGACCATAATTATATGGAAGAAGGAGGACTAAATTGTTTAACATATGCTCCACACTGGTATGAGACAACTGATAAAATAGTCGGGTTAAGTTTCACGAACTACAAAATAAATTGACAGCAAATATTAAGCCCAACAAACCTCCTCCATATAAACACATCTATCCCTCTTTATCACAAAAGGACATAGATGAACTTATGATGACTAGTGCCACCCTATTACCCCCTCCACCCACTGTTCCCACGGTGCCTGACCAAAGACAAGACATTCCCGGAGCAGACGGTTCACCCATCATAGCAGACACAACAACTCATGACCACCCAGAACAGGAATCTGACGAGGAGGAAAGTCCTCCTCCCTCGAGACATGAGACACAACCTGACTCCACGCAGTCCAAAGCCACCCCAAGACGGTCCGTTTTAAAGATAGAGTTACCACGAAGGACAGGTAGGAATACTAGTAAGAGTAATGAAGCAACACACCTGCCGTTTATGACGGTTGGGGAGCAACTCTTAAAGAAACCAATTGAAATCGAGGACATTAATAAAATAGTGAAACACTGTCCCAAACCAAACACGGCACCACAGGGCACCATTACTTATTTAAAGAAAGCATGTAGGGGGAGAAATTACACTCAGGAGGACATGCGTTTAATCATAGACGGAGTTGTAGGGACACACTCTGGATGGGATTGGACAAAGGTACCCTCCATTAACAACATTCAAACGGGTGACCCCAATGCTAATCCCATTGTTCCCTATCCCACAGCCTCTACCTATGCCCTTAACACCCCAGAGCGACAAGAAACCATGTGGCAGGAGATTATTGACCATATGACGGAGATCTTTAAAACCAGATCCTCCCTTTCCACTGCTATAGCCTGTAAACAGAAGGGCTCTGAGACCCTTACTGAATTCTGGAGGAGATTTGATGCCTGTTGGACTCAGGAGGCAGGACTGGAGAAGACTAATAATGCCAGCCTCCTGATTTCAACATGGATCAGTAATACCCTGCCACACTTGACGGTCCCAATCAGGCAGATGATTCCCTCATGGACATCCGATACACTAGATGATTTTCAGAAACAACTTTATGATAAAGAAGCTGCAGGATGCTTTGACATCAAGAAAACAACGCCCTCTACACATAACTACGACAATATCCTCGCACCACAGAGAGGAAACCATCCCCGTGGAAGAGGTAGAAGGGGAGGACAGACAGGTAGAAGCGCCCCTAATAAATACCAACAACCCCAAACTCATCGCAACTTAGATTTCTCACCAGTCCAAGACCCACAGGTTTGCTATAACTGTGGCAGGCCAGGACATTGGGCCAGAAACTGTCCACAACCCAATAAGAAACAACAACCTAGGAATGAAAGCGCAACAATCACACAAAAGCCAGCACCACACCAGTTCCCCATAGATTGGAATAACCACCAAACCTCACGTTTCTGAAGTGTCCCGGAGGCTGGTATCCCGACTTTTCCTCAGATCACTGACAGTTGGAGGGAGGCTCCCTTGATTGTTCTCAACATCAATGGATCCTCCATTCCATTTCTCGTTGATTCTGGGGCAACCACTAGTGTGATATCTGAAGAACACTATGATGGTCCTAGAGGAAAGTCGGAGCCTTCTGTGGGTATAAATGGGATACCAACAAAAACTTGTTGCACAAGACCACTCATCATTACAACAGATGCAGGAGATGTGGTAACCAAACATGTGTTCAGGATCATACCAGGGTGTCCTGTAAATCTACTAGGGAGAGACCTCTTTGACAAATTAAGTCTTTCCATTTCAGTCTCCCCACATGGTGGGGGATTACAGGCAGAATCTCCACTGTTACCCATCTCAATCCCCAGAGGCAAACATCAGGAAGCCCTACCCGAGATCTTGGCTTTCCAGGATCTCCCAGAAGAATTATGGGCTACAGAAGAGTTTGACACGGGTCTAATCTCCTGTACCCCATACAGGGTCACCTTAAAACCAAATGTGGCCCCAGTGTTTCAAAAACAATATTCCCTGTCACAAGAGAAAATTGAAGGTATCACCCCAATGGTTGAGAGGTTCTTACAGGAAGGTATTCTAGAAGAGATTATCTCTCCCTATAATACCCCTGTGAACCCAGTAAAGAAACCCAATGGTACATACCGATTTGTACAAGATCTGAGAGCGGTTAATGACCTGGTGCAGCCTATAGCCCCCATAGTATCAGATCTAAATGCCCTTCTCACTCGCATACCACATGACGCAGCAGTATTTACTGTAATTGATCTTAAAAACGCCTTTTTCAGTGTCCCAGTTGACAAGGAGACAAGACCCATTTTTGCTTTTTCCCTTGATGGGCGGCTCCAACTGACCTGGTGCAGAATTCCACAAGGTTTTGTGGACAATCCCGTGGTATATAGCACTGTTTTACAGTCCACTCTAAGGCCCTGGCAACCCCCCCAAGGTTCGGTAGTACTACAGTACGTCGATGACTTGATGGTCTGTAGTAAGTCCTGGGAGTCCTGCCAATCAGATAGTGAATCACTGATGTTAAGGTTATGGAAGTGTGGTCACAAAGTGTCTAAGCAAAAGTTGCAGTGGTGTAAGGGACAAGTACAGTATTTGGGCTGTGTCTTCACAAAAGGTCAAAGGAGAATCAGTCCTGAGCACATCCATGCCATCTTGGGCCTGGTCACCCCACAAACTAAGAAGGAAATGCTGTCCTTTCTTGGAATGATAAACTACTGTAGGCAGTGACTGCTCCTATTATGACAACATTTTAAGACAAGCCACCCTGAAAGATGCCCCAGACACCATACACTGGTCTAATGAAATGTTACAAGCTTTTCAAACTTTAAAAAGGTCTATGATTGTCAGTCCTGGTTTAGGACTCCCAGACTACAAACTTGTATTTCATGTGTATGCTAGAGAAAATTGTAAAACCATGGAGGGCGTGCTGGCACAAGAACACGGTGGCAAGCTACGGCCTGTAGCTTATTTTTCAAAGGTCATGCCTCTCCAAGTCCAGGGACTCCCCTCATGTTTGCGGGCGTTAGTGACATGTGCTATGATAGTGGAAATGTCAACTGTTCTCACATTAGGCCACCCCACCGAACTTCATACTTCACACGATGTAGTTACTCTTCTTAAGGGTATACACACACAACACATGTCTGCCCAACAACTCAGCGGATATGAGGTCATTTTGATGAGCAACCCCATGTTGCATATCAAGTATAGCGCAAACAACTCAGGTCCAGCAATGATCCTAAACGCACTGTTGGGTCTCAAATCGTCAAACGATCTGGAACCCGAGGCTCATGACTGCCTCAAATCCATTGAGGCTAATACTTCACCCAGACTGGATTTATCAAACATTCCAATCCCAAATGCTTATGATGTTTTTGTAGATGGCTCCTGCACTAGGCCCAACGATAACACTTACCATGCTGGCTATGCTGTAGTTAAACTCCCTAACACCGTTATAGAAGCAAAACCAATCCCTTTTCAATCAGCCCAGGCTGCTGAATTGATTGCTCTCACTAGAGCATGTGAACTGTACAAAGACCAGTCTGTCACTATTTACACGGATTCCAAATATGCCTATGGAACAGTGTATGACCATGGTGTATTATGGTCTCTCAGAGGCTACATAGGAGCTGATGGGAAAAAGATTGCCCATTCCCAACTAATAGCCAATTTGCTCAAGGCTCTCACACTTCCCAAGGAACTTGCTGTCATACACTGCAGAGCACATACCAAAGGGGACGATGATATAACAAAAGGTAACGCTCTAGCAGATTATGAAGCAAAAAAGGCGGCTCAACAGCAACTTGCTTTACTACAGATGCCCACTCTATGCCCCATCCTCCCAGATGATTCCCAATTGATCACAACCTTGCAGCAGTCAGCTTCCACAGAGGAGCTCAAAGACTGGTGCTATCCTATTTTACAGAAGAATCCAAAGACTGGATTAATCTGCAAAGAGGGGAAACCATGCATCCCCCGGTGTAGCGCCCCGATATACATTGCACAATACCATAGGATAGGACATATAGGATGGAAGGCAACCTTAAAACAACTCCAAAAAGATTTTTATATCACAGAAGTGGCGGAGTTAGTACAAGATTATGTGAAAAGATGCATCACATGTATCAGGAGTAACCCAATCAACCCATATAAAGCCATGCATCAACACCTGCCTTACCCCACAACACCTTTTACACATCTTCAAATTGACTTTACACACATACCGCAACCAAAGGGAGGACAACAACCAGCTTGTGTGGTCACAGATGTGTTTTCCCGATGGCCAGAAATGTACCCCACAAAAAGAGAAGATGCCAAAACCGTGGCTAGATTGCTCACACAGGAAATAATACCTAGATGGGGAGTGCCATTACAGATCAATTCAGATCAGGGTCCAGCTTTCACCTCCCAGATCTGCAAGGAGCTGGCCAGATCTTTGCGGATTGAGTGGAAATTTCACATCCCATATCACCCACAGAGTTCAGGGATAGTGGAAAGGATGAATAGGACTATCAAGGATAAGTTAAGGAAGGCAACAGGAGGCACATATAATGACTGGAAAAGGTATCTCCCAGCTATATTGGCAGAAATTAGGATGACACCAAACAAGACTACAGGATACTCACCTTTTGAAATCCTTATGGGAAGACCATTCCCTACCCCCTGGGCCAGGGATATATTCATGACAGGAGACAACTATGATAATATCAGAGATGAATATGTAAGGAAGCTTATTGAAATATTGATAAAAACTGAGAACGAGGTTATCCGCAAGCTCCCGTCTTTTCCACAGGAAAATACCTACCCGTTCCAGGCCGGAGATCGTATTGTGGTAAAACAACTGACGAGAAACAAGAAACAGCAGGATTTCGCCTATGGACCAGAAACTACGGTCGTAGCAGTAACCAGAACAGCAGTTCTCACTGAACATAGCCCCACCTGGATCCATGCTTCCAGAGCAAAGCTGGTCGAGAAAGGCCCAGGACCAGACCCAAGGGAAACGGGAAAGGAGGTACTAAAGCCCTGACCTCGAACAGGACAATCAAGGAAAGGAGGTACTAACAGGGGCAGAAAGCCCTGACCTCGAACAGGTGAAGCAGGTGATACAAATCCTCGAAGAGTGAGTGAAGCCGGTAACAAAGCCTCTGAAAATAATCAAGATGAGCATTCTATTAGCCAAGGACTCTGGCAAACTATGGATTCTGCTGGGACTGATTACATTTTTAGTGTTTACCCCAATATGGATAGTGACTAACTGCATATACTCCCCAGAGGATTTGGGTGCTGTTCAGGTTATATGTGGTCACAACAACAATGATAAAAACACCTCAGAAAAACACACATTTGATAAAAACACCTCAGAAAAACACACATTTGATAAAAACACCTCAGAAAACTCACACCCAATACACAGTAGGACCAAAAGAGAAACCAATATACCAGCACAGAAACCAAAGGTTGCTATTACCAGAGAGGGGAAGATTATTACATTGTGGTTTGACTCTTCGAATACCTATGTTGCTACCTTTTCTTTCACCTATGACGACCTAACAGAAAAAGGGGATGAAGAGAGTAGCAGGAAAAGGGCGCATAAGAGGGAGGGAATAGGTTATATCTGTGTAACTGATGATTATTGGGGAGCAGTGGGATGGAACATAGGAACTGACTGGGGATACAAACCTGACACAGCCATAAATAAGGACAAGAACGGAAAATCCCTCATAAACAGAATGACTCTTACCAAGCCCAATGCCAAATATACGCTTACCATAGAAAATCCCAGCCCTAGTGATTCGGGAATGTATGTATTTGGGTTATACTGGGGAGGAGGTATATCAGTCACAAGGGGGAAATTTAGGATACAAGACATGCATAATAACAATGATTACAATCCCCTGAAGCCACGTATCAGTACTATTAGGGATATGATTGCCATTGCTGATCCTTCTTTCGAAGATACTGTAGCAGTGGAGACAGGATTTTCAGATGTAAATCTTTGGTTAGAATGGATGAGGTACAGTGCCCTGCAGTACAACAAGTCTAATTGTTATGTCTGTGTAGCAGCCAGACCCCATGTGGGAACAGTGCCACTAAACCTTCCTGAAGATGTTAAAGAATGTTTTCTAAGTCTTTTTACAAGAACACATGACAAGAATGCTTCCTGTGAAACCTGGAAAGCAAAGTATCCCATAGTTACAAAAAAACCCAAACCAGGCGAAGGTTTGCAAATTTACCCAGGGAATTATACCTGCTATAGAGGAGTGGCAAGAAAAAGAAGTTTTGGAAATTTTACAAAAGGTTTTTGTCACACATACAGCAACATCTCATCTAGGCTTTTACAGAATCAGACACAATCTTTAGGTGATATCTACTGGATTTGTGGTAATGGTATGATCACGTCTAGATTGGAGAAGGAGTGGTCTGGTGAGTGTGCTTTGGCCAAAGCTATTATGCCCCTGCATATTTTTAGTGAAATTCCTTCTGAGATCCCTGAAGATGTAACAGGAGGTACTCAGAGGTACAAGAGGGAGGCCCCGATGGGTAGTTTTGACCCACATGTGTATATAGACGCCATAGGGATTCCAAGAGGGGTCCCAGATGAGTTTAAGGCCAGGGACCAGGTCAAAGCAGGTTTTGAGTCAATCATTCCAATCATCACCGTCAACAAGAATGTTGATTGGATAAATTATATATATTACAATCAACAGAGGTTTGTCAACTACACCAGGGATGCATTGAAGGGGATAGCGGAGCAGTTGCAGGCGGATTCCACCATGACCTTTCAATCGTATGGTCTTAGATATGATGCTTGCAGAAAAGGGTGGTGTGTGTGTAATAATAAAAGGAACAGGTACTTGTTGTACCTACATCCCAGACAACACTGGGCCAAATGGCAAGGTCACTATGGCTATAAAAAAACGGTCTGATCTGTCGGAAAAGTTGAAAAGGAATTCAGGGATCAATATTTTGGATGGCTCAAGGGATGGAAGCAGATGCTAGCACAAATAGGAGTGATTATTGTAGTCACCCTGATACTTATAGCCATGATAGTGTGCTGTGTGATTCCCTGTATAAAGAAGCTTATGAACAAAGGTATAGATATGGCTATGTACGAGGAAGAAATCCAAGAACAAACTTCCCCACTGAACCCAAAACCCAAAGAGTACAATAGTTATCTAGCCAAATACAGAGAGAAGCAGAAAAAGAACTATGTTGTATAAGGGGAAATTAACCCCTTCACACCTAAGGGTAAAACAAATCTAAATGCCTAAGCACAATTCTGCAACGTTGACGTGTTAGTAAAACCGTACATATCGTCACAACTACTTTGTACATCCAGGTGGATTATACCTTGTTTTTTTCAGGACAAATTGGGCTTTCATTTGGTGGTAAATGGTAATGGATAGCTCCTAATTTTTTTTTTATTATTAAAGGAAAACTGGGCCAAAATAGTAAAAAAAATATATTTTTTTAATTTAACTGTGTGTTTCTTGTTACGACCATAACCTACCACCAAAGAACAACCTAAAATACATTCTCCAGTTCTTGACGATCGCAGCGATACCATATATGTGTATGTTATTTGTTGTTTGTACCCGTAGTACAGTCCAGAAACAACAGTGCGCATTTTGTTTTTGTCTTTTTTTTTTTTTTACATAAAACACACTGTCACTGACATTGACATTAACACTAACTGACACTGATACCAATTTTTTTTTTAAATCCTGACCTTTGACCCTGACCTTGACCCTGACCTTTGACCCTGACCCAAACACTAACCCTGGTACTGAACTAGATCAAACCTTGATCTAGGTATTATTCTTTATTTTTTCTTTTATTTTTTAATATTTATCTTTTTTTTTTTTTTTTTACAAACTTTTTTTTTATCTATGTCAGGAGTTCGAGAGATACAATGTATCTCTCTTCTCCATTCATAGAGAGAGAGAAAACAAGGGGGCCGGGCTGCACAGTGATTGATCACTGTGATAGCCAATCAGAGGCTATCACAGCGATCACGTGACCCGGAATCGGGAGTCCCGGGTCCCGATCGTTAGAACGGGACCCGGGGCTCTCAGTGACACTGCGGTCTTGGTGCTGGGAGCGCGCCGAGCGGCGCGCTCCCAGCACAAAGACAGGTACGCAAATATGCGGCCCCACGGAAAAAAGCCCAGGTCCGTGAGGCCGTATATTTGTGTTACGTCGGCGTCAAGGGGTTAAAATCATATATGTAAATAATGATTATAAGAGGGGATTGAAGGGAAATGTATGTCTTTTAGGTCTGTCATTTTGTTTTTCCCCACTCCATTTTATATTCCATGTTGATTAATTGTTTTGTATTATAACCAGAATGAGTTAATGAAAATATGCTATGTCAGTTATGTGTTACAGAACTGTACTCACAATATTCTTCTATCTTTTATCTTAGCTTAGCCTTGGTAGAGACGGTGATAGTATCCAACTATTTCTTTGTATTAACAAGCACCTGTTTCTGTTATGATACAATTAAATGTCAAATATTTCTGTCCCATGAGAAAATAATTGTTTGTTACTTATAACTAATTACAATGCCTGAGAAAGATCATGTTCACAGCCTTGACAAGTATCTAGCCAGATTCTATTGTATGTAGCAGATAAGTTTTTTGTAATATTATAGACACATTCCTTATTCCTGGGAAAGTTAAATTTTGCTTCTCATCATTATTCAGGATTGACGTAAATGCTTGTATTTGTATTCAGCCAATCAATTACTGAGAATTAAGTTTTTCCCAGATACTCTGTGCCCCCCACCTTTCTTCTATTACTTAGGTGAAGTTAGTCTTCTGGACGTCCATACCTTCAAACAGACTGATCAAGACAGATAGCCAGGGGCTAGCGACAACCTTTCAGTCTGTTGTATCCATGTAAGATCTGAGATATATATTGATATGCTTATTATAGGCGTCATGTTTTCTGAGCACTTCTGAAGAAGAGATTTATGATTGGTCTCGAAATGCGTCAAATGCAAATATATTCATGCCTCATATCTGCCTATTCATTGTATAATCACGTGATACCACCGTATTTGTAACTATAAGTCTCGTATAAGATTATATAAATAAAATACGGTTCTCTTTTAAATTGTCATTTGATAGAAAAACATTTTTTGTCTAATGTGTGCCTCAAAAGTCCCACCAACAAGAGGGCTTCCCCACTGTATTCTCTAGGGATGATGGCACTTCTTGTATCACACCCATTCCTTTCTTATTTATGTATGGAAAGAGGAACACATAAGAATTTTGTATAGGGAGGTGCATTGGCGCACTCCACACAAGGAGCACTTTCTACACTCTATAGAAACCACAAGGCAGCGCAGCAGTTTGACTCTCCTAAGTGGTTAAAGAGTAACTCCATTTTTGTTGAGAAAAAAAAACAATCCCCTCTGGATGATCACTGTACATTGCAACAAACTTTGTTGCAGATTCCTATCTGTTTCTGCTGTGGTTGTGCATAGTAAATCTGAATGGAAGTGACTTTTTCATTATCAATCAGCTGATGCAGTTACTGTGATCTAGTAAGGAAAAGTCTGAACCCTTCTAGAAGTGATTAACCCTTTTGGAGCAGCTTACCAAAAATAATTTTTTTTCATGCAGAGGATGCCTTAATTCTGGCTTGTATTTTAGTGCAAACTTCTGAGAAAATTAGTGAAACTATCATACAAGCAGGAAATGACATTTCTGAGAAAGTTCTGTACACCAACTGTGTACAGAAAGCCTTCAGGTTATCATAGTGCATTGAATTCTATAGAAAATTACAGTGGTTGCAGATTGAAAGGGATTGGGGATTTTTAAAAACATTCAATTATAACGTAGCTTGTGTAACTACTGTATATGCTATATTATTTGCATTTGTTTCCCCATGAAAATGGAGTTATCTTTTAAGTATATCATCTTTACCTGTAGGCACTGTTTGCATAAAGAACTAATTTTTTGTTTGTTCAAGAATTTTGAGAAAATCCACAAATTTCAATGGAGTGTAGTAACTTGCTCACATGACTGAATTAAAACAGGTAAGGTTTATCATCACCCTTACAAACTACTACAGTGGATATAAAAAGTCTACACATCCCTGTTAAAATGTCAGGTTTCTGTGATGTAAACAAATGAGACAAAAATGATTTATCAGACCTTTTTCTGCCTTTAAAGTGACCTATAAACTGTACAACCCAATTAAAAAACAAACTGAAATCTTTTTTGGGGGGGGAGTAAATATAAAAAACTAAAAAATAATGTGGTTGCACACCTTCTGATACTTGGGGATGTAGCTGTTTTCAAAATGAAGCAATCACATTCAAAATCATGTTAAATAGGAGTCACACCTGCCATCAATTAAAGTGCCTCTGATTAACCCCAAATAAAGTTCAGCTGCTCTAGTAGGTCTTTCCTGACATTTTCTTAGTCGCATCCTACAGCAAAATCCATGGTCCACAGAGAGCTTCTAAAGCATCAGAGGGATCTCACTGTTAAAAGGTATCAGTCAGGAGAAGGGTACAAAAGAATTTCCAAGGCATTAGATATACCATGAAACACAGTGAAGATAGTCACCATCAAGTGGAGAAAATATGGGGCAACAGTGACATTACCAAGAACTGGACGTCTCTCCAAAGTTGATGAAAAGACAAGAAGAAAACTGGTCTGGGAGGCTGCCAAGAGGCCTACAGTAACATTAAAGGAGCTGGAGGAATATCTGGCAAGTACTGGCTGTGTGGTACATGTGACAACAATCTCCCATATTCTTCATATGTGGGCTATGGGGTAGAGTAGCAAGACTGAAGCCTTTTCTTATGAAGAAAAACTTCGAAGTCCAGCTAAATTTTGCAAAAACACATCTGAAGTCTCCCAAAAGCATGTGGAAAAATGTAATATGGTCTGATAAAACCAAGGTTGAACTTTTTGGCCATAATTCCATAAGATATATTTGGCTCAAAAACAACACTGCACATCACCAAAAGAACACCATACCCACAGTGAAGCATGGTGGTGGCAGCAACCATGCTTTGGGGCTGTTTTTCTTCAGCTGGAACTTGGGCTTTAGTCAAGGTAGAGGGAATTATGAACAGTTCCAAATACCAGTCAATATTGGCACAAAACTTTCAGGCTTCTGCTAGAAAACTGAACATGAAGAGGAACTTCATCTTTCAGCATGACAACTATCCAAAGCATACATCCAAATCAACAAAGAAATGGCTTCACCAGAAGATTAAAGTTTTGGAATGGCCCAGCCAGCGTTCAGACCTGAATCTGACCAAAAAGCTGTGGGGGGATCTGAAGAGGGGTGTGCACAATGCCCTCGCAATCTGACAGATTTGGAGTGTTTTTGAAAGGAAGAGTGGGCAAATCTTGCCAAGTCAAGATGTGCCATGCTGATAGACTCATACCCAAAAATACTGAGTGCTGTAATAAAATCAAAAGGTGCTTCAACAAAGTATTAGTTTAACCACCTCCCATCCGGCCGTTGTATATAAACGGCCGGACGGTGGCAGTGCAGGGTCGGGTGGCCATTTATAAACGGCCTCTCCGCTCCCTGCTTGTGCGCGCTCCCTGGCAGCGGGCAGCACAGCAATCCGGTGCCCGCTGTGTCCTTCGGACACAGTGGAACACCGATCGTTGTACGGAACCTCTGTGCGAGGTCCCGATCATGTGATCACTGATTGGCCAATCGGTGATCACATGCAGAGTAGTAAGCAAGATGTCACTTCTGACATCATTGCTTACTGCGTGTGAAATCTGTGAATGATCACAGAGGTCACATGGTACAAGGCTATTCACAACAGCCTTGTACTATGTGACAAGCTGTGACCAATCTCAGCTCACACAGTATTTCTCAAAGGCTGCAAGAATGCAGCCAGAGAGAAGGAGAAATGATTGCTTTTGCAGCCTTTATGGGTGTAAAAGCAATCAGTGTAAAAAAAAAAAATAATTCTTCATCACCCCCCAGAAGTAGTACACTGTCACCATGGTGACACTGTACTGCTAGGGTGACAGTATGTAAAAAAGAAAAAAAAATAATATAAAAAAAAATAAAAATATAAAAAAAAAAGTTTAAAAATTATTATTTTTGGTTATAAACTAATTTGGGTTATTTTTTTTTTTTTTACTAAAAAGATAACGGAATAAATCTTGGCCAAGATTTATGATGAAATATTTATTTGCAACATTTTATAAGAAACACGCAACATTTTTGGACTTTTTCATTTACATAGCAAAAAAAAAATAAAAATCCCAGTGGTGAATAAATACCACCAAAACAAAGCTTTATCTGTCTCAAAAAAATGCTAAAAAATTCATATACGTAGTGTTGCATGCACAGTGTTGCATGACCATGCAATTGTCATTCAAAGTGTGATAGCACTGAAAGCTGAAAATTGGCCTGATCAGGAAGGGGGTAAAAGTGTCCGGACTTGAAGTGGTTAAGGGCGTGCATACTTATGCAACCATATTATTTTTATTTTTTAGTTTTACTTCTCTCCACCTAAAAGATTTCAGTTTGTTGTTCAACTGAGTTGTACAGTTTATAATTTACATTAAAAGGTGGAAAAAGCTCTGAAATTATTTATCTGTCTCAATTTTTTACATTTATCACAGAAACCTGACATTTTAACAGGGGTGCGTAGACTTTTGATATCCACTGTATAACAGCATTATTAACAAAATGAAAGGCAAAACATACTATCCTTATCCACCTACATTGCAGCATATAATACCTAAAATAGGTCAGGATTACAGGTTCTCCAACTTCCAATTTAATCAGTAGCCCTGGCACAGCAATTACTGCAGCCGTTTCATTTGATGGAATCCTAAACATATACAGTATATCATAACATCTGATGGAATCCTGAACATATAACTCTTGAGGCTTAAAACTTGGCTAAGGCTGGCCATACACTATACAATTTTCTGTCCAATGTCTGCCCAATTTCCTTTAGATTTACCTTCAACTATGTAGTGCAAAGGCCTGCCTAATTGGATACAACTGAAAGTTTTGTTTAGGTTTGACCTCCTATTAGATGGTTTTAGTAAATCTAAAGCAAAAATCTCAAGAAAATTGTTTAATGTATTAAAAAGAAAGAGAAAAACTAACAAGAAAATACTTACTTGTCCAAGTGTCCTCCGTCATAAAGAACCCACAGCAAACTCTACAATTACAAAAAAAACATCTTAAGTATACAAAAATTCATATCACATTCTGTTAGCAGATAAATCGACAAAAGGAACACATTATTGGCACCGAACTGTCACGCTTAATATATAGTGAATATTTTGTCAACAGTCAGTAAAAAGTATTTAAAAAATTGATTCCTTGAATGTATTTAACCGCTTCCATACAGGGCACTTTTACCCCCTTCCTGCCCAGGCCAATTTTCAGGTTTCAGCGCTCTCACACGTTGAATGACAATTGCGCGGTCATGCAACACTGCACCCAAACTAAAATGTTATCATTTTCTTCACACAAATAGAGTTTTCTTTTGGTGGTATTTAATCAACACTGCGGTTTTTATTTTTTGCTAAATTAACAAAAAAAAACAAAACTTTTGAAAAAAAGAAACAAACATGTTTTTCTTTGTTTCAGCTATAAAAAGTTAGCAAATAAATAATTGTTCTTCATAAATTTAGGCCAAGTTGTATTCTACTACATATCTTTGGTGAAACTAACCCAAATTAGGATGTATTATTTAGTTTGTAGGAAAGTTATAGAGATCACAAACTATGGGATATATCTGAATATTGATCAATCCTGAAGTATTGATGACCAATCTAATTTCTTGAGGTCCAAGAATGTCATAACAGTACAGATATCCCCCAAATGACCACTTTTTGCAAAGTAGACAGTCCGACGTATTTCATAAGAGACATGGCGAGTTTTTTGAAGTTGTAATCTCTTTGTCATTTTTCGGAAAATGAAAAAATTAAAAAAATTATTTTAACTTTTTTTTTTATATATATACTGTCACCAGTGCAGTACAGCGTCATCATATAACTGGCATGGTGATGATCAGGGACACTGGTGACAGTACAAAAAAAATATATATATTTTTTATTTTTTTTATTAGTTTTAATTTTTTATTACATGGTTTTTCTTTTTTTTAAGATTTTTTTTCATATTGCACTATGACCAAAGTAGTATAATGTTACCATAGTAACATTAATGAAACACAAATGATGCAGCGCTACTACCATAAAAATTCTTCACACATAAATGAATAAGTGAAACCGTGCAAAATTAGTGACACAAATAACATAAACACACAATATTAAATAGTGCCAAAAAACTCAAACAATCACGTGTGACAAGTGTCAATACGAGGTCCTAAAAGGACCAAATAACATACATGGTGCCCCAAGTAATCCAATGGGATCCAATAGTGCTCCAAATCAAACAAGTAAGTCACAACAGGACTCAATGTGCTAAAAAACCTCCCACCAGAGCTAAAAATCAGTTCCAACCATCAGTTGCCCTGATGAAGTCACGTGTTAAGCGTGACGATACGCGTTGGCGGTGACGCACATCCGGTCGGACACCTTCTTTATTTACATTGGACACCCATGCAAGTACATCTGATCTGAGGGATCAAGTGGCTGCAGCCACCTTATGTGCCTGAAGAGGAGATCTGCTGCCCTGTGAGCCTGTGCTTGAATCTGTACATGAGGGGAGGTCAGTGTGGAGAGCTGTGGCTGTGGAGGATTACCTACTATTAAGGGTCCATGTGTTAGTGATCCTGAAGGCCTTTTGACCCTGTGCAGGTCGCAAGAGGGAGGTGAGTGGGCAATTCAGCCATTTTTGGATATCTCTGCACATTTATCAGCACTTTTTTTTTTTTACTTCAAGAATTGCTGTGGACTTTATATATGGTTTTTTGTATATTGTCAGGTGTTTTACACCTCACGGGACTTTATATATTTATTCATGTTTGTTTGCATGATCAGTTCTTAGTTTATGCGTTTAAAGGGATGCATGTGTGTTTTGTGTTATATGGTGGGAACTGATTTTTAGTTCCAGTGGGAGGTTTTTTAGCACATCGAGTCCTGTTGTGACTTACTTGTTTGACTTGGAGCACTATTGGATCTCATTGGATTACTTGGGGCACCATTTATGTTATTTGGTCCTTTTAGGACCTTGTATTGACACTTGTCACACGTGATTATTTATGAGTTTTTTGGCACTATTTAATATTGTGTGTTTGTTATTTGTATCACTAATGTTGCACTGTTTCACTTATTCATTTATGTGTGAAGAATTTTTATGGTAGTAGCGCTGCAATTGTGTTTCATTTATATTTTTTGTCTATGGGTATATGACTGTATGTAGCAGCTTTACCTTTGTTGGTATGTATTAGTTTTTAGGTAGGAGCGCAGGAGTTTGTCACATTGATTCACCATAGAAACATTGTACTACTTTGTGTAAAAAAAATAAATAAAAAAAAATACTGATCACTTCCCCAATTTGCCCTGCCTGTGGCACTAGCCGGTGATTAGCCGCCAGATCCAGGTGATTGCCTGCAAACACTGACATGGAGCACAGCTGTATTGTTTTCAATGCAGCTCTGCTCCCTCTCAGTTTCAATCACACTGTTCCAGAGTTCAGTTTTCCGGGACAGTGTGTTCCTGTGAAGCACACCCCCCCCCCCCCAGCTCCCTAGTAAAACACTCCCCTCACACAGTTAACCCTTTGTTTGCCTATAAATGTTAACCCTTCCTCCCCCAGTGCCATTAGTACAGTGTCAGTGCTTTTTTTTTGCACTGATCACTGTATTGGTGTCACTGGGGATGTCAGTGACCCCAAGTCAGCACCCCCCGTGTCAGAATGTCCGCCGCAGTCCTGTAGTCCCGCCATAAGTCACTGATTAATGCCATAAGTTGCTGATCGCAGCTATGATTAGTATATATAAAAAAAACAAAATCCAGTATCTATACCGCCATTTGTAAATGCTGTAACTTTCACGTAAACCAATTAATTTACACGTATTGGGATTTTGTTTTTAGCAAAGACATGTTGCAGAACAGTTTGGCATAAATTTATGATGAAATTTGATTTTAAAATTTTTTTTACTAGACATGTTTTATAGCAAAGTTCAAAATAGTTTTTTTTCTCAAAATTGTTTTTTTTTATAGCGCAAAAAATTAAAACCGCACAGGCGATCAAATACCACCAAATGAAAGCCCAATTCATGGGGAAAAAAGGATGTAAATTTAATTTTGGTGCAGCGTTGCATGACCGTGCAATTGTCAGTTAAAGTGACGCAGTGCCATAACACAAACCGCTTATGTGACCACCCTATAGCATAAATACTGGGAGGCACAGGTGCGCAAAAATCTCACACACACACACACACACACATATATATATATATACACGTGATTCGCGCTCCCGTGGTTTTCACGCCCCTCTCAGATAGCGTCAGATTGCCCATCAGTACACCAGTCATCACATTTAACCCCTCGATTGCCAGGAACACGCTCATACACAATGAACCTCCATTGCTAGTATAGGGTCTGAACAGATCAAGATCTTTGATCAGATCAGCACTGTACCAGCGTTCACATTAGTATAGCATCCCAAAAAATGCAGCGTTAGCAGGATCAGCCCCCGCACCTGCTTTTAGCCCCTACGCTTACCCCCCCCCTTCTCTCCCAGCAAGTGCAGTCTCAGTAGGTCACTGTCACTTGATACATTGCACACAAAACCGCAGTGTTTGCAGAACCAGGCCTGATCTCTGTTAACACTTGCCGGTAAATGTTGATGACTCTCATATGCAGCAGAGTGCCAGTACTAGTGCCATGCTACCTTTTGGTGAACTGGCGAGCACCAGCGGCCTAGTACATCCTGGTCTTTCACACACCTCTTAGATTGTAAGCTCCAAGGGGCAGGGCCCTGCTAACCCTCTTGTATTGAACTGTATTGTTGCTGTATTGTCTCCCGTTATATTGTAAAATGATGAGCAAACTGTTGGCGCTATATAAATCCTGTATAATAATAATACCAGCACTGCAGTATGACTTGGCAACGTGGCGAGTCCCATAAGTGCAGTACAAGCTGGTGCGGTGGCGAGCACAAGTATTGTCCCTCAACCACCAAGAATTCGCACACAGGCCTGTAGAGCCCCAAGTATCCTTCCGGATGTGCTTGCAAATTCTGATTGGCAGCCCACAAATTCTGCAGCACACGTATTTTTTGGAGCGTTTTTTCACGGAAGATCTGTATGCATTGATTGTGGATCAAAGCAATTTATATGCTCAATTTATTGCCGCCAACCAAAATTCAAACCTTGCCAAACCATTCGCATGGAAACTCATTATGGTTTCTGAATTTACATTTTTTTTTTTAGACCTAACCCTCAACATGAGCATTACTAAAAAAATGAATTGCGGTTGTATTGGTCCACAGACCCTATTCATCATGTGCCCGTGTTCTCTGATGTCATGGCCAGGCATAGATATGAGAGTATAATGTGTTTTAACGACAATACAATCTGTCATCCTCGAGGTGACCCGGAATTTGACCGCCTCCACAAAATTCAGCCCCTCACAAATCACCTTAACCAAAAATTTGCAGATGTCTATACTCCCCAACAAAAAATCTGTCCCTCATTAATTTTTCTGGCCAACTTGCATTCAAACAATTTCTCCCCAGCAAACGTCCTCTCACAGCTCTTCTACATCTTGACCCCATATCTGGCACAACAGGCTATACTTATAAGTTTCAGATTTATGAGGGAAAAGATAGTCACGTGGAGCCCTCCAGAGGCCCAGACTACATGGGGAGTAGTGGCAAGATAGTTTGGGACTTGGTGTCATCCTTTTTCCATATGGGGTACCACTTATACGTTGGAAATTTTTATTCAAGCGTGCCACTATTTAGACATTTGTACATTCTTAGTACTGGTGCATGTAGCACTGTGCGACCTAATGTGTGTCCACCATTAGAAGTGGGTGGATGCAGGGTGGTATATTCTAATGGTGGGCATACCACACACTTTTTCTGGCAGAGATGTCTTCTCATTTTTTCCCATTCAGTCCACAGGCTGCATACAAGAAAAAAAAAACAACATAGTATATACAGTAATACCTCGGTTTACGAATGCCTCAGTTAACATCATTTTCGGTTTACGAATGAAAATCCATTAAAAATAATGCCTCGGTTTACGAATTCACTAATTTTTTTCACAATAGTGTATGTCAGTGCTGATTTTTAAATATAATTGCCGTCTTTTTTTTTTTCACTATAGCTCACAATATTATCTGTCACTTTCCTAGGAGCCAACATTGTTTCTTTTAACTTGGGGTATAAAAATAAAAAACTCTCTCTTTTAGCTGGAGGGGGAAAGTGATAGCTGAATTTCTGAACTACTGAATAGTGTATAGTAAAGGAAAAAAAAACAGTAATTACATTTAAAAACTGGCGCCTGACCGTTGAGCGTAAAAGAATTGCCGGCAATTAAAAACATTTTTTCTAATTGCCAGCAATTCTTTTACATTCAGCTGTCAGTGGGGAACCCCGTGACAGCTGAAACATTAACACATGGTTGTCACTACTAAAATACTGCATGAGTTAATAAAATAACTCATGCAGTATTTTAGTAGCATTTACTGTTTTTCTGACCTTCGGAACGGATTAATTGGTTTTCAATGCATTCCTATGGGAAACAGTGTTTTGGTTTACGAATTTATCACTATACGAAATGTCCTGCAGAACTAATTAAATTCGTAAACCGAGGTACTGGTACAATCGCTGGACTTTGAATGGTTATACCAGGATGATGCCTACAGCTGCAGGCATCATCCTGGTAAAGTTTTTTTCAGCCAGCGATCGGCTTTCATGTAAAAGCAATCATAGTGGCTAATTAACTGCAGGTTTGCTTTTACAAGCAGTGGGAGACGATGCCCCCCTCCCCCACTGCCTTCCACGGGCAACCTGAGCATGCAGCCGGTGTTTCTGCCAGCTGACAATAGAGCTGATTGGAGACCAGAATGGTGCCAATCAACTCTATAGTCTAAGAAATCGGAAGCTACAAGCATTTCATCACTTCAGTTTCACAGGATGTAAACAGCGCCATTTGTAAATTGGGAAAGCATCTGATCACACCGATCTTTGTTTGATTAGATAATGTAAGGGCAGAGGCGATATCTAGAGTCTGATAGAACCCAAATTTCTCAAAAAAGAATATATGACAATGCCCATTGAAGTTATAGGGGATATTTGCATTCCCTGTGATAGATAAATAACCTAAAGTAAATAATGTAGTGCTAACTAAATTATTGTAAATGAACAATAAATACAAATACGTGAACAAGATCAAAACAATGCAAACATAAGTGTTGATCACACAAATAAATAATTCAAGTGAAACTAAATCAAGTATATAAAGTGAACTGATCCACTAGGGATCCAATATGAACAAAGTGAATCGTTCCAATAAGGGATCTGATGACAAAAACTTATTGTGTACAAACAAAAAAATCAATAAACAATGAAAAAATAAAAAGACAGTGTAAACGTGAACTGTCCACTCAGGGATCCAAAGTGATAACCAGAAAGTGACAATTTCAACCAATACTGTGTTTGAAATTATTTATAGTCCAAATTGGACTAAAAGATGAACACTGTAAAAATGGGACTAAAGAACGAGAGGACAAACAAAGGTGTCAAGGGAAACCCCTTAATATCATATAAAACCCAAATATCATATACAAAACATCACTCGCCCATGAATTTGGAAAGTGATGAAAGGTAAAGCTCTAATAAAAAAAACCTAATAGCAAGCATAAATAGTGTGAAACTTAATATAAAATACCAAAGTGACAAATAATGGAAAACACGGAACTGAAAAAAAATCACAAAGTGCAAAACCTAATAAAAATTGTGTAAATATAAAATTGAATATAAACGCATATTAAAATAAATAAAAAATAATAAAAAATAAAATAAAAAGGTCAAATTGGTGCGTATACACCAAGCAATCCAATAGCTCTGGCAAACGTTCAGGTGAAAAGTGGATGTGTGTAACAACGAGGATATCCAAAGACAGCTGAAATGCCCCCTCACCTCCTTGCCACGACCCACATGGGTCAAAACACCTGTAGGATCACCAAACAAGATCCTCCATGAAAAGAGACTCCTCTGCAGATGAAAACCTCTCACAACAACGCTGTCCCCTTCAGTGATATGCATTTATGGTGGTGGGATACTCTCCGGGTAATTAAGGTATGGTATCAAATTAAGAGAAATAAAATCAAATGGAAAGCATGTCACAAGGAATGCAATGTGGTCCAAAAACCCCTGAAGGTAGTCTGGTGGGGAACTGTAGACCTCTGGATAGCTGGTGGCTGACGCATTTTGAGGTTTTACCTCTTCCTCAGAGCCCTGTGATAGCATTAAAAGTGATTAAAACAATGAAGGGGACAGTGTAAAAATAATACAAATAATCAAATAATAATCAAATAATAAACAAAAAAAAGTTCCCCCACCTCCTTGCGCACATCTGCATTCGTGAGTGTTGACACTATGCCAGTATGGAAAGAGCGGTTGCACCATGCATGTGAGGTATCGCCACGAATGTCAGATCAAGGCTGGTAATTCTAACATTTGACCTCTTCTGTAAATCTAAAATGGTAGCTTGTAAAGGTTTTTAAAACTTTGCCTATGGATATTGAAAACGTATGCAGATTGTCGCCATTGCACAGGGCATGTGCAGTTTTAAAGCATGTCATGTTTGGTATCTATTTGCTCGGCATACCATCATCTTTTATATTTTACCAAATCATTGGCCAATATTTTGTGTTTTTGTGCATTAAAAGTAAAAAAAGTGTATTTTTTTTTTTTTAAAAAAATTGCATTTGAAAAATTGCTGCAAGAGTACTATGTGACATAAAAAATTGCAGCACCCACCATTGTATTTACTAGGGTGTTTTGCTTTAAAAAAAATATAGAATGTTTGGGGTTTAAATTAATTTCCTAGCAAAAAATACTGATTTTTTTTCCTGTGAAAAGCATCAGAAAAGGCTTGGTCTTCAGGTGGTTAGAAGAGTGAGTGATGTGTGGCATAAACCTCTAATGCTGGCCATAAAATACCCCCACCCCCAAAACGACCCCTTTTTGGAAAGTAGACACCCCAATCTATTTGCTGAGAGGCATGTTGAATCAATAGAAGAATTTATTTTTTTACGACAAGTTTTTGGAAAATGACAAACATTTTTTTTTTTACACAAAATTGTCACTTAAATGCTCACACATGCCATGGGTATATGTGGAATTACTCCCCAAAATACATTCTGCTACTTCTCCCGAGTATGGGGGTACCACATGTGAGAGACGTTCTGGCAGTCTAGCCAAGTACAGGACCCCAAAATCCAAAAAGCACCCTCAGGCTTTTAAAGGGCTTTTTTTCCTCATTACACTTCCTGACTACCTATCACAGTTTTGGAGGCCCTGAAATGCCAGGATAGCACCAAACCCCCCCCCAAATTACCACTTTTTGGAAGCATGGTGAGTATTTTGCAGATCTCATTTGTTGCAACAAGTTTTTGAAAATTGAAGAAAAAAAAAAACATTTTTCTTTTCTTTGTTATATTTTAAAACCTTCTGAGAAAAAATGAGATCTGCAAAATACTCACCATGCCTCTTTTTATATCCCTTGGGGTGTCTACTTTCCAAAAATGGGGAATTTGTGAGGGTTTGGTGCTGTCCTGGCATTTCAGGCACTTCGAAACTGTGATAGGTAGTGAGGAAATGAAATGAGGAAGTTACGCATCTTCAGGCTTTCAAAGTGGTCATTGGAGTTCAGGCTCCTGTATGTGGCTAGGCTCCCAAAAAGTCTCACACATGTGGTATCCCCATACTCGGTAGAAGTAGCAGAATGTATTTTTGGGTGTAATTCCACATATACCCATGGCTTGTGCGAGAAATATATAATTTAAATGACAACTTTGTGTAAAAAAAAATTTCATTTTCCAGGAACTTGTAGAAAAAAATAAATCTTCCATGGACTCAATATGCCTCTCAGCAGATAGCTTAGGGTGTCTACTTTCCGAAAAGGGGTCATTTGGGGGTGTTTGTACTGTCCTGGTATTTTAGCACCTCAAGAAATGTGATGGGCAGTCAGAAAGTAAAGGTTGTGTAAATTCCATTATCTATACCATAGTTTGTAGAAGTTATAACTTTCACACAAAGCAATAAATATACATTTACTGGGATTTTTTTTAACCAAAAACATGTAGCAGAATACATTTTGGCATAAATGACAAAATTTTAGTTTTTGTGGATATTTTTTATGATAGAAATGAGAAAATATTTTTTTAAAAAATGTTTATAGCGCCAAAAATAAAAAGTGCATAGGTGATCAAATACCACCAAAAGAAAGCTCTATTTGTGTGAAAAAAAGAACGTAAATTTTGTTTGGGTACAGCATTCCATGACCGCGCAATTATCAGTTGAATTAGTGCAGCACCGAGTAGCAAAAAAAGAGGCATGGTCATTAAGGGGGGTAAATCCTCTAGAGGGAAAGTGGTTAAGGTGGATATTTACATTCTGTAAGCATTCAATGTAGCTATGTTTCTATTAATAGTGAATAGAGAACTGCAGAACTGAGGTTGTCACTAGCAGGTTTGTCAGAGCAGTGGATACTTAGAAACGCGTCACCCCATTGACTAGTGGATTTCCTGACTTCCTGCTGACCGCTTCTATGTTCCACACTGCTCACTGCTGTGGTTTACAGGCACTTCCTTTTCCAACTACAAGCCCACAAGCCGCAGGATTACCACTCGTTCCTCAGATGTGGAAGATGACATCAGGTTCAATAGCTACTGCATTCCCTTCACACACAGATATGCTTTTATACCTCTTTTTTATGCAAGTTGCTAATTGGCTTTAATAAACCTATTACTTATCATTGCTACAGTCTGGTGTCCCCTTGTGTTCCTTTTTATTCTTACAGAAACACCCCATGGAGCATCATTAAATCCATATTAACCACTTACCGTCCGCCTGCTGTTTTTAAACGGCAGGGCGGTGGCACTCCAGGGGCGGGTTGCCGTTCATAAACGGCACCAGCTATTTCTAGTTGTGTGCGCTCCCTGGGAGCGTGCAGCACTGCGAACCGGTGCCCGCTGTGTCCTCCGGACAATTGATTGGCCAATCAGTGATCACATGCAAAGGAGTAAGCAAGATGTCACTTGTGACATCATTGCTTACTATGTGTGAAATCTGTGAATGATCACAGAGGTCACATGGTACGAGGCTATTCACAACAGCCTTGTACCATGTGACAAGCTCTGACCAATCACAGCTCACACAGTATTCTCAATGGCTGCAAGAATGCAGACAGAGAGAAAGAGAAATGATTGCTTTTACATCCTATATGGGTGTAAAAGCAATCACTGTATAAAAAAAAAATCATCACCCCCCACAAGTAGTACAGTGTCACCATGGTGACACTGAACTGCTAGGGTTACGGTATGTAAAAAAAAACAAAAAAAAAACCAAAAACAAATAATATAAAAAAATAAAATAAAAATGTAAAAAAAATGTTTAAAAATTATAATTTTTGGTTATAACTAATTTGGCGTATTTTTTTTTTTTACTAAAAAGATAACGGAATAAATTTTGGCCAAGATTTATGATGAAATATTTATTTGCAAAATTTTTATAAGAAAAACACTTTTTTCAAAATTTTTGGACTTTTTCATTTATATAGCAAAAAAAAATAAAAATCCCAGCGGTGAATAATTACCACCAAAATAAAGCTTTATCTGTCTCCAAAAAATGGTAAAAAATTCATATGGGTACAGTGTTGCATGGCCGCGCAATTGTCATTCAAAGTGTGATAGCGCTGAAAGCTGAAAATTGCCCTGGACGGGAAGGGGGTAAAAGTGTCCAGACAGGAAGTGGTTAATAAAATGGAAGGAATATGGCACCACTACAAACTTAACAATAGAAGGTTGCCCATCAAAACTCAGATTGGGCAAGAAGGGCATTAACCACTAGGGCACCGCCCACAGTACCTATACTGTGGCAAGGCGGCCCCTGTGCGCAGGATCACATTTATAAACATCATCCTGCATTTCGGTGTAGGGGGCACGCGCAAGGCGTGCGACCGCCCTGCCGGCGCTGCCGATCACGGCTCCAGAATCAACCACCAGGTCCCGGCCAGTGATTATCCGCCGGAGCCCGGTAATTGCCGGCAAACACTGACAGGGAGGATGGCTGCATTGTTTACAATGCAGCTCTCCTCCCTGTCAGTTTGGGCACACTGATCCGGATGGCTGAGCTCAGCCGTCTCGATCAGTGTGCTTACAGTGAAGCACACTCCCCCGCCCCCTAGTAAAACACTCCCATCAAAAAGTTAACCCCTTCCTCCCCAGTGCCATTAGTACAGTGTCATTGCTTTTTTTTTGTTGCACTGATCACTGTATTGGTGTCACTGGGGATGTCAGTGACCCCAAGTCAGTCCCCCCCCATGTAAGAGTGTCCGCCACAGTCCCACTATAAATCGCTGATTGCCGCCATAAGTCACTGATTGCCACTATTATTAGTATTAAAAAAAATGTAAATCCAGTATCTATACCGCCATTTGTAAATGCTATAACTTTCACGCAAGCCAATTAATTTACACGTATTCTGATTTTTTTTTTTTTACCAAAGACATGTCGCAGAATACAGTTTGGCCTAAATTTATGACAATTGATTTTTACATTTTTTTACTGGACATGTTTTATAGCAAAAAGTCCAAAATATTGTTTTATTTCTTAAAATTGTTGGTCTTTCTTTTTTTATAGCGCAAAAAATAAAAACGCACAGGCGATCAAATAACCCCGAAAGAAAGCTCAATTCATGGGGGGAAAAAGGACGTAAATTTCATTTTGGTGCAGCTTTGCATGACCGTGCAATTGCAAGTTAAAGCAATGCAGCGCCGTAATACAAACCGCTTTTGTAACCGCTTCCTGACCACCCTATAGCAGAAATACTGCTACAGGGCGGCACGGGTGCGCAAAATCAAGTATATATACAGTACATGAATCGCACTCCTATGGTTTTCACGCCCCTCCCAGATAGCATCAGATTGCCCATCAGTATACCAGTAATCACAATTAACCCCTTGATTGCTAGGAACATGCTCATACACAATAAACCTCCATTGCTAGTATAGTGTCTGAACGGATCAAAATCTTTGATCAGATCAGCATTATACCAGAGTTCACATTAGTATAGTGTCCCCAAAAATGCAACGTTAGCAGGATCAGCCCTGGCATCTGCCAGCACCTGTGTTTAGCCCCTACGATTACCCCCCTCCTCCCCCAGCAAGTGCAGTGTCAGTAGGTCACTGTCACTTGATACATTGCACACAAAACTGCAGTGGTCGCAGAATCAGGCCTGATCTGTTAGCACTTACCGGTAAATTTTGATGACTCTCACATGCAGCAGAGTGCCAGTACTAGTGCTACGCTAACTTTTGGTAAACTGGTGAGCACCAGCAGCCTAGTACATCCTGGTCTTTCACATATTAGCACTACAGTATCACTTGGTGACGTGGCGAGTTCCACAAGTGCAGTACAAGCTGGTGCGGTGGCGAGCACAAGTATTTTCCCGCAATGACCAAGAATTCGCACAAGCCGTAGAGCCCATAGTATCCTTCCAGATGTGCTTGAAAATCCTGATTGGCAGCCCACAAATTCTGCACCACCCCCATTTACTGCCCAACCTGGAATTCAGGTGGAAAAAGCAAATTTAACTACACCCCTTGATTTTTTGGAGCTGTTTTTCACGGAATATCTGTATGCATTGAATGTGGATCAAAGCAATTTATATGCACAACAATTTATCGCCGCCAGCCCAAATTCAAACCTTGGCAGATCATTTGTATGGAAACCCATTACGGTTTCCAAATTAAATTTTTTTTTGGACCTAACCCTCAACATAGGCATTACTAAAAAAAAATGGATTGCGGTTGTATTGGTACACAGACCAGATTCATCATATGCCCACGTTCTCTGCTGCAATGATGCGTTCTCTGATGGCCAAGCATAGATATGAGAGTATAATGTGTTTTATGCATTTCAACGACAATACACTCTGTCATCCTCGAGGTGACCCTGAATTTGACCGGCTCCACAAAATTCAGCCCCTCACAAATCACCTTAACCAAAAATTTGCAGAGGTCTATACTCCCCAGCAAAAAATCTGCGTTGGTGAGTCCTCATTAATTTTTCTGGCCAACTTGCATTCAAGTAATTTCTCCCCAGCAAGCGTGTCAGATATGGGGTCAAGATGTAGAAGACCTGTGGGAGGGCAACAGGCTATACATATAAGTTTCGAATTTAAGAGGGAAAAGATAGTCACGTGGAGCCCCCTGGATGCCCAGACTACATGGGGAGCAGTGGCAAGATAGTTTGGGACTTGGTGTCATCATTTCTTCATATGGGGTACCACTTATACGTGGACAATTTTTATTCAAGCGTGCCACTATTTAGACATTTGTACAATCTTAGAACTGGCCCATGTGGCACCGTGTGACCTAATGTGTGTCCACCATTAGAAGTGGGTGGATGTAGGGCAGTATATTCTATTGGTTGGAATAGCACACACTTTTTCAGGCAGAGATTTCTTCTTTTTTTCATTCAGCCCACAGGCTGCATAAAAAAAAAAAAAAAAAAAAAAAAGAACATAGCATATATACCCAACAAGGACCAGCGACGTACTGGTACATCACTGGACTTTGTATGGTTATACCAGGATGATGCCTTAAAGCCGGCAATGGGCTTTCATGTAAAAGCAATTTTAGTGGCTAACTAGCTGCAGGTTTGCTTTTACAAGCAGCGGGATATGATGCCCCCCCCTGTTGCCTTCCACGGCCTTCTCGGGCAGTCCCGTGCCATCGGGGGAACCTGAGAATGCAGCCGGTGTTTCTGCCAGCTGATCATAGAGCTGATACGGGGTAGTAGAAGAAAGAACACATTTGCATTATTACACTATTGGTGGAAAATTACTGGTAGGAATCTGGAGTGACAGATTAATATTAAATTTTGAGTGAAAATTGGCAAAAGTTAAACTTAAGGTTTGTTACAACCAGCTTATGTGTAGTATATTGTGTGTAAAATTATTTATTTATTTAGTGAGAGAGAGAGAGAGAGAGAGAGAGAGAGAGAGAGAGAGAGAGAGAGCGAATAGATATTGAGTGAACAAACATAGACCAGTTACAAGTCCATTTACACATTAAAAGGGAGGTCATTAAGACTGATAGAGCTGGCAGACTACTCCTATGCTAATTCTTCTTAACAGGCAGACCTGTATAACTATAAGGCAAAAAATGTTAATTGATCAGATGTTCAGTTGTTTACGGTCCTGGGTAACAGGGTTTGTAGACACTGTAGTTTAATTGTAAGTCTTAATTGTTGCTTTCAGTAAAATGCAATAGGGTCTTTTTATGTTAGGATGAAAAGTGCTTGACCAACCAATCAACCCTTTTTAGATGGAGGGGTAGAAAGTGTATATAAGCAAGAAACTCAACTGCATGCTGGACAGTCTGCAAGGAAACACACTGGGAAATATCTTTTACATACCTGAGTTCCACTCCGTGTACCTTTTTATATAATACACCCCTCTTCTCCTCTTCATATTACTATCCTCTGTTCCCAAATCTCATTTCTTTACCCCTCTGCTCCACCCCAAAACTTGTACATCTACCCCTCATTGCTATCATCTCCCTACTATTGCTTTCATCACCTCCCCAAAATGCCTCTTCCACTCCTCCTTCTCATTTTCCTCTCATCTGTTCCCAAAATCCATTCACTATATCCCTCTGCTCCTCCCAAACATTTATATATTGTGCCCTCACTGCTTCCCTCACCCCTCTATGGCACCTACCACCTCCTCCTATTACTCCACTCTCCCACTGACCCGAACACCTCCACTAGTAGTTTCTCACGCTCCTGCACATCCCGCTCCCATGCCACCTTTCTCACCCTTCTCCTCCTCATAACCGCGGGGGACATCTCCCCGAATCCTGGCCCTCCACTACCTCCCTCACCCGCCCAAAACCCTCCCGCCTCCACGTCCTGCCGCAACCCCCGCAACTTAGTATCTGTCCCCCTGCTCCCTAAAATCTCCCCCCCGTTTTCATGTGCACTCCTGAACGCCCGATCGGTGTGCAACAAGCTTACCGCCATCCACGACCTCTTTGTTTCCCGCTCCCTCAACCTCCTGGCGATTACAGAAACCTGGATCCAGCCCACTGACTCTACCTCCCCTGCTGCACTCTCCTACGGCGATCTCACCTGGACCCACTCACCCAGGCCCAACGGTCGTAAAGGTGGTGGGGTTGGCCTGCTCCTGTCACCGCTGAGCACCTTCCGAGTCCTCCCAAACCCCCCCTCCCTATCCTTCTCCTCCTTCGAGGCCCACTGCGTCCGACTATTCTCCCCAACCCCCCTGAAGATTGCTGTGATATACCGGCCTCCTGGATCCATACCCCGCTTCCTGGAAGACTTCTCCTCCTGGCTACCCTTCTTCCTCTCCTCTGAGCTACCCACTATCATCCTTGGGGATTTCAACATCCCTGTCAACCTCGACAACCCGGACACAGCCGTCTCCTCCACTTAACCTCCTCCTTTGCACTTGCACAGTGCATACAATCCACCACCCACTCCGACGGTAATATCCTTGATCTTGTCTTCTCCAACCGCTGCGCTCCCCACAACCTCACTAACACCCCCTTCCCTCTCTCTGACCACAACCTGATTACCTTCTCTATCTCCTCATCCTCCAACGCCTACCCCTCCAAATGTCACACTACTACCAGCCGTAACCTCCGCAACCTTAAACCTGCCTCCCTCCACTCCGCAGTTGATCAACTCCATGACCGCATCCTCCCCCTGTCCTGCCCCGACTTGGCTATGACCGCCTACAACAATGCGCTGTCAACAGCCCTTGACTCACTAGCGCCTTTAACCACACGCAACATCAGACCCCGACCGCTCCAGCCCTGGCAGACTGATCACACCAAAACCCTCAAACGACACAGTCGTGCCCTGGAGCGACTATGGCGCAAAACCAAATCCCAACAAGCCTTCACCCGATACAAATCTGCCTTCCACACCTACACCTCCTCCCTCCATACTGCCAAACAAGCCTACTTCCTGACCCTCATCAAGGCCCTCTCCTCCAATCCTCGCCGACTCTTCTCCACCTTCAACTCTCTACTCTCGCCACCCCCACCTCCACCCAGCACCTCACTCACTGCCCTTGAGATTGCCAATCACTTCAAAAACAAGATTGACACAATTCGCAAGGACATTGCCGCAACTCACACGCCTTCTCAACCCGTCCCCTCTCACACAGCTACCCCCTCATCCCCCCTCCCCCTCGACATAACCCACAGGGACTTCGTCGCTGCTCAAACTCCCTCCAACCCCCTTCCCCCTCACTCAGCTACCCCCTCTACACCCCTCTCCCACGGCCCCACCACTGCTCTGACCTCCTCTCCCACCCCACCCTACATTCCTCATACTGAAGCTCCCCCAACACTCCGCACCTTTGACCTTACTACCATCGAAGAAGTCTCCAAGATCCTCTCTGATGCCCGCCTCACCACCTGCCCCCTTGACCCTATCCCCTCACAACTCCTACAACCTCCCTCCCCCTCCATCCTACGCTCCCTCACCCACATCTTCAATCTCTCCCTCTCCTCCGGCACTTTCCCTTCCCCTCTGAAACATGCACACATCACCCCCATACTTAAAAAGCCCTCCCTGGACCCCAATGACCCGAACAACCTCAGACCCATCTCCCTGCTCCCATTTACATTTAAACTCCTCGAGCGCCTAGTCTACGCCCGCCTATGCTCTCACCTCAACGACAACAACCTCCTCGATCCCCTACAGTCCGGCTTCCGTTCCCTACACTCCACCGAAACTGTCTTACTCAAACTCTCCAACGACCTGCTAACCGCCAAAGCTAATGGCCACTATTCAGTGCTCCTACTCCTTGACCTCTCTGCAGCCTTTGACACAGTCGACCACCCCCTCCTCCTCAAAAAACTACACTCCCTCGGCCTCAGAGATTCTGCTCTCTCCTGGCTCTCATCCTACCTGTCACAACGCTCTTTCAGCATTACCTATAATGCCACCACCTCCCTCTCACTCCCCCTCTCTGTTGGGGTCCCTCAAGGCTCTGTCCTCGGGCCCCTTCTCTTCTCCATCTACACCTCCTCCCTTGGCCAACTCATACACTCTCACGGCTTCAACTACCACCTCTATGCCGACGACACACAAATCTATCTCTCAACCCCCCACCTCACCCCCTCGGTCTCCGCCCGAATCACACACCTGTTGAGCGACATATCAGACTGGATGTCGCTCCACTTCCTTAAACTGAACCTCTCCAAAACCGAGTTTCTTGTCTTCCCTCCAGCCCGGACACCACCCCCCATTGACTTCTCCATCATGTCCAACAACACCACCATCAAACCCGCCCCGCAGGCCAGAGTACTTGGTGTCATTTTGGACTCCAACCTATCCTTCCAGCCCCAAGTCCACTCTTTAACAAACTCGTGCAGACTCCACCTCCGCAACATCGCCAAAATCCGCACGTTCCTAACTCCAGAAACCACTAAACAGCTCATCCACTCCCTCATCATATCACGACTCGACTACTGCAACTCCCTCATCACTGGCCTGCCTCGCCGCTGGCTATCCCCGCTTCAGTCCATCCTGAATACGGCTGCCAGACTCATTCACCTTTCCAACCGCTCCGTTTCCGCCACCCCCCTCTGCCAATCCCTCCACTGGCTTCCGATTGCGCAACGGATCAAATTCAAAATCCTAACGCTGACGTACAAAGCTGTCCACCATACTGCCCCGAACTACATCACTGACCTAATATCCAAGTACCGCCCAGCACGCACACTCCGCTCCTCACAAGACCTCCTTCTCTCTAGTTCCCTGGTCTCCTCCTCCCATGCCCGCCTCCAGGACTTCTCCAGGGTGTCACCCATCCTCTGGAACTCCCTGCCCCAACCCATCAGATTATCACCTACTCTCCTCTCCTTTAGGCGCACCCTGAAAACCCATCTCTTCAGGGAAGCCTACCCCGCCCCCTGCTAACTTGCCGACCTCCTCCACTCTTCCTACCACTCCATCCCCCACAGCTATCTCCTCCTGTGCCACCATCCCCTCCCTCCTAGATTGTAAGCTTGAAAGAGCAGGGCCCTCGATCCCCTCATGTTTTGCATTGTATTGGTATTGTTCTGTCACATGTTCTGTCCCCCTTTATAATGTACAGCGCTGAGCGAACTATTGGCGCTTTATAAATACTGTATAATAATAATAATAATATAAGGATATATATCTTTAAACTGCCATCCATTTTGTATACTGCCTCCATTCGGAGATGTAACAGCTTTAGTTTCACTTCTCAGGAATTGCATTAATTTCCGTGTAAACGGATGCACCTTATATGTGCCCCTCTGCTATTGCAGTTTTTCTGCTTCTCACGCAACTATCCTGATAAGAGTAAAATGTTTCATTCGTTATCCTGAATTAAGCAATGCCTGTTGAGTTCTGTATATCATTTCTTGCTTTGTATTAAACTTTTAGAAATATTGCTTTTACAATTCAGTGTCTGGAGCTTTATTTCTCCCGTATTCAGTTGAAGAGATAAGTGAAGACAGGTTGGGCTACAGACAGCCAGAAATTGAATCTATCATTGTATATCAAGAAAATATTTTTTGATTGCTTACACAACATCATTAGGGAAGCACAGGCCTAAGAAGATAGTATACATTATTGCATGCATGGAATCTACCAAGGTGCATATTATAGATTGAAATTATGTTGGGATGGGTAGACTGTCGCTATGCCTGCTAACGTATCATCAGAGCAGGATTGGGTACGTTGAAGGCTTCTGATCATTGTATTTGCAAACAAACACTTTGTGAACTCTGTTCTGTGCTGGGACCCAATAAATACAAGCCTCTCTGAAGAACCAAGTTGCTGTAGGAAAATGTCAATTCTTGGATAGAGACGTTTTGCATTCCATATCGGCTAGCGAACTCTTGCCTCAACAACAATAATTATAATTATCACTCCTCATCCATGATATATGACAACAGCCAAGTGACCAGAAGAGCATTTTCATCAATAATAATCACTCCTTATCCATGATATATGGCAACATCCAAGTGACCAGAAGAGCATTTTCCGGTTCAGTAACAGAAGTAACAGAAGTCGGTGATGACAACAGTGAGGTGGACCCAGAAGCTGTGCTGTGACTCCAAACACTGGTGGTGACTTAGGAGTCTGACCCACAAATCAAAGAAGTTTGGAACCCCAGAATTATTATCCAGAGAGTGGAAAACTGAACAAATCACGTATATGTACAGTGAAGGAAATAAGTATTTGATCCCCTGCTGATTTTGAATGTTTGCCCACTCACAAAGAAATTATCAATTTATAAAAATCGAATGGTACGTGTATGGTATCGTACGGTATGGTACGTACAGAGACAGAAGAGCAACAAAAAATTCAAAAGAAATGCATGTCTAACAAATTATGCACAGATTTGCATGTTCATGAGGGAAATAAGTGTTTGATCCCCTATCATTCAGCAGGATTTCTGGCTATGAGGTGTCTTTCATACAGGTAACAAGCTGAGATTAGAAGCAGTCTCTTAAAGGGAGTACTGCTAATCTCATTTTGTTACCTGTATAAAAGACACCTGTCCACAGGAGCAATCAATCAGACTCCAAACTCTTCACCATGGCAAAGACCAAAGAGCTGTCCAAGGATGTCAGGGACAAGATTGTAGACCTACACAAGGCTGGAATGGGTTACAAAACTATCGCCAAGCAGCTTGGTGAGAAGGTGACAACAGTTGGTGCAATCATTTGCAAATGGAAGAAACACAAAACAACTGTCAGTCTCCCTAGGTGTGGTGCACCATGCAAAATCTTACCTCGTGGAGTGTCAATGATCATGAGAACAGTGAGGAATCATCCCAAAACTACACGTGAGGATCTTGTCAATGATCTCCAGGCAGCTGGGATCACAGTCACCAAGAAAACAATTGGTAACACACTACGCCAACAAGGATTGAAATACTGAAGTGCCCGCAATGTCCCTCTGCTCAAGAAAGCACATGTCCAGGCCCTTCTGAAGTTTGCCATTGAACATCTGAATAATGCAGAGGAGGACTGGTTGAAAGCGTTGTGATCAGGTGAGACCAAAATCAAGTTCTTTGGCATCAACTCAACTTGCCGTGTTTGGAGGAGGAATGCTGCCTATGACCCCAAAAACACCATCCCAACTGTCAAACATGGTGGTGGAAACATTCTGCTTTGGGAGTGTTTTTCGGCTAAGGGGACAGGATAACTGCACTGCATAAAAGGGACGATGGATGGGGCAATGTACCGTCAAATCTTGGGTGAGAACCACCTTCCCTCAGCCAGGGCATTGAAAATGGGTCACGGATAGGTGTTCCAGCATGACAATGACCCAAATCACATGGCCAATGCAACAAAGGAGTGTCTCAAGAAGAAGCACATTAAGGTCCTGGAGTGGCCTAGCCAGTCTCCAGACCTTAATACGATTGAAAATCTGTGGAGGGAGCTGAAAGTTTGAGTTGCCAAATGTCAGCCAGCAAACCTTGAAGACTTGGAGAGGATCTGCCAAGAGGAGTGGGCCAAAATCCCTCCTGAGATGTGTGCAAACCTGGTGGTCAACTACAGGAAACGTCTGACCTCTGTGATTGCTAAGAAGGGATTTGCCACCAAGTACTAAGTCATGTTTTGTGAAGGGGATCAAATACTTATTTCCCTCATGAACATGCAAATCCATACATAATTTGTTAGACATGCATTTCTTTTAAATTTTTTGTTGCTATTCTGTCTCTCAGTGTTACAATACATATACCATTCGATTTTTAGAGTGATCATTTCTTTGTGAGTGGGCAAACATTCAAAATCAGCAAGGGATCAAATACTTATTTCCTTCACTTTTGCATTTCCGCTATTGGCTGCCTCAGCTGTCAATCACCGGGTCCCGGCCAGTGATTACTCGCTGGCACCCATTGATCAAGGAGCATTACCGATGGAGGCAGAGAATTGTAAGTAAACAATACAGTTCTCTCCCCGGTCACCTCCTGCACACTGCTATGCATGGCTTTGAATAGCAGAGCCATATTATTATTATTATACAGTATTTATAAAGCGCCAACAGTTCACTCAGCGCTGTACATTACAAAGGGGGACAGAACATGCGACAGTACAGTAACAATACAATACCATACACGAGGGGTTCGAGGGCCCTGCCATGCAAAGCAGTGTGCTTACAGTGTAGCACACACACACAGCACTTCATGTTAACCCATTCCTGCCCAGTGCCATTAGTACAGTGTCAGTGCTTTTTTTTTTTTTTTTAAGCACTGATCACTGTATTGGTGTCACTGGAGATGTCAGTGACACCAAGTCAGTCCCCCCCCCCCCAGTGTCAGAATGCCTGCTGCAGAAAAAAAGTATATATACTGCCATTTGTAAACGTTATAACTTTCACGTAAACCAATTAATGCACACGTGCTGTGGTTTTTTTTTTTTAGGAAAGACATGTAGCAGAATACATTTGGGCCTAAATGTATGACAAAATTTGATTTTTTTTAAATTTTTTTTACTGGACATGTTAAATAGAAAAATTCAAAAATATTGTCGGATCGCACAGTCGATCAAATACCAACAAAAAAAAGCTCTATTCATGGGGAAAAAAGGACATAAATTTCATTTGGATGCAGCATTGCATGACCGCACAATTGTCAGTTAAAATAACGCAGTGCCATAATGCAAAAAATGGTCTGGTCAGGAAGGGGGGTAAATCCTCTGGAGGGCAAGTGAAGGAATTTTTAGAAAAAAGTGTTTTTGATAGCAAAATTTCAGAAAGTAAGAGAAAAAGGTTGTATCGTACAGAGGTTTTTGATCTTGTTTAACTTTAGAAAATTATGTGATGGGTAACAACATAGACAATGCCCAGTTACAGAATGCAGTTGATAGTAGCAACAAGATCTGTGAGATATTAACCTCCCTGGCGGTCTGATTATGTCAATATTTTTGAATGTCAAAGTGGTACATTATTTTGCATGGAAATGTGTTGTTTTATATTGTAGGCCTGTAATTCTTTGGAATAACTTAAACCTGTCCAAACAAAAGTCTAGTAAACATCCCGGGTATGATAAAGTTTGAAACACGAAATCATAAATTATAATATAATAATTATAAAAAATAATATAATAATAATACATTAAATAATGTAATCAAACCAAAAACACTGAAATTTTAAATAGAGCACCAATTTCACACATCACTGAGCTCAGTCGCAGAATCGTCGCTGTCGTAACGTTCAGTGTCTGATGACAATTCTGCAAGTGATTCTAATTCTCTGTTTTCTAGCAAGTCTAAAACCGCTTTTGACCTAAAGGGACACTTTTTGGATGCCATGGACGTTCTCAAGTTTCAAGGCAGAAAGAACAGTAATAGAGCAGGCAGGGCAACTGGACAAAGCACTAGGGACAAAACAGAGATGAAATGGTTTGATACAGTAATGCAATCCTAACAGATTAAAAACATATTGTATGTATGTCATATTTTGTTTACTTTTTTGAATCTCCCGCCAGTTCCGTCCCTCTGCGTCGCGGTGCTCACAAGGAAGGGAACCTGGAAGACGGATGCCGGCATTGGCTGGAGGACACAGTGGGATGACATCAGGGGATCGCAGGGACAAGGTAAATTACACTACAGTGTAATCCCGAATGTGGCTCGGGGTTACCGTTTTTCGTACTGAAAATGAACAGTGAGCCAAACTCGGGATTACCGCCAGGGAGGTTAAAGAGCCAATCAGAAACTGAGACTCTTAATTTGAAATTGCACACAGTTACTATTGGGGAAGCACTGCTTGAGAAATCTAAACTTTGTGATGAATTATCAGAGGAAAATGAGAGACTGAAATTAAGAGTTATGAAATTGGAGAGCAATTCATAGGAATGCAGATATGCATCAAATCTAAAATCCAGCAATCTGCTGCAAAATGCAAACTCAAACTTCCCATTAAATGATAAAGAATCTCACATCAAATCTGATAATTAATTGCCAGCTGCACCCACTTTGACTACCACAGTTTATAACAATAATAATAATAATGCAGGTAAAGTACGGCTTCTAATGAAACCTTTGAAACCAAAATAATTAAATGCAAACCTTATAGAAATAGGAATGGTTCCTTGCCATGATTTAAACAGATTTTTAAACTAGTTTTTTGAATTGCAGCATGCCAGAAATATGTACAATCTAAATCCATCAGATGTAGAAAGAGTGGTGCAAAATGTTATAGAGAGTGGTCTTTGGTTGAGAATTATACAGATCTGTATTCAGCCTGTAAAAACAAGAGATATATTACTAGATTTATTGTGTGCCATACTTTCTGATGTTACTATTCATGGGAGGATCAAACAATTGCAAAATGAATCTCCCAATGACTTGTCACACAGGTTAACTACTATTATTGAAATGTTGGTTCATAATAATGCTGCGTGTGAGTGTGGAGGCTTGATACACCGGAGTATGGTTCCAGATGCTTTGCGTGAGGATATCCAAGAAAATATTTTATTGATTACCCCAGATCCTCATGATTTAAATGGCATTTTGTTAAGAGCAGATAATTTATGGAGAAAATCAAATAAGCAGGCTGTAAAAGTTGATGTAGCCACATTGTTTATGACAAATACAGTGGGAAAAATAATTATTTGATCCCCTGCAGATTTTTGCCCACCTACAAAGAATTGAAGGGTTTATAATTTTTATCATAGGTGTATTTAAAATGACAGAGACAGAATATCAAACAAAAATCCAGAAAAAACACATGATACAAATGTTATAAAAATTGAGTTGCAGTGATAAGTATTTGATCCCCAAGAAAAACATGACAGTATTGGTGGAGAAACCCGTGTTGGCATGCACAGAGGTAAGATGTTTCTTGTACTTGGTTACCAGGTTTGCACACATCTCAGAAGGGATTTTGGTCCACTCTTCTTTACAGATCTTCTCTAAATCTTTAATGTTTCTTGGCTGTCACTTGGCAACTCGAAATTTAAGCTCCCTCCATAAATTTTCTATAGGATTAAGATCTGGAGACTGGCTAGGTCAGTCCATGATTTTAATGTGCTTTTTCTTGAGCCACTCCTTTGTTGCTTTGGCAGTATGTTTTGGGTCACTGTCATGCTGGAAGACCCATCCACGACCCATCTTCAGTGTTCTGGCTGAGGTCGGCCTGTCCCTTTAGCAGAGAAACAGCCCCAAAGCAGAATGTTTTCACCTCCAAGCTTGACTGTAGGGATGGTGTTCTTAGGGTCATAATCAGCATTTTTCTTCCTCCAAACACGAAGAGTTGAGTTAATGCCAAAGAGGTCAATTTTGGTCTCTTCTGATCACAGCACTTTCTCCCAATCCTTCTCTAAATCATTTAGATGTTCATTGACATACTTCAAATGGACCTGTACATGTGCCTTCTTGAGAAGGAACTTGTGGGCACTGTAGGATTTCAATCCATGAAGGGATATTGTGCTACCAATGGTTTGTTTCGTGACTGTGGTCCCAACTGCCTTGAGATCTCCACAAGCTCCCACCATATAGTCCTGGGCTAATCCCTCACTTTTCTCATGATCATTCTTACCCCATGAGGCGAAATCTTGCATGAAGCTCCAGACCGAGGGCTATTTTGTATTTCTTCCATTTGCGAATAATCACTCCAACAGTTACAGGATCTCCTTTTCACCAAGCTTCTTGCTGATGGTCTCGTAGCCCATTCCAGCCTTGTGCAGGTCTACAAGCTTCTCCCTGACATCCTTTAACAGCTCTTGCCCATGGTGGTGAGTTTTGAATGGAAGAAAGATTCTATGGAAGGTGTCTTTTATACATATAATGAGTCCCGTGAAGAGCACCTTCTTAAATTGACAGGACAAATCTGTGTACCACATGAGCATATGGCCAGTCTGTGTGAGCCAGAATTATTGTTGGTTGGTAGGGGATCAAATAATTATTTTACTCACTGAACTGCAATTTATATTGTATTTGCATTTACATTTGTATCATGTGTTTTTTCTGCATTTTTGGTTGATATTCTGTATCTATAATTTAAAATAAACCTATGATTAAAATGAAAGACTCAATTCTTTGTAAGGGGGGAAACTTACAAAATCTGCAGGGATCAAATAATTATTTTCCCCACTGTACTTAAAATAAAGATCAGAAGGTAAAAACTAATCCAAACAGCCAAGGGGGATTTACCAGGTCAAAGACTAGTGATCTTAATGTAAAAAACAAAGCTAATCAAAATAATAATAAGCAAGACCTGGATACTGTTTCCTCAGTTAAAACACAAATATGACTATCTGAAAATTGTATAGGATAAAATGAAGGTAGAACGTCACATTAAGGGAGCAAGTGAGGAGATTACAGGATGCCAGAGGTGCAGGGACAAAAGGAGGAAGGGGTCATTCAGATCTGTCTTTGAATGCAAATTAGACCTCTATGGCAGTGGGGGTAAATTAGCTTGAAACTGTAAACATGTAAATAGTACTTTGTTTTATCTTCAAGCACAATGTTAAGGACTTTGCTAATGAAGCTTTGTTGGGAGAATTTCTTGTCTTTCAGATGTTGAAGAAGTGTGATAAATGAGTTACAGAGGCACAGATGTCTCCTGAAACTATTGTTCTACTGGGAGAGAACAGAATGCCCTGAAAAGACTAACAAATGTGCTTTTTTGTGTTGATACCACCATACAATGAATTGCAAGGACTTTAAAAATAATGGACTAAGTATTTCTCAAACACTGGACTTTACATTATGATTTTCTTTCCCACTTCTACCATCCTACTTTTTCCCATTTTCTTCTTTTTCTTGTTTTCATTATCTTTTATCTCTGAAACTTTACTTAATAACATTATAATACCATCTGTATATACGTAACTAATAAGGTGAGAAGCTACACGATGGCATTGTATAGCATAAGTTACTGGATGTCTGAGTATTTGGAAAATCGGGTATTTGGCGCACTCCAAGATGATGTTAAGGTGGCATATGCGGCAAAAGTTGAGGATAAGAATAGATTTAAAAGGAAAATATGCATGTCATCATATACATATGTACAAACATAATGGATAATGCACCATAGGATAGAGGCAGCCAGCCAATGACGAGCTAGAGAGGCCCTGTGGAAGATCAGGAAGAAAGAGGCAATGCCCTCTAAGTGCAGTATAAAAGCTCTTTAATTATTAAAAATATATAGTAATACAGGCCACTCACAAGGATAAGAATCGCTGGCCTGACGAGAGAGAGCACACATGCTCCGAACGTGCGCCAATCCCCGCCATCACGCGACTGGACGTGATGTCTCCTTTGCTCTGAGGGAATCTCGGAACTCAGGAGGATATGCTGGAAGCTACCAGCATCATCGCCAGATGCCACATCTCCCCACCCACCTAGAGGTTCCATACTCCTTCACAATAGCGGATGCTCTTTAGACAACAAGAGCTATTCTTCTTATCCTTGTGAGTGACCTGTATTACTATATATTTTTACTAATTGAAGAGTTTTTATATTGCACTTAGAGGGAGCCGCCTCTTTCTTTCTCTCTGAGTATTTGCACACTGTTGCTCAGGCTGGGTAGAATAACAAGTTGAGGATATAATACTTTGGGTGGATTTTTCCTAAATTCATAAGAGGGGTGAGTGAAATTTATCACTCTAGTCATAATTTGAATTTATTGAATCAGTTGTTTATAATATGCTGAAGGCTATGAAATATATGGATGTAAATAACTTTCTACCTTTCATAGCGAAGATACTGGTGAGAATTTCTATTGGTGTTTTGTCTGGAGAGATGATCTGATAAACATTAATGCCAAGCTGATACTATGTAAACCATTTTAGGGTTCTGTTCAGTGGAATTATGTATTGAATGATCAGAGTAACTGCTCTATTGAAGGCAATGTGGGGTCGACCTACAGCGAAATGGTGAAAGCAAATCACTGCTGACAGAAGTTTCATTTAGGATTTGTGCTGAAGATTGGTACAACTGAACAATTCATCTTTAAAAATGAAACCCGAGCCTTGAATGGAGAAAATCCTGCATTTATTTGAATTGGAGCAATTACTTTCAGTGAAATGGTGAAAGATGACTCATGTAATAAAGTGAAACACAGGACTGGACTGTGATGTCAGCTGGTCATTATGCAATACTCAAGATCTTGGTGTGATAGACTTAAGAAAATACAAGCTATTAAATAAGGCCTAACAGCAATATGTTTATAAATGAAACAGCGCAAAATAGACCTTCATACAAATTTAGTGAATCACAAAACATAAATGTCCCATAATCATTGGTGCATATCTCTGTCAAAAAATCTTCAGGAAAGACACCCCAAAACCACTTGTGATGAAAGCTGAGGATTCCAAATGCTTTTAGGAAACTTCCCATTATCACCCATGCACACCAACATCAAATACACTCACCAGATTTTGGTGAATGAAAAGCCTTTAAGGATTTTTGGGAAATCCTAAACCCTCTTTGCATCAGATCAATAGTAGCCTGCCCCACCAGGTATGAATCTTCTCCCAGGTCCTCACCGTAGTATCCTTGTTTAATCCATCGTATCAGAGAAAAAACTTATATAGTGTAATATTGCCAGATAGATATTATAACAGAAGACAGAATCCAGGTCACTCACATTTTTCCAACTTGTAAAAGGCGCATTTATTTAAGCCAACACCAGCCTGATATTAAGAACCAGCAAACAGCCACAAAATCCAGGATTCTTACATCAATAAAAGCCAGTAAGAGCAGAGGAACAGCAAAAGACCAGTCTAATTCCCTCAAAAATGGCCGCTGGAACGCACCGCCTGGCGTGCGCTCCACTCACCGGAAGTGAGTGGCCTGGATTCTGTTATAATATCTATCTGGCAATATTACACTATATAAGTTTTTTTCTCTGATACGGTGGAGTAAACAAGGATACTACGGTGAGGACCTGGGAGAAGATTCATACCTGGTGGGGCAGGCTACTATTGATCTGATGCAAAGAGGGTTTAGGATTTCCCAAAAATCCATAAAGGCTTTTCATTCACCAAAATCTGGTGAGTGTATTTGATGTTGGTGTGCACGGGTGATAGGTGGAAGTTTCCTAAAAGCATTTGGAATCCTCAGCTTTCATCACAAGTGGTTTTGGGGTGTCTTTCCTAAAGATTTTTTGACAGAGATATGCACCAATGATTATGGGACATTTATGTTTTGTGATTCACTAAATTTGTATGAAGGTCTATTTTGCGCTGTTTCATTTATAAATATTATTTGTGTTTTCACATTTTCTGCACAGCAGCAATTTAGAAGAGGGATACACATATTTTGTATTTGGCACTTTTTTGTTGGCGCAGGAATATTTTATTTTTTGTTTCTAACAGCTATATGGGCCAAAGATATTTAACAAATCCTTTGATTGTCATGGTCTAAAGTCATTATCTAATAACTGTTTCATAGGGATATTATAGAGGCTGGTGAAGAGAGATGTAACAAGTTTCAATTTCATATTTTATATGAGCCATTATGAAGCATTCAATACCTCAAATCATGATGCAACCCTTCTAGTTGTTAATATATGTCTATTATTTTTGTTTTGTGGATCAGTTCTGGATAGAACTGATCCAAGTGAGGGAATAGTATATTGTATGTAATAAATATGTTTATATTTACACTTGAAAGGGAGGTCATTAAGATTGATAGAGCTGGCAGACTATTTCTATGCTAATTCTTCTCAACAGGCAGACGGTACTGTATAACTGTATTGAAAATGTTGATTGGTCCAATGTACAGTTGTTTACTGTACTGGATAACGGTGGTTGTAGACACTGTAGCTTAACTGTAAGTCTTAATTGTTGCTTTTAGTAAAATGCAAGTAGGGTCTTTTCATGTTAGGATCAAAAGTGCTTGACCAACCAATCAGCTGTTTTTAGACTGTATATCAAGAAGATTTTTTGATTGCTTACACAACTTCATTAGGGAAGCACAGGCCTAAGATTGCATACATTAATGCATGCATGGAAGCTACCAAGGTGCATATTATAGATTGAAAATATGTTGGGCAGGTACAATATCTCTGTGCCTGCTAACACATCATCAGAGCAGGAATGGGTACGTTAAAGGCTTCTGATCACTGTATTATTTGCAAACACTCTGTGGACTCTGTTCTGTGCTGGGACCCAATAAATGCAAGACTCTCTGGAGATTAAAAGGTCTGGGGGATAAAACATATCAACAGTGACTTTAGTCTGGAGGAAAGAAGGAAAAGGGGAGACATGCTTGAAACCTTTAAATATATCAAGAGGGTGAATGAGGTTCAGGAGGGCAGTATTTTCAACATGAAACCAAAATCAAGAACATGGGGACATGAACTTAAACGAACTGGAGGAATGTTCAAAACTAATCTCAGAAAGTACTATTTTACCTGGAAGAGCAGTTGATGCTTGGAATAAACTTCCAGCAGAGGTAGTGAGTCAGTCAACAGTGAACAGCTTCAAACATGCGTAGGACAAGTAAAGATCTATACGCAGACAAAAAAAAAATAACAAAAAACAAAAACAACCCCACCCCCCAAAACCCCACCCCAAAAAACGGCAGACTCAATGGACCAATCGGACATTTGCTGCCAGAACTTTTCTATGTTTCTAGAATCAAGTTGCTGCGGGAAAAATATAAAAAAACAAGAGTATAACTTGCGAGCCACCTACTACAATTTTTAAAGGTGTCTCCTGCTGCTTCTCCCTTGTCTTTTTCTCTCCTTTGCATATGCCCTCCTTGCTGCAATGCTGCTCCTGATTCCTTCACATGTGTTTGTCTGTCTGTTCTCACCTATCACAGCCAAACACACAGCCAAACACACATGTGAAGGAATCAGGAGCAGCATTGCAGCAAGGAGGGCATATGCAAAGGAGAGAAAAAGACAAGGGAGAAGCAGCAGGAGAGTAGGATCCCAGCAGGGATAGGAGACGGGGAGCCGGCTGAGAGGGATCCATCATTCCTCATATGGTGCAACACACAATACAACATTTCCATTTAGTGAACAAAAGCATTATTAGCCTATTATAGGCTATCTTGGAGGTGAGCGTACATCTTTTTTTTTTTTTAATTTAAATATTTATTGATTTTTCATAGAAATAACAATACTTTCATCTCATTCATAATAAATACAAAATTCTTTCTTATTCTTTATTTTTCCCCTCTTGAAACATTACCCCCTTCCCCCTCCCCCCAAAAACCCCCCCACTCTGCATTCTTCACTACCTTCTGTCTAAAGCAAGCATATCCTACCCATCTACTCATTCTATGACATTCTACATTTCACTTTCTCATATTTTCTACAAAGTTTTCCCATTTCGTGGAATATGCTTCCAACTTATCTTCCTGCATATAATATAGCTTCTCCATCTTACTACTCCAGTTCACGCTCTCTATCCAACCCTCCTCCTTCGGTATTTCTATTTTCTTCCAATACTTAGGGATCAGACTTTTTGCAGCGTTCATATAGTACCCTAAACCTAATTTCTTGTATTTGCTAACTGATAACTCTGAACTGTGCAACAAACACATCCCTGGGTCTAACCCAGGGGTGGGCAAACGTTTTGACTTGAGGGCCGCAATGGGTTCATATATTGGACCCGGGGTCCGGACCAAGAGTAGATGAATGATGTGTATGTGTCATCCATAGTAAGTATAGTAATATTCCCCCATAGTAAGCATAGTAATTAATCCCCCATATAGTAATTAATCCCCCATATAGTAAATAATCCCCCATATAGTAATTCATCCCCCATATAGTAATTCATCCCCCATATAGTAATTCATCCCCCATATTAAGTCCCCAAGTCCCCCCTGTGTCAATTCACTTACCTTTGCTCCACGCGTTCCTGCGCCGTTCCGGTGTAGCATGAAAATCTGTCTCCTATGAGGATCTGTCCCCCTCGACATATCTGCGCATGTGCCAGTTTCAGGCATTAGCAGCCGGTCGGCGATCTCCGACACATGCGCAGATACGTCGAGGGGGACAGATCCTCATAGGAGACAGATTTTCATGCTACACCGGTCTTCAGGGCGGACTGTGAGAGGAGCCTAGCTCCGCGGGCCGGATTAAAAGGCCCGCGGGCCGTAGTTTGCCCATTGCTGGTCTAACCCGATGTTCATTTCAGTAATTGTCTTTATTAAATGTATTATTGATTTCCAGAATATTTGCATTTTTGGACATTCCCACCAAATATGATACACTGTCCCCACTTCCCCACACCCTCGCCAACACCACTGTGATTTCTCCCCACTTATCTTACTTTCTACACTCGGTGTAATGTGCCATCTTGTCAAACATTTATAATTTGTTTCTACATCCCTCAGACTTACATTTTCGTAAACTAATCTATTTATTTTCCTTTGTTTTTCTTCATCTAATACCACCCCCATATCTCTTTCCCATTTCACTATGTGCATTGGTTTAGTGTTTGTGTCTAATTCTGTAAGAATTCTATATATTTTGGCTGTTCCGTGTTTCCCATCCCCCCGTGTATTCAACAACCTTTCAAACAAATTCCAATCCTTTTTCATTCTCAAAGGTTTTGGGAGGTTTCCCCAAAAACATTTTAATTGGTGATAACGCCACTCATCTAACCTGGTGAAGATCTTTTCCTTTTTCAAATCTTTAAAGGGCTTCAGTTTCCCCTCCCCCATTATAACTCTTAGTTGTACATCTTCCTTTTTGAACCAACTACCTGTTATCTCCTCTCTACCTGGGGGGAAAAAAAAGCTGTATTTCTTAGTGGCATTAGTATAGAATTAAATTCCCATTTCATATATTTGTGTATTTTGTCCCATTCCCTTAAAACATTTACAGTGTACAAACTTAAATCTTCCTTCAATCCTCTATATTGTGCCGGTAACTATATAATTCTATTCAAATTACTTCCACTAAGTGTATTTTCAATTTTTACCCAACTTTTCCCCTCTAATATGAACGTCCAATCAAAAATTCTCCCTTATATTACTGCTTTGTAATATCTCTTCATATCTGGAACTCCCTGACCTCCCTTCCCTTTATCTCTACTTAATATTTCATAGGATACTCTCGGTTTTTTATTCCTCCAAATTTATCTTGTTATCATTCTTTTTATTACTTTGAAGAAGGCTTCTGGGAGTTTAATTGGGATCATTTGAAATCTATATAAGATTTTCGGTACTATTATCATTTTTACCAGGTTTATACGTCCTATCCATGATGGAATTTCTAAAGTTTTTAATTCCCCCTTCACTTCATTTACTAATGAAATATAGTTTAGTTTATACAGATTCTTATACGCCACAGTAAGTCTTACTCCTAAATATTTTATATCTCTTTCTTTCCAAATGAAGGGGAATTCTTTTTGTATTTTCTCTTTTTCACTTTTTGGGATATTTATATTTAGGATCTCAGTTTTTGTTGGGTTGATTTTTAAATTTGATAGTTCCCCATATTCCTTCAATGATTTCATTAGGTTTGGTAGTGTTATCCTGGGATTCCCCACATAAAACAACAAATCGTCCACAAAGGCCGCCACTTTATGCTCTATATCTCCTATCCGGATTCCCCTTATATCTCCATTCTTCCTTATTGTTGACAACAAAGGCTCCAGTGACATAACATATAATAAGGGGGATAAAGGACAACCTTGTCTTGTTCCATTTGACATTCCAATGGGCTCTGTTGTTTCCCCATTTACTATTACCACTGCGGAGGGCTCCCTATATAACTTTCTAATCCATTCCCTCATTCTAACTCCAATTCCCAGAGCCTCCAAGGTATCCATCATGAAGCCCTAATCTACTCTATCAAAGGCCTTTTCGGCGTCAATTGAAAGAACCACCACCGGTACCTCCCCCTTTTTACTTTTCTGGATAAGCATCAGGGATCTCAACCCATTGTCCCTACCCTCCCTTCCTGGGACAAAGCCCACCTGGTCTCCATGTATCCATTTAGGCATAAGGTCCTTCAACCTATTTGCCAAGACCTTTGCATATATCTTGGTGTCTAAATTCAACAATGAAATTGGCCTATAGTTAGAACACTGTGAAGTGTCTTTTCCTTCCTTATGTAACAATACCACGTGAGCCTGTAAAGATTCTCTCCTCATATCTATCTCTCCTCCCAGGGCATTCATATATTTCTCCAGTTTGGGGATCAATTGTTCACTAATTTTTTTATAATACCTTGCCATGTAACCATCCGGTCCTGGGCTTTTCCCTGTCTCCATGCTTTTTAGTGCTACTTTTATTTCTTCTTGTGTAATTTCTGCTTCTAGGGAGTTTAATTGATCTTCTCTTAATTTCGGTAGACCCGCATTTTTTAAATACATCTTTCTTTTTTTTCTCTTTTCCATTTCCATATTATGTACTGCGTCATAGGGGTTGATATTATACAGCTTTCTATAGTAATCCATAAATACCTTTGCAATCTCCTTATTTGAATGAACCAGTTCTCCCTTAGGGTTTTTTATTTTATCAATATAATTCCTATTTTTCATTTTCCTTAAGGCTCTCATTAGATATTTTCCCGGCCTATCTCCCCATTTATACTTCTCACGTAACACTTTGTTATAGACTCTCCTTTTCTCCTCCTCCATCAAAGTTTCTAACTCTCCTTTTTTTTTTTGTTAACTTCTGCTTGATTTCTTTTGCTATACTATTTTTGCATGTCTGTTCCAGGTCAGATAAATCCTTTAAGAGCCTACTATTTTCTCTCTCCTTTCTCTTTTCTTTCTTGCCCCAACAGCAATCAGGATACCTCTTATATATGCCTTATGTGACTGTAGCTATCGACACATCCTCTGTCTCAGTCTCTAAAAAAATCTCTCAATTTCTTTCCCAATCCTCTGGGCGGTATCTTTATCCAGGAGAAGTGCTTCATTCAACCTCCATCCCACCCCATCTGTTTTCCGCCTTCCCCATCCCATTCTCAAAACAACAGGGGCGTGGTCTGAAATAGTCATTGCTCCTATGTCTACTTTAACCATTGACTCTAGAAATCGATGTTCTATCAATATATAATCCAACCTTGAGAATGTCTCATGTGCATTTGAGAAGAATGTATAGTCTCTGTCCTTCATATGCATAATTATCCATGAGTCCACCAATTGAAATTCATGGATCAGTTTCTTCAGTAATCTCAGAGATCTGCTCCCTTCACGCTGCAGAGAAGAGGTTGTATCTTTTTGTGGATCCATACAGAAATTAAAATCCCCGGCTAATATCAAACACCCCTTTTTAACACCCCTCTCAAATACATCTCCGGCTTTTTATTTGGACATTATATATTAGCTACTGTACACTCCACCTCTTGTATTTTGCCCTTCAAAAACAAATATCTCCCCTCTGGGTCCACTTTTCTATCCTCCAATTCAAATCTTATGTTTTTTTCTGAACCATATTGCCACCCCTTTAGCTCTCCTAATCGGGGAATCTGCATAATACCATATTGGATAATCTCTAGATTTTAGCTTAACTTTAGATTCTATCTCAAGATGTGTCTCTTGCAAAAAAACCACTGAAGCTTCTCTATGGTATAATTCTTTAAATAGCCTAAACCTTTTCCCAGGACAATTCAACCCTTTTACATTGTATGTGATAACTTGTAGTTCTTCCATCTTATTTATATCTCTCCTTTACCCTACCAATCCTCCTCCGCTTTTCTCTTGCTTTAGTACCCCTCTCGATCCTGCAGAGTATTAACCCTAATATCAATATCCCTCCCCCCCCCAACCCCCCCCTCCCCGTTTTTAGGCAACTATTATACCTACTAATCATTTGTGGGACCCTCTCCCCACCTTTGAATTATTACTAATGGTCAAACTCCACCCATGGACGGCTCCTCCTCCCTCCACCTCCCCAGTACCACCCGTTCTTTTATTAACTCATTATAATTCCAGGTACCTCTTGAAAACAGTACTAAATATCCTTCTATAAAGAAGACTAAGGGGCAAGGAAGAAGAGAGAGAGAGAGACATGAGAGCAACAAAAAAAAAAAAAAAAACTTATCCCACATCCTTCTCTCCCGTCCTCCCCTCCCTACTTCATCCCTCTGGCAAACTGCCAGTCCTCTTGTCTCATTTTTCCTATCTCTCTCTCCTCTTCTTCCCATCCGGCAATCTCCATTCTTTGCAACTCAAATTTTTCACAAAAGTCTCTCAGGTCTTCCGGAAATCTCAAATAAGCTGTAACTCCATCTTTCCATCCTATTAAACACGCTGGGGTCCCCCATCTATAGAACACGTTCTTTTTCCTCATCTGCTCTAAAAGGGGTTTCAAGGATCTCCTTCTCCACAGAGTCTCAGGTGTAAGATCCGCATATATCTGGATATCCATTTCTCATTATCTAATTACTGCTTTTCCTTTGATCTTTCTCCAGATTGCTTCTTTATCTCCATGTTTGTTAAATTTAACAATTATATCCCTTAATTTTTCTTTCCCAGTGCCTTGTTGGCGCTTTCCTATTCTCACGACCTCCTCCAAATCAATCACCTCTAGGGCAGGTCTGTCCATTATGGAGTTTAATATTTTTCCTACTATTTCTTGCAGTGTTTCTCCTTTTGCATTCTCTGGGACTCCTCTTATCCTAAGGTTACTTCTCCTGTCCCAATTTTCTTGTATAATCATCTTATATATCATTTTTTTCTGTATTGTCCCCATATTCTTTATTTTCTTTTCTAATTCCTCGATGTTTTGGGCCTGGTTTTTACATTTCTCCTCCATTTCTTCCACTCTCATCAACACCTGCCCCAGGTCATTTCGAATAGTTGCCATTTCTTGTTTTATTATTTTCTCTAGATCTTTAAACATCTCTGCCATTTCTTTTTTGTTTGGTACTTGTAGTTCACTTTCAATGTTTCTCATCTCCATGGCTCCTAATGTTTGTTAACTACTAACATTTAAACCCAACGATAGTCTAGGGCTACTTTCCAAACTAGTATCCCCTTCACCCTTTCCATTTTTACCTTGAGATCTTTCTGGGGTCACTTTTCCCTGGGATGTATACTGTTTAATCGTTCCTGTTTGGGATCCTTTTGGCCCACTTCCTTTACTGCTTTTGTTCTTCATTTCTTTCATGGGCCTTAATCTCCTTTATACATAGCTGGTTCACATAAATATAAAGGTCCCGTCCTAGCCCAATTAGTGACCGATTTTTCCTCCTCTTTTAAGTTGCCTAATCGTCTTTTCTTTTCTTCCTTTTTTCCTCTCTCTCTTTTATTATTTCAAAAGCCCCCAGGAATCCCCATTTTCTCCCCCTCACCCCTTATTTTCTTCAACAGTGCTATGGGACATTTAAAATAAAACAGTTCCAGGCTCTTTCACTCACCCATGTCTCTCGTCCCTTGCTGTGAAGAAGGTAGGGGTTTCAGGTTTCCAGCTCCTCTGCACAAGTATCCAGCTTCTCTGAACCTTGGGGGGGATTCCACAGGTCTGCTTCTCTTTCTTTCTCTGTTTCCATAAAGGCTCTCCACAGAGAGACTCTTGCCAGGTCCTCAGATCTATGCTCAGCCAGCCAAGGAGCCGACTAGGGAGTAGTACACATTGGGAGCAGTACACGTGGGGAGCAGTACACTTGGGGCAGAAAGCCGCCTTCTCCCTTTCTCCTCTCACCCTTCGGCTTCCTCCGCTCCCAGTGCTCCTTTGCGATTGGACACGTGACCCAACCCGCTCTTCCGTCTCCCGGCAACCCGGCTCTCGGATCCGCCGGACTCCGGGCGGACCTCTCCCCCCTCATGACAGCTCAGTGTCTCCGCTCCCCTGCCGGACACCCCGGCTTTCAGGTATCATCTCTCCGTGGTTCTTACTCCATTTGGTGGGCCCCTGGGGAGGTCACTGGAGTTTAGCTGAGCGCTCCTACACCAAGCCCTCATCCGGAAGAAAGACAAGGAAGAAGTTTTGAGGGAGAAAAGGTCCATCTAATGTTTCAGCTAGAGGATCCCAGTAGTTGAAGACAAATCTGTTCAGTTTGTTGAACCTGGAGGCTAGGAACTCCTCTTGCAGTCTCCCATCAGACCCAGGACTATCATACAAAACTGCAGAGTTGGACAACTACTGAACTGGAGAGTTTAAATATTGGATTGGAGAGTCAAGTTTCACCTGTGACCTGTGTCATGTTCAGGACTAGACTCAGATACTCCAAATAATCAGTTGGCTCTAGAAAATATTGCTGAAGCTTCAGGATCAACCCAAACCACTGTAATGTCTGGGCACTCAAGACTAGTCTGTATTCGCAGTTCCTTCAAAAGGTCATTTAAGTATTTTACAATGAGGATGCTACAAGAGTGCAGAAATGCTGGTACAGGGGCCAGCACCTTGGTGAATGCTCGAGGTGTAAAAAAGAGGCCCGAGAGCAGGGCCACAAGCTTGTAATGTAAGGGATCCACAGCAAAGGGTAGGAAAAACTGATGCGCAGGAAGGATGGGCACATGCAGGTACGCATCCTTGATGTTCACAGAAGCCAAAATGTCTCATCTGTGAAGGGAGGTGATGACAAAACTTGGTGGATTCCATTCAAAATTTCTAAGCTCAGATTCAAGATGAGGCGAATGCTCGCATTGGGTTTTGAAACTGAACAGGTTGGAGTAAATCACTGAAAAATGCTCTGCCACAGGAGCAGTGGCAATGGCCCCTTGATACAAAAGACCTGAGAAGGCTCAATGAGATTAGCTAATCTATGTGGTGATACAGGAAGGTTGGGGGTGAAAAACCAAGAAGGGGGCAGGGATGGAAGTACAAGCTTTTAGTCTTTGGAAGCCACCTTCTGCACCCAAGCATCTGAGATGAAAGCGATTTAAATGTTTTTAAAGGTTAACAAATTTCTCCACTTTAGAAAGTGGGGGTGCACCTTAATGCAGTGGTAGGCTTCAAAGAGAATTTGGCAGACTTTGAGATCCAGTCCCTGTTGGTGGACTGGGAGCAATGCTTGGGGAGTCTGGATGTAGATGATGCAGGAGTGAAGAAACAAATTAGGATTTTCTTAACCGACAGAGATCGAGATGTTTTTGTTAAGAGTTGAGCTCTAGTTAGGCAGACAATCCCCGGTGACACGCTCGGTGCACTCGGCATCTACTGCAGACGGGGCGGGAGCTTCTCCCGCCGACATAGCCAATGTGGCGACTCAAACAGAGGACACGGAACCCACGCTTCTGGAACAAGCTAACTTTGCAGCCCTCATGCAGGCTATTACCGACTGCCAAGCCACCCTAACAGGGAAGATTGACTCCCTCCAGCTTATCCGTAGGAACATGGACATATTCCGCACTCGTCTGTCAGAGTCCGAACACTGCATGTGTGAAACGGAGGACATCCTACATACTCTTCGTACAAAGGTGAAGGCCCTGGAATCCAGAGCCAAGGATGTGGAGAACCTAAACCAGAGAAACAACCTCCATGTCATAGGCCTGCTGGAGCAGGGGGTCAAGACACCACAGCCTTTGCTGAATGCTTACTATGCTCATTCCTTCCTCAGGCTCCATTTTCGGCCTTCTTTACTTTTAAGCTGGCCAGTAGGATGCCGGTGGCCTGGGGCCCTCTAGGAGCCCCTCCATGCACATTTATCCTCCAACTCCTTAACTTCCATGACCGAGACCTGGTCCTATGGGAATCTAGGAAGGTGGAGGCCATTCACTATGAGACTGTGAAGCTGATGGTCTTCCCAGATTACTCTGTGGATATGCAGAAACTCCTCTGGTCCTTTGACCACGTCAAGCTTAACCTCAGGAATTGGGGGATCAAGTACAGCATGCTCTTCCAAACTCATCTACGAGTGCAGGATGGTGAATCTGTTGGTTTTTCCACTTCACCCAAAGAGGCTTCATAGTGGCTGGATACTCTGCTTAAAGTGTGATAATCTGCAGTGTGTCTATGGATGGAAGGTATTTCTCTCACTCTGCTCTGACCCTATGTTGGAATTTCTCTTGTCCCTGTTCCTTATGGGAATGAGAAGTTTTGCTTCAACATTTCATTCGTGCCCCACCGTAGGAGGCCCCACTCAGAGGGCTGAGTACTGTTCCATCTGTACTGCCTGCTGACTCCTATGGCTGCGGACCCGGCGGCTATGCCTGTCCCTAGGATGCCCTGATGTTTCACCCTACTCAGATAGCGAGTGAAGATGCTCAAAGGTGGGGGGCACTTCTCTCTGGATGCTTTCCTCTCTTGGAGTGGTGAGAGAAACATAACTTGCAGCACTTTGTTCCTATTGTTTTCCAACATGTTTTAACTAATGTGCCCTCAGAATCTTCTGGGTGATGTTCAGTCTCTCTACTTTTCTAAGGCACGCATTTTTGTATTTGTTACGGTATCTGCTTTTGGGTGCTTCCACCAATTCCATAGATCTTTGTTTGGCACAACATGCGCATATATTGCTCTGTACTCCCTTCTGGGTTCCGGTGGAGGAATAGATGCCCAGGTAATAATTATTTTTCCCTCTTATCTAATATGGCCCCCCTTACTGTAATCTCCTGGAACACCCGAGGTCTAAATACTAAATTTAAACACCCACTTATGTTTACATTTCTCAAAAAATACCATCCCCACATTTGCATTTTGCAGGAAACTCATCGCACTGGGAGCAAGGTCCTTGCTCTTAAGAAACCCTGAGTTGGTTCCTACTATCATTCTACCTACTCCTCCTACTCCAGACGAGTGAGAATTCTCATCCACAAATCATTATCCTTTATGCTGCTGGACCTCTACCTGAACCCAGAGGGGAAATATATAATTCTCCATGCTGTCTGTGATCGCGTGGAGATAGTTCTTGTGGGTTTGTTTATCCCTCCTCCAGCTACTATGGCAGCTCTAACAAAATGTGCCTCTATACTTGCTCTATATTCTACAGAAAATATTCTTCTGGCAGGTGATTTCAATATGCCTCCCAATCTTATGCTGGACAGATTACATTCGGATTGGACAACTGACTCAGCTTTGTCTCAATGGATGGAGGTGTTTGGCCTTTATGGTGCGTGGAGATGGAAGCATCCTGGGGAGAAATTATTTACTTGTCACTCCACAACATTTGCTATTTTCTCCCCTTCTCCCTGGTGAGTAACCCACTGCTCTCGCGCATTGTGGAGGTCACCATCCTTCCAAGCGGCCATCTTGCTTACGGTGAATAGTGCGTTCTGTGCCCTGTCATCCTGCTGTTTGATCAGGCTGTTAGGTCTCGGCTTTAAAGGAATGTGGAATCTGTGTATCTGAGGAAGCTTCAAAAGGCTATAATAAACGCTGTTTATGATCATGGAAAATGTGAGTGGTCTGGCAAAAGGTTTTTAAACTTATTACAGAGTTGTAGCAGTATTACACTATTGGAATTTTTTTCCCTGCATTGCTGTGGAGCTGGTGAGAGGAGCGAATGAAGGATTATCTACCATCTTGGGTGGAAGAAATCTTGGAGGTCTTAAAGGGGGTCCCATAATAATCCTAAAAGGCACAATACTCACCAAAATCTGGTGAGTGCGGTGTATGTTGGTTGTCTCACTGGTGGATGGTGGAAGGATCACTATTGGCACTGGGAAGAAAAGATTTTTATTTCTATGTTTCACTTGGACTTTTTAGTTGCTTTGTACACTATATTATTATATCACATTATTATTTAACTATATAATTAATTCATATGTTAATTTTTTTCACCATATATTAATATTTTTTCATTATTATTAATTTAGAAGTTTATTTTTGGTATAATCCTCAGTTGCCCCACCTTCTCTCCATACCGGATCCAAGTGTATGGGCTGGGTTTGGTATTAAAATTATAAAACATATCATGCCCCAGGGCCGACATCTCCCCTTTAATACACTTAGGGAAACATTTACCATCCCCACATGGTTGTTTTTCCATTATCGGCAGCTGCGCCATGCAGTGCAATTCCCCTCTGAGGTGACAGTAACGTCTCATAAAGTGGAGCAATTCCTTATCTCACGCAATGCAGATAAGATTATATCCTTGCTCTCAGAATCTTTAGAAAAAGGTACTGGTAAGATTTCCCAATTATTCCAAATCTGGCAAAGGGATATTCTGACCCTAACGACTGAAGATTGGGATGAGGGAATCCAGCAATATATTCCATGGGTAATATGGGTTAAAAACAGATTTATCCAGCTTAAATTTTTGCACAGAGTTTACTATACCCTCCAATGGCTCGCTGAAATATATCCTTAACACCCTGCTATTTGCCCTGTCAAACTGAAACGTCATGCATGTTGTATGGTCCTCCTCACTTATCCAGGGTTTTTGGAGAGGTTGTGGCAGATATTATTTTGGTGGGGGGACTGATGATTCTGACCCACGGGTGCTTCTACTTGGGAGCTGTGAAGCTGTGGCTTCTATCACTCATAAACAGTGTTCTACATGGCCTTCTATGCCAGAAAGGGGATTCTCTTGAAGTGGAAACAATCGGACCCTCCTACAATGTCCCATTGGAAATCTCTCACTGACGTTCCTCTCTACAGGTTTACCTACATAAGTTGTAAATGTCCGTAAAAATTTGATAAAATCTGGGCTGCTTGGGTGAAGGCCTGATCGTGGTCTCTATGAGGTGGAGGCCCTGTGGAGTGGAGTTCTGGGTAGGACCTTTTAATAGTGCTACTGTTAAGTTTGAGGTACTCTGACAATGAGGCTTTTTTTTCCCCTTCTCCCTGATTTCTCCCCCCTCCTTCCTTCCCTGGGATAAGACTAATTAAGCCCTATTTCTCTGTGTGATTTCTATACTTTCATTCGATGCCATTTACTGGGTTCTTATTATTTAAGTGGAAACAGAGGGATGTGTATGGTGATGCCCATGGTTTTAATTTCTGCTGGTTTTCAATCATTGCCTTAGCTTGTTCTTCTTTCTGCCTTTAAACTTAATGTAACCTTGTTAAAGAAAAAAAAAAGTGCATAACTTCCTCATTTCACTTACTCACTGCATATCACAGGTTTAGAGGCCCTGAAATTCCAGGATAGCACAACCCCTCCCTCCCCTCCCTATTCAAAAGACCCCTTTTTGCAAAGTAGACACCCCAAGGAACTGAATAAGAGGCATGGTGAGTATTTTGCAGATCTCATTTTTTTGTCACAAGGTTTTGCAAAAGAAAAGAAAAAATAAATAAAAAGTTAATTTTCCAAAAACTGGCCTGGTTGTACTATTCTGGCATTTCAGGCCCTCTGAAACTGTGATAGGTAGTCAGGAAGTGAATGAGGAAATAAAACCCTTTAACAGCCTGAAGGTGATTTTTTGGAGTCTTGAACATGGCTAGACCGCCAAAAAGTCTCTCACGTGGCATCCCCATACTCAAGAGAAGTGGCAGAATGTATATTGGGGAGGAAATACCCATGGCACGTGTGAGTAATATATAATTTAAGTGACAACTTTTGGAATCGGAAGTGTGTGTCCCTTAGTCTCAGAAGGAAAAATTTCTACACTTCGCCCAAAAGTCCTCAATGGCCACCAACGTTCAGGAGACCAACCATAAACCTCTCACACAATGGTACCGGGTACCCACCACACTCCATCACTTCTCACCAACGTTTCCCAGTGTTTGCTGGTGCTGTGGGACAGAGAGGTACCTTCCTCTATGCTTTTTGGCAGCGCCCAAAGCTGTATTCGTTTTGGAGAGGGTTAACAAGTATAATTACAGTGCCTTGAAAAACTATTCATACCACTTGAAATTTTCCACATTTTGTCATGTTACAACCAAAAATGTAAATGTATTTTATTGGGCTTTTATGTGATAAACCAACAAAGTGGCACATAATTGTGAAGTGGAAGGAAAATTATAAATGGTTTTCAATTTTTTATTACAAAAACATCTGAAAAGTGTGGCGTGCATTTGTATTCAGCTCCCCTGAGTCAATACTTTGTAGAGCCACTTTTCGCTGCAATTACAGCTGCAAGTCTATTTGGGTATGTCTCTACAAGCTTTGCACATCTAGAAAGTGAATTTGTTGCCCACTCTTCTTTGGAAAATAGCTCAAGCTCTGTCAGATTGGATGGAGTGTGTCTGAATAGCAATTTTCAAGTCTTGCCACAGATTCTCAATTGGATTTAGGTCTGGACTTTGACTGGGCAATTCTAACACATGAATATGCTTTGATTTAAACCATTCCATTGTAGCTCTGGCTGTATGTTTAGGGTTGTTGCCGTGCTGAAAGGTGAACCTCCACCCCCGTCTCAAGTCTTTTGCAGACTCTAACAGGTATTCTTCTAAGATTGCCCTAGCTCCATCCATCTTCCATCTACTCTGACCAGCTTCCCTGTCCCTGTTGAAGAAAAGCATCTCCACAACATGATGCTGCCACCACATTTAATGGTAGGGACAGTGTGTTCAGGGTGATGTGTAGTGTTAGTTTTCCGCCACACATAGCGTTTTTTCTTTTAGACCAAAAAGTTAAATTTTGGTTTCATCTGACCAGAGCACCTTCTTCCACGTTTGCTGTGTCCCCCTCATGGCTTCTCGCAAACTGCAAACGGGACTTCGTATGGCTTTCTTTCAACAATGTCTTTCTTCTTGCCACTCTTCTATAAAGGCCAGATTTGTGGAGTGCACAACTAATAGTTGTCCTGTGGACAGATTCTCCCACCTGAGCTGCGGATCGCTGCAGCTCCTCCACAGTCACCATGGGCCTCTTAGCTGCTTCTCTGATTAATGCTCTCCTTGCCTGTCAGTTTAGGTGGACAGCCAAGTCTTGGTAGGTTTTCACTTGTGCCATACCCTTTCCATTTTCGTATGATGGATTGAACAGTGCTCCGTGAGATGTTCAAAACTTGGGATATTTTTTTTTTAACCTAACCCTGCTTTAAACTTCTTCACAAACGTCTGGTGTGTTCCTTGGCCTTCATGATGCTGTTTGTTCATTAATATTCTCTAACAAACCTCTGAGGGCTTCATAGAACAGCTGTATTTTTACTGAAATTAAATTACACACAGGTGGACTCTACTAATTAGGTGACTTCTGAAGGCAGTTGGTTCCACTAGGTTTTAATTAGGGGTATCAGAGAAAAGGGGGCTGAATAAAAATGCACGCCATACTTTTCAGATATTTATTTGTAAAAGATTTTGAAAACCGTTTATCATTTTCCTTCCACTTCACAATTATGTGCCACTTTGTGTTGGTCTACCACATAAAATCCCTAAAAAATACATGTTTTTGGTTGTAACATGACAAAATGTGGAAAATTTTAAGGGGTATGAATACTTTTTCAAGGCAGATGTTTACAATCTCACTGCTGTGGACCTGCGTGATGACCCAGCAGCTTGCCTTCTGCACTTAACAGGGAGACCTATCAAAAAATACAAGACCTCCTACTATCCAGCTACTGAATGCAGCAAAAGCTGATATCCCACTTAGCTGGAAGGAAGTGCACCCTCACAAGCTCTCTAGTTCTCCAAGGTGAACATGGAAAACCTTCACAGCCACCTTGGACAATAAAGAAGAATCCTTCCGTGAAACCTGGCATCCCTGGAAACACTTTGTCTTTACAGACACTTACATGAACGAACTCACGCTTCCCCAAATTCACAAATTTTAGCCCCAATTACGCAACCCGGAAGAGGAGGTATGCCTTACATACTTGGCTCTACTTCCCCTCCTCCCTCTTTCCCGGATTTGGCTTTTTTTTTTTCCCCAGAACCTTTCATTTATTCTTTTTCCTCCCCATCTTCATTCCTCTCAGTCCCACTTCCCTAGTTTACACCTGTGGGCTCTACACCCAGCCCATGTTAAATGTCAGAGAGGGTCGGCAACGGTTTTCCCATCCCTCTATACTCCAGAGTTAGAGTTGCCTCCACATACCATCACAATATACTTGATTCATGATGCTCTTCAGGACATGTTTTTCTGATTGTAACTGGATTCAGCCACTCATGTTTTCTGTTACTGGTTTTTATCCAAATGTCCTATACAAGGAGGCATTTTCTTGTATTGCTGCGCGGTGTACTACTTATATTTATGTTCTTCTTTGCCTCTTTGTACAAATAAAGGGATTACAAAAAACAAGTGACAACTTAGTGGTAAAAAAATTAAATCTTTCATTAACTCAGCATGCCGCTCAGCAAATAGTTTGGGATGTCTACTTTCCAAAAAGGGGTCATTCGGGGGGGCGGGTGTTTATGCTATCCTGGCATTTTATGCCAAACATTAGAAGCTTCTGCCCCACATCACCCACTCTTCTAATCACTTGAAGCCTTTTCTGACACTTATTTCTACTAGAAAATTACTCGGAACCCCCCAAAACATATATATATATATATATGTTTTTTTCATTTTAATCCACAAAACCACAATATATTGGTAAATTCTAAAAGATGATGTTAATAGTTACATAGTTACTGGCTGAAAAAAAACCAAAAGTCCATCTAGTTCAACCATATTTACATTCCCTGTGATAAAAAAAAAATTGATATATAAAAAAAAAAAAAATAATAAAATGAAAGGGACAGTAAAAAAAAATGTAAAATTAAAATCCGTGCTCACATGCAAAGGCAAATGCAAGCGCCAGTCCCGTGTCAGTATGTAAACAGCGATTGCACCATGCATGTGAGGTATCATTGTGAACATACATCAGATCAGGGGAAGTAATTTTAGTACTAGACCTCCTATGTAAATCTAAAGTGGTAATATGTAAGGACTTTTACAGCATTGCCTATGGATATTAACCACTTTACCTCAAGAAGATTTACCCCCCTTCATGGCTAGGCCATTATTTTGTGATCCAGCAATGCGTTACTTTAACTGACAATTGCGTAGTCATGCAACACTGTACCCAGGGTGGATAAAAATCAATGATTTTTTAAAAAAAATCAAACAAAAATCGGATTTTTTTTATTTAAATCGGATTTTTTTTGAATAAAATGCTTTTTGAGGAAAATATATTACCATCCAAAGGTTATTCCATCATGAAATAAAGATTAGGTTTTTAATTATGTAGAATAAGGCTGTATATGTTTAATTTTTTTGGTAAATAAATTCCATTAATCCATTCACAATGTCATGCTCTTCCAGAGGTTTTTGTAAGATTATTGGGCAGTTTCTCTGCCTACAAGATATTATCACAGATGCTTGGTTTACTTTTGCAGTTCTCAAAACTGAATTTGACTCAGCGGAGATCACATGCCTCTTCTTCACAGCAAAAATGTTATAACATGAACAGAGTTAAGAAAAAGACCTTAATCCTAACTTCTACAAACCTATGAATACAGAATCAACCCCTTCAGTGCTAAGTTTTAAGAAGTTCAGTGAATAGAATAGAAACAATATTTTTCTAATTGTTTGGAGTGGAATAGATCTGCACAAGAAAAAAGTGAAACTAAGTGTGAGGAGGAAGGGGCTGACAGTCTAAGTTTCTTAAAATATATATACTTTGTTTAGCCAAATTAGTTAACAAACATGGATGTTTGTTTAAGCAAATAACATATGCTGTAATGTTATTGTTTCAGTTGAATAAATCTATTTAAATTGTTATTATTAAGGTAATGATTATTTTTCTCCTTCCTAAGTACAACAGAAAAGTTGTCCAAATATGAATGATTAACCTATTAAACTGGGGATAAAAAAAACTAATATGAAAAGTTATTCTAAAAATCTTCATCTACTTGCATATTAAAGTTATACCAGCAAGAATTAGTCTATGTAGAAAACTATGATTTAAATCAAGCCTTACTGACTAGTGATTTAAATCGTGATTTAAATCAGTTTGATTTAAATCAAATCCACACTGACTGTACCTAAATTAAATTTGTCATTTTTTTCCCCACAAATAGAGCTTTTTTTTTGGTGGTATTTTATCACCTCTGTTTTCTTTTTAATTTTTGCCCTATGAATGAAAACACCAACATTTAAAAAAGAAAAACAAAAAACAATATTTCTCTTACGTTCATTGTTGGACACAGCCTCTCTTCTTAATCCATAAACAAACAGGGTTTTATAGTCTAATCTACAACAGTAGGACACTAGGCAGAAAAAAAAAAAAAAAAAAAAAGACTTTAGTGTCTTCACGAGTATGGACATGATCTGCTGGGACTTGCAATCCCACAGCCCTTTCCCTTTTTTTAATGAAGTTTGGCTTATTTTCACTTTAATGAAATACAGGCTCTACTGGAGAAGGCTGCGAAGACTCAAACTGAATTACAGATGGCAACAGGAGTATTACACACATTCAGAGGTGGAGGTCCAGTAGGATCAGAATTAAGTTCTGTTGTTGGAAGTACCAAAGCGTGCTTAGAAACCCTTACGGTTCACTAATGCTTTGATTGTGCACAGACCTATACAAAAATTCAAAAAGATCATAAGTCCCAGCCTCAAACTGCACAGGTCTATAGGACCCTAAGACTGACCATCTGTGTGTCTTTGATAAGACATGTTGCACACATAGTAGCGAACAACTAGTTGCCCAAAGTGAAGCAAGGCCTTGCATACTCACAAACCCAAAGACAGTGGAACAGAATATGAGGCCGGATGTGTCACAAGTGAGTCAGAAGTAGGAGAAGCAACAGAAAGGTGCTTTTTCAAGGCTGAGTGGTGGGAGAAGAAATACAGTACATTCCACTTAGAGGAAGTAGTCAGCACTCCATTTCTTCAGACTTAAATATTACTGTGGTGTGTAATGTGGCAATCTTTGGTCCAGTGGGGCCTGAGGACAAGCAGATCCGCTTAGCTGCTGTGTAGAAAAAAACTTAAGCAGCGTTTCCAAATGTATTGATTAAATATAAAAATCATGAAAGATAATCAATATTTTTTAAGAAAAAAAATAAAATGAAAAGATAAAATCACAGTCTCAGCAAATATAAGGAAAAGGCAAGTAACCTACTAGAGCACTAGCAAAAAAGAATGAGCCATGATGACTGGAGGCAGGGTTATACAGGGGCTGGCTAAACGCTTTTTGTTTGCCAGTGTCCAGGCCTCCTGGAGGTGGAAGAATAGCCAAAATGTCTAAGAATTACTACAGTATATTCCTGTGTCCCTAAATGTGCAAAAACAACATTAGATATTTTTTCATGGGTTTAGAAACACTATAAGGGCACAGATAAAATTGGCCTTTATGTATACAAGCAATGCTAGCTTTTCAAACAGCAGTTTTCTGGTAATGTCAACCACTTTGAACCAATCTTCTAGATTAAAAGAAGTAAAGCCAAAGCTCTTTTGTCTGTACTTCTGTGGATCACAGGCGTACAGTTTGTTCTGCACTCCTGTTACCCGTTTTCAGCTGACAGCGGACTTCCAACTGTCGGCTGACATCACTCAGCCGGTCCAGGCTGGGGAAAGATCCTGATTTTAAAGTCAGGATCCAACCCGAGTCTGGAGTGGCACCTGACTCAGCCTCTCAGTGATCTGCAATGTGAGTTCTCATGCTTAGAGTCAGCAGGAGTCATATGCAGCACTGGATCAATGCTGCATCCACCTAGGCATGATTTTAGAAAAAAAAAAAAAAAGGAATTCCCATACTTCTCTTTTAACCACTTGCCTACCGGGGCACTTTCACCCCCTTCCTGCTCAGGCCAATTTTCAGCTTTCAGTGCTATCACACTTTGAATGACTATTGCGCAGTCATGCAACACCATACACATATTACATTTTTATAATTTTTTTTAGACATAGAGTTTTCTTTTGGTGGTATTTAATCACTACTGGGTTTTTTATTTTTTGCTAAACAAACGAAAAAGACCAACAATTAAGAAAAACATTTTTTTTTCTTAGTTTCCGTTATAAAATTTTGCAAAGAGGTAATTTTTCTCCTTCACTGATGTGCGCTGATCAGGCTGTACTGATGGGCACTGATGAGGCGTAATTGATAGGCGGGACTGATGGACACTAGCAGTACTGATAGACACTGTTGGGACTGCACTGATGAACACTGTTGGGGCTGGGGGCTGCACTGGACTGCCTCTGATTTTTAAATACATTTGCCGATTACCAGCTTTTCTCTTCGTGAGGAAAGTGCAGCCGATAACTGGCAAATGTATTTACAATGTGATCAGGTGTGTCATTGGACACTGCTGATCGTGTGGTAAAAGGGTGTTGTGATTGGCCCTTTGCCATGTTATCAGCTGGCACCAACAGACACAGCGATCAGAGCTCGCAGGGTGCGCGCGGGAGGCATAGTTCTTAAGGACGTTATATGGCCTCCTACCTGAACTAGACGAACGTGCTGTAGCCGTCATTCGCCTACAGCCCAGTCGTCAAGCGGTTAAGGAACCAAACTTTAATATAATTAATGTGCATTGATTTGATATGTTTTTTTCAGTTTGCTATGTGCGGTTAAAATGTCCAGAAAACAGCCATATGTATGGCCAGCATAAAGGAACAATGCTATATTTCTGTAACTTACTTTTTAAACTGCAATTAATATAAAACCTTTCAGGTAAAGCAAGAGGCAAGCCAACGTATATGAAAACAACAGTACTTGCAGTCACAAGAAATCTGCACATAGCACTACTGTTTCAGATTCTGATTTAATTCTCAGATTTATAAAAATGTAGCGCATAACGGTCCATTCACACCACAGCTTGCACAGCAATGTGTGAATAATGCATTGGCACTGGTGTAATTTTATTTTGTTTGGTTCCCATAATTATATTTCAAGGATTTTATTCAGTGAAACAAGCCAAGAGTACAGACATGTACAATGAGATCGCATATCAACTCTTAATGGCAGTATAAAAGGAAACACACAAGAAAGCATCATGGTCTCTCACAGCAACAATAAATAAAAACAGAGAGGGGGGGGGGGGGAATCACATAAGACCAATATTCAGTGGAACAAACAGTCAAAATGCATTACAGAACACTCAATGGAGGATAATGAACAAATCCTGCAACAGGTAATGATATGGAAAAACAAGCAAAGCATACATAAAGAAACCAGTGAAACTATTTTGTATGAGTGGACCCCAAATAGGGGAACTGTAGAGATGAGGGGGGAAAAAAAAAGAGTTTTTGGAAAATGGGTTTGGGAATAGGCCAGGAAACACCTCTGCAGCTCCTCAGGAAAGAAAGAGGTATTTGATCTGGGGTCCAGATTTACTTAGTGGACTAGGTGTGTGTAGACTTGTCGTTCAGATAATCCGCTGAGTCTAGATAATAGAACCAACAGGCGCATGTATGGGTGAATTTAGTCGGGGGGGGGGGGGGCCTTGTGCTATGTGTAGAAGTTCCTCCATTTCGGCTGTATGACGGATGCGTTGGAACCATTCCGCTACAGTTAGGGGATTTGTGGAGTTCCATTTCAATGTAATGCACAGTCTGGCAGCATTTACAAGGTGCATAGCTAAAGATCTATGGTAAACAGAACGGGGCAAAGATGAATGATGCAGGAGGTATTGGGCAGGTGTGTATTATAGGTTATATGTAGTGATTTTAGCAATAAGAGCACGTACTGTAGACCAATATCATCGTAATTTGGGACATTCCCACCAAATATGCAACAGGGAGCCTGGGGAGGAACCACACCGCCAACAGAGAGGTGAAAGAGAATTTTATGGAGGAGTTTGGGGGGAGGGGGTTTATACCAGGCAGAAAATAATTTGTATCCAGTTTCTTGCATATTCACATTGACCAAAAACCTATGGGTATGGAACATGACTCTTTCCCATTCAGCTTCAGTAAGATCTAGAGATAAGCACCTTTCCTGCTGCTGACACAGTCTACTGGTCTTAGGTGTAATATGAGAATGGAATAAATCGCTGAGGTCATGTGTCTTTCAGGTTTCGAGAACAGATGGCTTCAAAGGGCGTATTGGGTCTAGCCCATATGCTTGGAGTATTTAGATACTGTCTCAGCTGGACATACGTCCAAAAAGGAAAAGACATATTCAGCATTTTGAGTTGCAGTCTTTCATAAGACAAGAGGACGCCTTTATGAAAGAAGTGTTCAGCAACAATGTGTTTCTAGGGCCAGCAATCAGCTAGAAAATTGTGGGTAAGGCCTGGAGAGAACTCTGGGTTGTCCTGCAGCAGGGTCATAGAACCTGGGGTCGAGAAAAACACAAAGGTGTTGCAGGCCGCATAAAAACAGCGTAGTGAAGGGTCCACAAATGGGTGGTCTTTAAATACACTCAGGAAATGAGACGGGTAACCAAGGGGCCAGATGTAGGGGGGTATGTACCTCCGCATTTTCCAGTTTAACACAGGCCTTTGAAGACTCATGAAGATTCCAATCCACTACGCACATCAAGTGACATGCTAGATAGTATTTATAGAGATCGGGGATACCGACACCTCCATTGGGTTTAGGTTTGGTGAGGAGGTCATAGCTTATTCTTGGACGTTTCTTGCCCCCAAATAAAGGCAATACATCCCCTTCTATAGGAGACAAAGAAAGAGTTTAGTAATTTGATTGGTATAGCTAGCATGGTGTAGAGGAGTCGGGGTAAAACATTCATTTTAAATGATGGCCGCTCTTCCGAACCATGAAAAGAGGCCCTCATGCCATGTCAGTAGATCGCATTGAATAGTGTGCAAAATGGGTAAATAGTTCAGGTCATTGTTACAAAACCATGTCTCCATCTCAAATCTTTTGCGAGAATTTGATACCTATGGATATTTATCCAAACTCAAAATTAACTTTGGCATATCTGAAGCTCTAAATATATCTTTAAATTCTAAAACACTATCAACTACCCAGCATAACTGTCCATTCCAATGGGTCAAAGGGTCCCTTAAATATCGGGGAGTATACTTTACACCACATTTATCTAACTTATATGACCACAATTTTAACACTGTTCTATGAAAATTGACCCTTGACCTCAAAATGTGGACGGCCAAACTTCTTTCCTGGATTGGAAGAGTTGCTACGGTCAAGATGACTATCCTGCCTTGTATTCTATATCTTTTTCATACTCTCTCCATAGCCTTGCCTAAAAGGTTTTTTGTTCAACTGAATGCTGCAATACGCTCATTCATTTGGTCTGGCAAAAGACCCTGCATCAGCCTCTAAACCCTTACCAAATCAAAAACTGTTGGCGGAATAAACTTGCCTAATTTCCTATTGTACTACCAGGCCACCCATATGGCAAGAATAATGGACTAGAAATTGTAATGCACATAACAAGGATTGGGTGTTGCTAGAAAACAGCTTTTCCCAGATCTAATTACGGTTTGCCCCATGGATCCCTTGGGAAGTATGCCCAGAACCCTTGAAAACGCACCCTGTGATTGGAGCAACCCTATCCGCATTCCATAGGGTGTCCAAGAAACAAAAACACCAATCCTCGTTGGGGCCGTTGACCCTGTTGGCAAGAAATCTGGATTTTGTAGCGGATCTCACAGAGGCTAAACTACCACAAAGGCAAGACCTTACCCCCTTGGTGGTGAACCATTGCCTCTCCGGGGGCAGGTTAAAACCTTTTAGGCAACTGCAAGATGAGATGCCTGCAATGCATTTTTCTATGTGGTAATATCTACAACTTCATAGCTATGTTTTCTCATCGGTTAGATGTGGATATTTCACTAGACCCGTCATATTTTGAACAACTCTGTCTTAAAGGTTCTGAAATTGAAAAAATGACATCACTGATATACAGCTGGTTGCAGTCCTTTGAAGCGGATGTAGGGCTGGGTTCCCGCAGGAAATGGGAAGTGGCCCATAGAATGACATTCATTGATGAACAATGGTTCAACATGTGTACGTTAGCTCATAAATGCTCAATTGGCACTGGTTTGCAGGAAACCTCATATAAGCTCTTAACCAATCGGTACGGTACTCCAGCCAGATTGCATGCCTGGTTCCCATCCACCCCTGACCTTTGTTGGAAATGTGGTCAAGAAAAGGGCACTATGCTGCACATATGGTGGGACTGTCGGTTGCTGGACACCTTTTGGAAAGATGTTTGTGGTTTGATTAGATAAATCACGGAAATGAAATTACAACTCACACCAGAATGCTGTTTTTTTACACATTTCTACGGTTTTGCTGACTGCTGCCAAAGTGTTTATTCCCAGACTTTGGAAAACCACACGTGTACCTACCATTCCTGACTGGTTACGCTCAGTAGAGTACATTAGCGACATGGAAGAAATAATAGCAATTGCCGCAGAACGCACTAGGCAATATAAATGCGCTATGAAGACCATGGTTTCTTTTTAAATACTCAACTTCTTATACCACGCTAAGTAAGCAGTGAACTCTCTGGGAGGAACCGAGCGGTTCCTTTTTTTTTTTTTTTTGATTTTGGACTTTCATTGCACCACGCATGATATCAGGGATACTATACCCACAGCCAGTGAACATCCCCTTTATCCTCCTACCTTACCATTCCCATCCCACCACCCCCTTCCTCCTCTTTCGATTAGATTTGCTTTGTTCGGATTTCTTGGGGGAAAGGGGTGGGGGGTGGGGTTTAACACACAAGTGTAAACACTCTCCTATCATGACATATTTATGTTGTATTATGCAGGTTATTTTCCACTCTGTTTAAATACTTACGAAATTATATTTCTCCTCATGTGCAAGATCATCAGTGTACAAAATGCATATAAATCAATGCCAATGTGATGCATACAAATGCTTTTGTCTCTGTCAAATATGTTAAATATGTCAAACGTTTTTCTTCTCTCAATAAAAGTTCAACTGGAAAAAAAAAAATAGTTTAGGTCATATAAGACTGATAAATGTCGTGGAAGTTATATACCAAGGTACATAACACACTTGTCTTGCCAGAGAAAAGGGTAACGTGCTTTTCACTCATCTACTGCCGTTTGGGGTAGAGAAATATTAAGCGCAAACGACTCGGCAAAATTGATTTGGAGGTTGGAAAGTATATTGTAGTGGGAAAAGTATTGTAATAAATGGGGTATCGTGAGTGTTGGGTCAGTTGAAAATAGGATGTCATCCACAAAAGCAGCAATCTTGTGCATGCGTCCAGCAATCTGGATGCCCGCAATCTTAGCGTTAGATCTCAACCGTCGTAAGAAAGGTTCCAAGGTTAATACAAAGAGCAGGGGAGATAGAGGACAACTCTGCCTAGTACCGTTAGATATGGAGAAGGCATCCAACATGTGACCATTAACGCACACATGAGCTGATGGCTTAGAATACAGAGCAAGGATGTAATTCAGCATGGTAGCAGGTATGCCAATGGTTTACAGGGTGGCCCAAATATAATCCCAAGCCACCCTGTCGAATGCCTTCTCCGCATCAAGAGACAGGAAGAAGCCTTGTTGAGCAGAAGAGGTCAGCCAGTGGTGGACATTGAGTGCTTTCAGAGTATTATCCCTGGCCTGCCTCCCCGGAATGAAACCAACCTGATCTAATGAGATCAGAGAAGGAAAGAGCGGGAGCCGACGATTTGCCAAAATGTTTGCATACAGCTTGAGATCCACGTTAAAGAGAGAAATGGGTCCATAATTAGGGATCAGCGTGGGTTCATTGCCCTCTTTAGGGATGACGGAAATATGGGCTTCTAAAGAATGCTGCAACTGATGCGGATGAGAGCCAAGATCATTAAAAGCCGTGAAAAAGGGGTCCAAGAGCTTGTCAGAAAAAGTCTTGTAATACATAGCAGGTAGGCCATCGGGGCCTGGACATTTTCTGGGTTTTGTATATTTTAGAGCTAGAAATGGGTCTGTTCAAGTGACTAGCGTCTGCAGCAGCTATTGGTTTTGGACTATATTGCGACAAAAAGTATTTATTAAGTTGTTGTCTGTGGATGGGATCTGTGGCAGTAAGAGTACCTCAGTATTGACTATGAAACGGCCATCGGGAGTCTTGATAGTATGGATCGTAGTGGCTGCGCGTTCAGCATGTAATGCTCTCGCCAGGAGTTTACCGTGTTTGTTGCCCTGCTCATAAAACAAATTTTTGGTAAAACAAATTTACGTTTAGCAATTAGGTCGGGTTCTGAGAATAAATCCGCCCGAACCTCGTGTAAGGCCTGTAATGGTTTCTGGGCTTGCGACTGTTTGTGCACAGTTTCGAGGCCCTCACCCCATCTTGAGCAATGTGTGAAGATGTGCCTGTTTTTACGTTTGCGTGCCATTAAGGCAATCATTTCCCCCCCGTAGTACACGTTTATGCGCTTCCCATATAGTAATAGGAGAGAAATCCGGGCCAGAGTTTTCCAGAAAGTAACAATGAAAACAAGATGCTAAAAGAGCACAAAAGTGTGCAATTTGTCGGTAAGTAAGGACGTGTCCATACGCCACGAGGCTGGTTGGGGCCTGGTCGTCGGGAAAGTGAGTGTGATGGTAATGGGATTATGGTCCGAAAGCACCATAGGCTCGATGGTGTCTTTCGTAGTAGGATGAAGGATGCGTCAGGTATCGTGAAGAAATAGGGATTGAAGTTGAAGTTTAATACACCAAAGGGCCAGTAGAAGCGTCAAGCAAAGGATGAAGCGGGATGTGAAAATCGCCCCCGAGAACGAAAAGGAATCAATTGAGTCACTACTGACTTGAGGAAGATAACTTTTTTTGTATACGGACAGTAAATATTCACCAGCGTAACTGGCCTATTATGGATTGTGCCTATTAAGAAAATATATCTGCCCTCTTTATCAACCAAGGACTCAGCAATGTGAATAGGCAAATGTTTCGATATGAGTATGGATGCACCTTTGGTTTTGGATTGAGTATTAGTTGCATGGTAGACGATTGGATATGCTGGGTTTGTCAATTTCGGAACGTTATTTGATCAAAAATGTGTTTTCTGGAGGAAAATTATGTCAGTCTTCTGCTTTATTAAAAGGAGGAGCTGCGACCTCTTTTTGGGTGATGCGAAGGCCCCTAGCATTTAGAGAGATCAGTTTCAGTGTGTTTGGATGATCAGTTTGTTTTCAGTGAGCCATGAGTGTGGAAACCAGAAATATCAGGGCACAGTAAAAAGCGTAGTCCTAGTAATCTCAATATAACCCCAATATGCTGTAATAAATAACCCTAAACATATGAAACTAATTTTCATACAATAAGTAAAAACCCCCAAAAAATTCTATATCCAAAAAAGATATATAATAAAAATGTATAAGTCACTCGTGTCCAAAAAAAATAATAGTCATTTCAATCTTTGATTCCAATAATGAAAATTCCGGATCCTTTAATAACGAGCCCTTCTATTCGCTCCCAAAGGAAACGTGAACCTCAAAAAAAGAAAACTCATAGTGCATTAACTTTATAAGATAAAATTTAAATACCCATAAACAATATGCATTGTGCAACTAAAAAAAAAAGTGACATTTAAAGTGAAAGGTTAACACAGTGCAATAACAGTGATTGTGCGTCACTCTGTGAATAAATTAATCCAAGTGACCATTCAGTGTAAACTTCCAAAAGTGAAAGGCATAAATACCCTTAGCACAAGAACAACCAAAAACCGCCTTAATAATGCTGTGGAAATATGCACCGCGCTCCAACTAATTTCTTCCAAGCCTGAGTAACACTCTTAAGATGTCATCAACCACCTTCTCCTAGATGTCATGATGGCTTTTTAGGAAGTACTCCATAGTACTTATAGTACCCATGCTCCAACATATGTGAATGGTATATGAAAAGGATAAAGTGTAATTCCGTATGGGATTAATATAAATATACTTTATTAAATGCTTACATCAAACCAGTATTACAAACGCCTTATTCCCATGCCGTCAAACCTCTAGGGTTGCCGAGCAGCCTCCAGGATTGTTTGCCATGTGTTATTCTAGTGTCCAAGATGGACGATACACCACTTCTGGTTCCTCTCCTGTGCGTCCGACGTCACTTCCCTTGACGCATTTCGTCACTTCCAGGACTTAGTCATAAGGGGTGTATTCGTTGGACTGACCAGCCGCACTTTATAGCTCTCCTCCCCGCAGCTCCGGCCGCCATATTAGGAGAGGTAAAACTGCCAATACTATATGCAATTACGAAGTCATTTCCCACTCGATACTGCAATTATAATGGGACTGCTCTTTTCTACCCAAACGTGTACCGAGGCACTACTATCACCACCCTGACTCCCCTTAATTCAAGAAATCACAAAATGGATCATAAATCATATATAAACAAACAAACAAACAAACAGAATCCTGAACTCCCATATTCCCCATATTCTAAAACTAAAGTAAACATAGATAATCCCTAATCTAAACAATGGTGCATAATCCTATAGGACATACATTCCTGTTAATGTATATATTACAAATATATGGTTATAGTTTAATCTAAACAACACCCATATATATATATATATATAGAATATGTAATGTATGTAATATTGAATATTTTCAATTACAAACTTTAAGACCAAAAGGATTGAATGTTGATCTTGATTTAAATTGTCTTATTTCTAGTTACTGATGACAAGAGCTAGTATTTTTAAATATTAATTAACTGATATTTTAGAATTTTTTAAATAGTATAATAAGGGGTAATAAAAATTATTTTTTAAAATAAAAAATTAGGATAATAAATTTATATTAATATTTTATTATTCTAAAAAAGATATATATATATATGATCAGTGCCCTGATGATCGGTGCCCAGCAGTGACACCCGCAAGTTCCGCCCAGCAGTGCGCCCACTAGCTCCGCCCACCCGTGCCCAGCAGTGCACCCACCTGTGCCCAGCAGTGCCCCCACCTGTGCCCAGCAGTGCACCCACCTGTGCCACTCTGCAGTGCCACCTACCTGTGCCCAGAAGTGCCACCTTCATGTGCCCAGCAGTGCCACCCACCTGTGCCCACCAGTGCCACCCACCTGTGCCCACCAGTGCCACCCACCTGTGCCCACCCACCAGTGCTGCCCACCAGTGCCACCCACCAGTGCAGCCCAGCAGTGCTGCCAGTCAGTGCCACCAGTCAGTGCCCAGGGGTTGTGCCAGTCAGTGCCGCCAGTCAGTGCCCAGCAGTGATGCCAGTCAGTGCCGTCTATCAGTACCCATAATCAGTGTCAACTATCAGTGCCGCCTATCAGTGCTGCATATCAGTGCCGCCTATCCGTGACCCCTAATTAGTGCTGTCTATCAGTGCCGCCTATCCGTGCCACCTCATTAGTACTGCCTATCAGTGCCCTTTAGTGCTGCCTATCAGTGCCCATCAGTGCCGCCTATCAGTGCCCATCAGTGCTGCCTCATCAACGCACATCAGTGAAGGAGAAAAAATACCTGTTTGAAAAATTTTATAAAAGAAACAAACTTTTTTTTTTTTTTTCAAATTTTTTGCAATTTTTTTATTTATAGCGCAAAAAGTAAAGCGCCCAGTGGCGATTAAATACCACCAAAAGAAAGCTCTATTGGTGAGAAAAAAATGATCAAAATTTCATATGGGTACAATGTTGCATGACCGCGCAATTGTCAATCAAAGTGCGGCAGCGCTGAAAGCTGAAAATTGGCCTGGTAAGGAAGGGGGTATAAGTGCCTGGTAGGCAAGTGGTTAATGACCAGGCCTCTTTTTGCTACTCGGCGCTGCACTAATTCAACTGATAATTGCGCGGTCATGCAATGCTGTACCCAAAAAAAATTTACGTCCTTTTTGTCACACAAATAGAGCTTTCTTTTGGTGGTATTTGATCACCTGTGCGCTTTTTATTTTTCACGCTATAAACAAAAAAAAGACCAAAAATTTTGAAGAAAAACAATATTTTTTATTTTCAGCTATAAAAAATATATAGTAAACTCAAAGTTAGTTATAAATGTAGGCCAAAATGTATTCTGCTACATGTTTTTGGTAAAAAAAAATCCCAATAAGTGTATATTGATTGCTTTGTGTGAAAGTTATAGCGTCTACAAACTATGGTATAGATACTGCAATTTGCGCGGTCATGCAATGCTGTACCCAAAAAAAATTTACGTCCTTTTTGTCACACAAATAGAGCTTTCTTTTGGTGGTATTTGATCACGTGTGCTTTTTATTTTTGGTGCTATAAACAAAAATATTTTTGAAGAAAAAAAATTATTTAAAAAAAAAAAAAAACAATATTTTCTCAATTCGGTCATAAAAAATATCCAAAAAAACTAAAATTTTGTCGTAAAATTAGGCCAAAATGTATTCTGCTACATGTTTTTAGTTAAAAAATCCCAGTAAGTGTATATTTATTGCTTTGTGTGAAAGTTATAGCGACTACAAACTATGGTAGGAATAATGGAATACACAGCTTTTACTTTCTGACTGCTCATCACATTTCCTGAGGTGCTAAAATAACAGGATAGTACAAACACCCCCAAATGACCCCTTTTTGGAAAGTAGACACCCTAAGCGATCTGCTGAGAGGCATATTGAGTCCATGGAAGATTTATTTTTTTCCCACGTTTCTGGAAAATGACAAAAACATTTTTTTTTTTTTTTACACAAAGTTGTCAATTAAATTATTTATTTCTCGCACACGCTATGGGTATATATGGAATTACACCCCAAAATACATTCTGCTACTTCTTCTGAGTACGGGGATACCACATTTGTGAGACTTTTTGGGAGCCTAGCCACATACAGGAGCCTGAAATCCAATGACCACTTTGAAAGCCTGAAGGTGCGTAACTTTCTCATTACCTATCATAGTTTCGAAGGCCCAGACATGCCAGGATAGCACCAAACCCCCCAAATGACCCCTTTCTGGAAAGTAGACACCCCAAGGAATTTAAAAAGAGGCATGGTAAGTATTTTGCAGATCTCATTTTTTCTCACAAGGTAAGTTTTTGTTTTTTATCTTCATTTTCCAAAAACTTGTGGCAACAAATGAGATCTGCAAAATACTCACCATGCTTCTTATCAAATTCCTTGGGGTGTCAGGGGTCAATTGGGGGGGGGGGGGGGTTAGGTTCTTTCCTACCCTGCGAAAAAAAACAATTTTTTTTGTCATTTTCCAAAAACTTGTGGTAAAAAAAATAAAATTCTTCTATTGATTCAACATGCCTCTCAGCTAATAGTTTGGGGTGTCTACTTTACAAAAAGGGGTCGTTTTGGGGGGGTGGGGGCATTTCATGCCCAGCATTAGAAGTTTATGCCACACATCACTCACTCTTCTAACCACCTGAAGGATCAAGCCTTTCCTGAAACTTTTTGTTTACATGAAAAAAAAAAATCAGTATTTTATGCTAGGAAATTAATTTAAACCCCCAAATATTATATATTTTTTTAAAGCAGATATCCTAGTGAATAAAATGGTGGGTACTACAATTTTTTATGGCACATAGTACTTGCGCAGCGATTTTTCAAAAGCAAATTTAAAAAAAAAAAAAAACACTTTTTTTACTTTTAATGCACAAAAACACAATATATTGGCCAATTGCTAAGTAAACTATAAAAGATAATGGTATGCCGAGTAAATAGATACCAAACATGATATGCTTTAAAGCTGCGCATGCCACATGCAATGGCGAAAAACTGCATACATTTTTAATATTATTATTATACAGAATTTATATAGCGGCAACAGTTTGTTCAGCGCTTTACACTATATAACGGAAGACAATACAGCAACAATACAGTTCAATACAAGAGGGATTTGAGGACCCTGCTCCTTGGAGCTTACAATCTATCCGTAGGCAACGCTTTAAAAGCCTTTAAAAGCTACCATTTTATATTTACAGAGCTGGTCTAGTGTTAGAATTACTGCCCTTGATCTGACGTTTACGGTGATACCTCACATGTATGGCGCATCTGCTGTTTACATACCACCACAGGGTCAATGCTTGTGCACACAGGTGTCCGTGCATGGAAGGAGCGAGTTTTTTTTTTTTTTTTTTTTTTTTTTAAGTTATTTAGTTTTTTTTATTATTTTTACACTGTACCTTTTATTTTTTTTTTAATCACTTTTACTGCTATCACAGGGAATGCAAATATACCCTATAACTTCAAAGGGCATTGTCATATATTCTTATTATTCTATATTCAGAAATATGGGGTCTATCAGACTCTAGATATCTCCTCTTCCCTTATATTATCTAATCAAACCAAAATTGGTGTGATCAGATGCTTTCCCAATTTACAAATGGCGTTGTTTATATCCTGCAAAACTGAAGTGATGAAATGCTCGTAGCTTCTGATTTCTTAAGCTATAGAGATGATTGGCACCACTCTGGTCTCCAATCAGCTCTATGGTCAGCTGGCAGAGACACTGGCTGCAATCTGAGTTTCCCTCGATGTAACGCAACTGCCTGAGAAGGCCATGGAAGGCAGCGGAGGAGGGATAATCTTCCGCTGCTTGTAAAAGCAATCCTGCAGCTAATTAGCCACTAGGATTGCTTTTACATGAAAGCTGATCGCCGGCTGAAAAAATGATACCAGGATAATGCCTGCAGCTGTCGGCATCATCCTGGTATAACCATTCAAAGTCCAGTGATGTACCAGTATGTCGCTGATCCTTGTTGGCTATATATGCTATGTTCTTTTTTTTTTGTATGCAGCCTGTGGGCTGAATGAAAAAAAGAGAAGAAATCTCTGCCAGAAAAAGTGTGCGGTGTGCCCACCATTAGAATATACCACCCTGCATCCACCCACTTCTAATGGTGGGCACACATTAGGTCACACTTTGCCACATGCGCCAGTTCCAAGATTGAACAAATGTCTAAATAGGGGCATGCTTGAATAAACATTGTCCACGTATAAGTGGTACCCCATATGGAAAAAGGATGACACTAAGTCCTAAGCTATCTTGTCACTGCTCCCCATGTAGTCTGGGCATCCGAGGGGCTCCACGTGACTATCTTTTCCCTCATAAATCCAAAATTTATAAGTATAGCCTGTTGTCCTCTCACAGGTCTTCTACATCTTGACCCCATATCTGGCACGCTTGCTGGGGAGAAATTGTTTAAATGCAAGGTGGCCAGAAAAATTAATCAGGGACTCATCAATGCAGATTGTTTGCTGGGGAGTATAGACATCTGCAAATTTTTGATTAAGGTGATTTGCGAGGGGTTGAATTTTGTGGAGCCAGTCAGGGTTACACCAAGGATGACAGAGTGCATTGTCGTTGAAATGCATAAAACACATTATAGTCTCATATCTATGCCTGGCCATGGCAGCAGAGAACACGGCATATGATGAATCGGGTCTGTAGACCAATACAACCGCAATTCATTTTTTTTTAGCAATGCCCATGTTGAGGGTTAGGCCCTAAAAAAAAGTAAATTCGGAAACCGTAATGAGTTTCCATGCGACTGCTCTGGCAAGGTTTGAATTTGCGTTGGTGGCGATAAATTGTTGTGCATATAAATTGCTTTGATCCACAATCAACGCATACAGATATTCCGTGAAAAAAAAACAAATCAAGGGGAGTAGTTAAATTTGCTATTTCCACCTGAATTCCGGGTTGGGCAATGAATGGGGGAAGTACAGGTGCTGCAGAATTTGTGCGCTGTCAATCAGGATTTGCAAGCACATCCGGAAGGATACTAGGAGCTCTATGGGCCTGTGTGCGAATTCTTGGTGGCTGCGGGACAATACTTGTGCTCGCCACCGCACCAGCTTGTACTGGACTTATGGGACTCGGCACATCACCAAGTCATACTGCAGTGCTGGTATTATTATTATACAGGTTTTATATGGCACCAACAGTTTGCTCAGCGCTTTACAGTATAAAGGGAGCCAATACAGTTCAATACAAGAGGGTTAGGAGGGCCCTGATCCTGGGAGCTTACAATCTAAGAGATATGTGAAAGACCAAGATGTACTATACCGCTGGTGCTCGCCAGTTCACCAAAAGGTAGCGCGGCACTAGTACTGGCACTCTGCTGCATATGAGAGTCCTCAAAATTTACCGACAAATGCTAACAGAGATCAGGCCTGATTCTGCGAACACTGCGGTTTTGTGTGCAATATATCAAGTGACAGTGACCTACTGACACTGCACTTGCTGGGGGAGAAGAGGGGGGGTAAACGCAGGTGCCGGGGCTGATCCCGCTAACGTTGCGTTTTTGGGGATGCTATACTAATGTGAATGCTGGCATAGTGCTGATTTGATCAAAGATATTGATCCGTTCAGATCCTATACTAGCAAAGGAGGTTTATTAGTCATGAGCGTGTTCCTGGCAGTAAAGGGGTTAAATGTGATGACTGGTGTACTGACGGGGCAATCTGACGCCATCTGGGAGGGGCGTGAAAACCACGGGAGCACAAATCATATATATATGTGTGATTTTGCGCAACCATGCTGCCCTGTAGCAGTATTTCTGCTATAGGGCGGCCAGGAAGCGGTTACAGAAGCGGTTTGTGTTACGACGCTGCATTACTTTAATTGGCAATTGCGGCCTGTGTGTTTTTTATTTTTTGCGCTATAAAAAAAAAAAAAAGCTGACAATTTTGAGAGAAAAAAAAACAATATTTTGGACTTTTTGCTATAAAACATGTCCAGTATAAAAAATTTAAAAATCTAATTTTGTCATAAATTTCGGCCAAAATGTACATGTCTTTGCGCATGTCTTTGCTAAAAAAAATCCTAATATCTGTAAATTAATTGGTTTACGTGAAAGTTATAGCGTCTACAAATGGCGGGAAAGATACTGGTATTTTTTTTTTATAATAATAATAATGGCGGTAATCAGCGACTTATGGCGGTGATCAGCGATTTATGACAGTGATCAGTGACTTATGGTGGGACTGCGGTGGACATTTTGACACTGGGGGGAACTGACTTAGGGTCACTGACATCCCCAGTGACACCAATACAGTGATCAGTGAAAAAAAAAAAAAAAAAACACTGACACTGTACTAATGGCACTGGGGAGGAAGGGGTTAATTTTTTTATTCAATCAAACTGTGTGAGGGGAGTGTTTTACTAGTGGGCGGGGAGTTTGTACTTCACAGGAACACACTGATCTTGAGAGCTAAACTCCGCTCCCAATCAGTGACTGCCGGTAATCGCCGGGACCCAGCAGGTAATGACCGGCCGGGACCCGGTGATTAACAGCCGTGGCCACGATCGGCGGCACGGGTAGGGCAGACGCGCGCCTCGCGCACGCCCCCTACCTGTTTTACAAAATTACGTTTTAAAATGTGATTTTGCGCAGGGGCCACCCTGTGGCCATTTTAATACAGTGGCTGGACGGCAACCAGTTAATGTTGTCTATATACATATAAATTAATGGCACAGTAGTATTATAATGAAGGATATATATTGGTGATTTTATTTAGTTATGAGTATATAATTATGTTTAAAAGTCCTTATTATATTCCTTGTTCTATATATATGGGTGTTTAGATTAAACTATACCCATATATTTGTAATATATACATTAACAGGAATGTATGTCCTATAGGATTATGCCTTATTGTTTAGATTAGGGATTATCTATGTTTACTTTACAGTAGTTTAGAATATGGGGAATATGGGAGTTCAGGATTCTGTGTGTTTATATATGATTTATGATCCATTTTGTGATTTCTTGAATTATGGGGAGTCAGGGTGGTGATAGTAGTGCCTCGGTACAAGTTTGGGTAGAAAGGAGCAGTCCCATTATAGTTACAGTATCGAGTGGGAAATGACTCCGTAATTGCAAATAGTATTAGCAGTTTTCCCTCTCCTAATATGGCGGCCAGAGCTCCAGAGCTGCGGGGAGGAGAGCTATAAAGTGTGGCTGGTCAGTCCAACGAATACACCCCTTATGACTAAGTCCTGTCAATGGAAGTGACGTCGGACGCACAGGAGAGGAACGGGAAGTGGCATATCGTCCATCTTGGACACTGAAATAACACATGCCAAACAATCCTGGAGGCTGCTCGGCCACCCTAGAGGTTTGAGGGCATGGGAATAAGGCGTTTTTAATACTGATTTGATGTAAGCATTTAATAAAGTATATTTATATTAATCCCATACGGAATTACACAATATCCTTTTCATATACCATTCACATATGTTGGAGCATCAGTACTATAAGTACTATGGAGTACTTCCTAAAAAGCCATCATGACATCTAGGAGAAGGTGGTGGATGACATCTTAAAAGAGTGTTACTCAGGCCTGGAAGAAATTAGTTGGAGCGTGGTGCATATTTCCGCAGCATTATTAAGGTGGTTTTTGGTTGTTCTTTTGGTAAGGGTATTTATGCCTTACACTTTAGAAGTTTACACTGAATGGTCACTTGGACTCATTTATTCACAGAGTGATGCACAATCACGGTTATTACACTGTGTTCACTTTTCACTTTAAATGTCCCTTTTTTTTTTTTTTTTTTTTTTAAGTTGCACAGTGCATATTGTTTATGGGTATTTAAATTTTATCTTACAAAGTTAATGCACTATGAGTTTTCTTTTTTTGAGGTTCACATTTCCTTTGGGAGCCAATAGAAGGGCTCGTTATTAAAGGATCCGGAAATTTTCATTATTGGAATCAAAGAGTGAAATGACTTTTATTATTTTTTTGGACACGAGTGACTTATAAATTTTTATTATATATTTGTTTTTGTATATATAATTTTTTGGGGGTTTTTACTTATTGTATGAAAATTTGTTTCACACGTTTAGGGTTATTTATTACAGCATATTGGGGTTATATTGAGATAATTTGCACTTTCAAGGGTGAAAGTTAGAACTTTTATGTTAGAGGGTGTAGTTTATTTATTTCTCTATTTTTGTTTTGGATACCGTAGTTCTAGATTTATTGTAGTCCTAGTAATCGCCAAGAGGAATGGCCATGGGTGACTGAGAGGGGAGGGGGTACGAGACAAAACAAAAAAGTATTAGAGGGGGACGGGGATGGGTAGGTACTCGAAGGGAGGAACCTACTATCCTGCCAATGGAGGTCAAAGGGGCTCCCGGATATGATCAGTGGAAGATAGTCAAATTCAGAGAGCATTAAAAAAAAAAAAACACAGCTGGGGATGGAGGTGTCCCGGTTGATGGATATCCAAGAAAGGTAAGAGATTTGTGAATATATAGGGGGTACAGTATGGGCCTCACCAAGGGAGACTGAAAGCTACAGAGGGGGATACAGACGCTGTTTGACATTATGCACATATGTAAGGCAGCAATGGGGAATGGAAAGGTCATTTCAGAAAATTACAGTAAATCATAGAGCAACCAGTTAAGTATAGGAACATAGCTATCAGGACATAGCGGAATGAAATGTGCGATAAAATCTCAAACAGGTTCTTACTGTGTGGTTTTTAGAAAAGACAGCAAAAAAGACAAAATACAACAGGTAAAGTCTATTAAACGCAGCACATAGGGAATGCCCATCACCATATCGTGGAAACGAGCAGCTGCCATGTGACACATTGACTTTCAAGTATAAAAAACAAGCTACACATGTTACACATGTGATAGGTAAGTAAGGCGAATATCAAGCAGCTGCGGGAGGCAGGGTAATGCAGGATCGTTCCAGAGTGAGAGAACAGAAGAGAGACCCAGACATAAGGATGAAAACTTATACAAAAAAACTGTCCACCGGACAGCGGACTTTGGACCTGCTGCACTTTCCTGGGCATCTGGCCTCTTGTCGAGGCCTGCGATGAGCCGGAGATTTTGAGGGACTCGTGACGGGTAGCCCCCTGCTGTCCTCTGGAGGGGCAGAATCAGTGTTGGAAGGCCGCCACGTCAATGAAGCTGAAAATCCATTCTGTCCTCAGGTGGAGGAGTGTGAGGGACAGAGGCGGGACAAAATTCACTGTACCATTCAGGGATGTGAGGTGATGGAATGTCCAGTGTTTCACAGAAGAGTGGGAGATCCTCAGGAACACGGAGTAGCACAGTGCAACCAAGCGCAATAGCAGAGAGGCCAAACGGGAACCTCCATTGGTAGTGTATGCCACGTGATCTAAGGATGTCCAATTGAGGGCGAAGTTCTCTATGGTGCTGTAGAGTTATATTTGAAAGGTCCTGATAAATCTTAATTTTAGTCCCATCAAGAGTGATCTGTATTCTATTGCATGCTTTGCGCAGAATATCCTCTTTCAGGCGGGAGCTATTTAGATAGTATATTACATCTCTCGGTGGGTCTATCTCTCGCCCTTTCGGCTGCAGTGCATGGTGGATGCGTTCCATCTCGATCACAGAGTCTGGGTGTCTGTCTAGAAGCCCATTAAAGATATGCGTAATCACGCTGCAGGGTTGATCTTGCTCAATAGATTCATTGAGACCCCGAAGTCTTAGATTATTTCTGCACCCTCGGTTGTCTAGGTCTTCTATATGTAGTTGTAATTCTCGTATCTAGAAAGTATGAGCATCTGAGGTCTGAAACAGCATGTGAATGAACATCCTGGCGGCTAGTGGCGCAAATCTGTAATATAATAACCGCTGTAAGTCTCTATCCGCAGCAAGATTATGCAGGTCACTCAGGTTCAGCAGATGCTGTGTAGTGTGCCCAGGTGAGGAACGAGATCCCTGCTCGGATGGAAACTGAAGCGTGGTATGTCTCTCAAGGAGACGTGCAGGAGAGCTGGCTGCCACCATGTTGCTGTGCTGTGTGCGGAAGAGCTCTAGGATTTGCTTACCCAGCTGTGTCTCGAGTCTCACGGGGACCACGAACGGGATGTGGAGCTGCAACAGGAGGAGTTCCCCATTTCAGGGGCGAAGGATCCCAGCTGGTGGTAATCCCCACGAGTGGCTGGAACTTGCGTGCTAAGTGGCCATCTTGGTCCGCGGCTCGGACACACCCCCACTGGTGTACATTTTAATATAAAAATCACAATGTGCAGTTAATCTGCATTGCAGTACACATTACAAGGCGTTAGATTGCATCAGAAATGCAATGTGCAAACATGAAATACAATATGTCCAGGAATGCTCAATTTACATCACTCGATGCCCGGAACATGTAATTTTTTTTAACCTTAAACCCTGCTGCGGGCAAGCAGCTGGGCTCACCTGTCAGGTGGAAGCATTCGGGCGACTGAACTGTCGCCCTATTGCTTCCACACAGCCCACTACAGTGCCAGTCTCCGCCCCCTGAACCTCCACCCTGCCCGTTATGTCTCTTGAGCTCCGCTTGCCCATCTGCGGGTCCGGGACCGGTATAAGGGAGGGAGGAGAGCAGACATGTCTGCTCCCCTTCTCCTCATGTCCTGACCCGGAAGTTACGTAATGACATCACTTACGGATCCCCGTTGACAGATTTCCCAGCCATCAAGGCCGGGAAAGATTGTAATGAAGTGCGATGTGCACTGCATTACATTCAGTGGAGTACAGGGGAGGCACCCAAGTACATAACCCCCCCAAAAATAAAAAATGTGGAGGCCCCCCACATATATGCACGTACAAACATAAAAGCACATGATGGGGTGCCTACAAATGAAAGCGTTAATTGCGATACACGTTACATATTGCTGTGCACGCCAGAATGAGAGCAATAATTCTAGCACCAGAACTCCTCCCTAATGCTAAACTGATGACCTATAAGGGGCTTTAAAAGCATCGCCTATAGAAAATGTAGAGTACTAAAGTTTGTTGTCATATCATCTTTTATATATTACCAAAAAAGTGGGTAATTTATTGCTTTTTTTGTGCCTTAAAATTAACTTAAAGTGTATTTTTTACTGAAATGTTGAATTTCCTAGACCTTTTCAGTAATATTATGTGACATAAAAAGATGGCACTACCACTATTTTATTCTCTAGGGTCTCTGCTTTCAGAAAACATATAATGTTTGGGGGTTTTGTGCAATCTTCAGGGCTAAAATGATTTTTTAAGCATGTGCAAAAAAAATGCAAAAAAGGGTTCTGGCAGTGAAAGGGATAAAGGATAAGCTCAACACTCCCCTTTCCTGATGAGCATCCAACCGGTGCTCATTACACTGCAAGGTCTCTCTCCACCCTGCTAGTCCCTGGGTGCAGTTCTGGAGACAGGCAAAGAGGTGAGGAGATAAACAGCCCAATTGGTAAAAATATTAAACTTTTAAGTCGCCATAAAGCCCCGTTTGTTTTTAAAAGCCCCAGACCTTCCTAAAACCATTTCAGATTTAACCATTTCAATACCGTGCAATTTTACACCTTCCTGCCCAGGCCAGTTTTCACGTTTCAGCGCTCTCACACTTTGAATGACAATTCCGCGGTCATACAACATTGTACCCAAACTAAAATTTTATCATTTTCTTCACACAACTAGAGCTTTCTTTTGGTGGTATTTAATCACCGCTGGGGTTTTTATTTTTTGCTAAATTAACAAAAAAAGACCAAAATTTAAAAAAAAAAACTCGTTTTTCTTTGTTTCTGTTATAAAAGTTTACAAATAAATAATTGTTCTTCATAAATTTAGGCCGAGATGTATTCTACTACATGTCTTTGGTGAAAATAACCCAAATTAGGATGTATTTTTTAGTTTGTAGGAAAGTTATAGAGTTCACAAACTATGGTATAGATCTGAATATTGATCAATCCTGAAGTACTGACAGCCAATCTAATTTCTTGAGGTCCAAGAATGTCAGAATAGTACAGATATCCCCAATTGACCCCTTTTTGCAGAGTAGACAGTCCGACGTACTTCATAAGAGGAATGGCGAGTATTTTGAAGTTGTATTTTTTTTGTCCTAATTTTTTGGAAAATGAAAAAATTAAAAAAATTATTTTCACAATTGTTTTTTTACATACTGTCACCAGTGCAGTACAGCGTCATCATATAACTGGCATGGCGGTGAACAGGGACACTGACTGGTGACAGTATGAAAAAAATATATATATTTTTTTTTTCTTATTATTATTTTTAATTTTTTATTACTTTTTTTATTTTTTTTAAGATTTTTTTTTCATATTTTACTATGACCAAAGTAGTACAATGTTACCATAGTAACATTGTACTACTTTGGGGAAGTGATCAGTATTTTGTTTTTTTTTGTTTTTTTACACAATTTGCTTATAGCAAAGAATTACTTTGCTATAAGCAAGCATTTACCAGAATGAAATCGATTCATTCAGTTTTTTCTTTTTTTGTGCTTAGCTGTGATTTGGTCACAGCTAATCACATGACATGTGCATGTGACCTGCTGTGACCATTCACAGCTAGGCACTAGTATACAATGGATGGCATGAATGAAGCCATCCATTGTATACAACTGTCATGTGACCTGCTGTGATTGGTCACAGCAGGTCACATGGTACCAGCAACGGGAGCCGGTACTCGGATCTGTCATCGGCCGTGTCCGAGGTACACAGCCGGTGACAGATCGCGCTGCTGCGCCGCTCTGCAGTTGCGCGAACTGAGCATGTGCGGGAGCACGCCAAATGGCGTGCACCCGGAATGCAGAAGCACTTTTGCCACCGCCAAACGGCCATTGGCCGGGCGGCAAATGGTTAAATATGGTTTTGGTTATTTTTTTTTTTTAATCTGGGCAAGTAGATTGTCATGAATGACAAGTAGATTGGGACCCCGATTTAGTCCCTGGACAAGCTGTTTTTTAAAAAAAAGTTCCACATCCCTGATGTCCTTTTGATTTTAACAATTTAGCAACTTTTTAGCAATGTATATGCTCATACTGTTGTTTTAAAGGATATTTACTTACCTGCTGTAGCTGCAGTAATTCCAGACTGTCTGTGTGAGCATCAATTGAAGGGTTAATGGCACAGACCATGAAAGCTACTTCCATGTGACGGTCACAACGTAGAAATTTCCCATTTAAATACAGCCAACTCTACAAGAGATATTACAAAAAATGTGAGATTATATTTTCACTTTAAAAATGTAACAAAAACATCCAAATAAATGAAAGTGGTTGTAAACCTCGGACATGAGATATGAATAAAGCAAATTCTTCTATAGTGTTTACTTTTCTTAATCCAAAGCACCAAGTTTAATTTCTCTCTGCGGTCTAGTTCCCCTGCGATCTGCATGAGTCCTTTCTAACATGTTTTCCCAAGTCCAGAAGATAAAAAGGTGATGGGAGAAGAAGCTACAGCAAACAGCCTGTGATTAATATCCTGACCTCTGCATTGTTCCTGTGTGCTGTGTGGAGTAACCTTTCCGTCCATTCACAGCCTATAAGATATCTCCTGAGTTGTGCAGTGCATGCCTTCAGAATCCTAGCTCCTACTTTGTGCTTCTTTGAAAAATTAATTTTTAGCTGTGTGTTTTACAAGGCTGTACAGGACATAGCTACAGATAAACAGGCACAACTTATGTAGGAGTGTATCATCTGAGGTAAGTCACTTCACTGGGTATATTTAAAGGTTTACAATCACTGACTAATGAGGATTTTATTTATGTTCACATTTTCTTGAGTTCTCCTAACAAGTGATGTACACATTTGGGAGCACAATCCCTCTGGCATATTGTTATGTCATTTTTGGAGCTCGAACATGTGCCACATCCACTGTTGTGAGATCACTTCTGCCCGCCGAGTGGACCAAAGCTGAGCAGGAAGTGCTGGAAGCCACCGGTACAGCCTTCCAGGGATATACAGTCAGTGGGATTGGACTGGAACCAGACAGTGGTGCTTGCAGCTAGAAGAGCGCTCTCCTTGTTCTTCCTTGTAAGTTGCTTACTTTTTATGCTACACTTTGATGGTGCTGTGTAATATTAATTTTTAATATCCAAACTTTAATTCGGTCTTTAGTAGTTCTGAAATATATGCTGGCAGAAAATACCCTCTTAATTGGATGTGAATGTGAGGTTTTGCATTTCAGTGGTCAGATGTGAATTATTTGTGTCTGAGCTAAAGGTAATCAGCAGAGGTTTAAATTCATGTTTTCTGTTAAAATACTCTATGTAACAGTATACCATATTGTGAATTCTTATAATGAGTCTGAGAGTTTAAATTGTAGTCATAAATCATGGATTTCGACAGTTGTATGTAACATAAGAACTCCAGAGACCTTCTTTCAGAGCCTGCATGTCAATCATGATAATGACTTGGTGGTTTGAATAGGAACACATGTCTTTAGTTAAGCTGGGAGTGACTATGGGAGTGTGTAAGGAGCCCGCGAATTTGAAACAAAGCTTAATGGGAGGACCTAATTTCTCATGCATTTTAAGTATGCAGCTTTTCAAAGAATGAGGTTCAGTTTCTCCTACCTTCTATACACTTCACTTCATTCAGACATACCTACACTTCAGATACTTACACAAAGACAGCACATGGCAAGAGGTTAACATTGAACAAAGGAAGAAACTAGGCCTGAAAATCTTCGATTTAAGCTATTCAAAGGAACTACATTTTCTTCTAATATTCAAGGAACAAGCAACTTATATTCTTTATTTTTATTTCATTTTAAGCTACATATATCTGAATTTACTGTTTTTTATTGACTTTGTATTTTTGGTGTGTGATCAAATAAAGTCACACTGCTTATACTGACCTGGCTTCCATAAGGATTTCTTCCCACAACCATCTACAAGAACCTAGAAATACTAATAGAGTTTTTTCATAACTCTGGAAATCTAACATGCTGTTTCTCTTCTTCTATTTTGCATTCACACAGAGTATCTTCTACTCCTGATGAATCAGCTGCCACTGAGTTCAGCTTTTTGTAAACTTTTGGATTCACCTGCATTTATTTATTGTAATCCTGGGTGGCTCCATCTTGGTGTGCCAAAACACCCTGTTTGTTTTTTTCACAAACTGGAGTACCTACCTTACAGCATAAAACACAGTATAACCAACATACATCAAACAAGGAAACTTTCATGGAAATAAATTATTTAGCCACAATAGAATCTCCTAGATTGTAAGCTCCAAGGAGCAGGGCCCTCCTATCCCTCTTGTATTGAACTGTATTGTTGCTGTACTGTCTCCCGTTATATTGTAAAGCGCTGAGCAAACTGTTGGCGCTATATAAATCCTGTATAATAATAATAGAATGAACATTGTAATAATAACAGCACATACAGTACAACAATTTGTCCCCAGTTCAGAGCATTTTGTATGCAGTAAATGAGTATTTGATTACAATGTGTCACACTCTACAGCTGCAGTCCAGCCATCATAAACAGACTTCGGTCATCTGCCTCAGAAGTATAAAAACACTCAACAGTAAAAAGACCTAGGTTCCTCTGCCTTTGGTGACATCACCAGTGATCTAATCCAACATGTTTCAAACAGTAGACGCTGTTCTTTCTCAAGAAGGGATCCCTGGCTGCGGGAAAGCTGCTAATCAATGCTGCTATCAACACCCCCAAACTGATTAAGGCCCCTTGCATACAGGCATCATCATTTACTGATATTTATTCAGAAACTTGTGATGATTGTGTGCAAGAGGCCAAAAACTGTGTAAAAACCTGAGTAATGTTGAGCATAGGTAAGTAAAGGTGCGTAAGCATATAGAAAATTAAAATTGTAATATACTCATTTATATTAGAGTAAACATGCTTAGGCCCCTTGCACGTGGGCATCATAATTTACGGATTTTTGCTTATGAACTTGTGATGCCCTCGTGCAAAGGGGCCAAAAACTGTGCATAAAGACCTGAGTAATGTGGAGTATAGGCCAGTAAAAGGTGTGTAAGCGTATAGACTAGTAAAATTATTCTTCATTGCCAGTATTAGCTCTCATTGCTGCCAGCAGAAAGATTCCTTGAGCCACACAAATGTAACAAGGTTGCAGGATCACTAAAAATCTAGTTCAACAAATACTGACACAAGTGAATGAATCCATGTGTAGTCCCCACTAAAATAAAAAAAATAAAAACAAGTCACAAGATTGGATTATATAAAACGAAGGTGATATCTGTTCATTATTGAAACATGTTACCTAATGTACACCTTAACTGCTTCCTGTCCGCCCTATAGAAGATATACTGCTACAGGCCGGCAAGGGAGCGCAAAATCAAGAATATATACGTGATTTTGCACTTCTGGGTAGGGGGTGCATGCGACTTTACTAGTAAAAATTTAAAACAAAATCCCAGTATATATAAATATCGCAATTTGAAAACGCTTTAACTTTTTTTTTGCAAAGACATGTAGCAGAATACATTTTGGTCTAAATGTATGATGAAATAAAATTTTTCCAATTTTTTACTGGATATGTTTAATATCAAAAAGTAAAAAATATTGTTTTTTTTCTCAAAATTGTCAGTCTTTTTTTTTTATAACGCAAAGAATAAATGCACAGGCTTTCAAATACCACCAAAAGAAAGCTCTATTTGTGGGGGAAAAAAGGACATAAATTTCATTTGAGTGTAGTGTTGCATGACCGTGCAATTGTCAGTTAAAGTAACACAGCGCTGTAACGCAAAAAATGGCCTGGTCAGGAAGGGGGTAAATCCTCAGGAGGGCAAGTGGTTAAAAAAAATCTAATATATACACTATATCAGGGATTAAAATTTCAAGTCCTTAGCTACTAGCAGGCCTTAAGAGCTACTCGCCACCAGTTGCCCCACCCAACCCCTACCTTTCCTCGCCCCTAAACATGCCCTCATAAATTATCTCATAAAATGACACTGTGAAATGTTTTATGCGGAATAAATATTAACATATTTAATAATATTAATAAAGCAATCTGAACACCTCCTCCATTCCATGTCTTTCTCCTTCTCGCATCCCATCTCCCCGAAAAAACAAAACTGTAGTAGCTATGTTATTAAATTTCTTTTCTATTGGGCAAGGCTCAGAGAGGAATATACTATCCGGTATAATACTCAAGTTAACTATCATTTTTTCAAAAGGAAAGTTGCAGATGGATAATCAAAAGGGATAATAAATGAAGGTAAATATGTATCCAGTTTAAGAAAAACTTAAGTTAATTATTTAACCTCTTAGGTATAAGTGTCCCCTGAAAACAAATTTAGTAATTTTCTTTTTGAAGTAAATTTTTTTTTTATCAAAGTCTCCACTTCTGGGTGATAGATTTAGGGAACAGATGCCTTTTACTTTTAAACCGTCAGCCTGACCCCTATGTACTTCTTTGAAATGTTGCACTAGGGGATTTTCCCTTTCCTTTTCCATTTTTTGGGTTTGCTTTTAATGTCTTTCAAATGCTCACCAATGCAAATCCTTTGGAATATCCCAAATACTCGCAAAAACGGAAAATTGAATGACAGATATATCGTAAATTTATTTTCCTGATGGGCTCCATGTCAGCACAGCTGGGTAAGGGCCCCGCCCCAACCCCCCCCCCCATGCTTCCAGGACCTAACTCATAAATTTGAGCCCACCTGCAGCCTCAGTGTTCTGTAACTAGTCCTATCAAGCTGGGTGCGAATTGTGCTGACATGGAGCTCGTCAGGAAAGGAAAATTACAGTAAGTATCAGTCATTCAATATTCCGTTTTTCTGACAGCTCCATATCAGCACAGCTGGGAACTAACTAGCCACACAGGAGAGGGATAATGCTACACACTCCTCATATCTGGCTAAAAAGCAGAAGCCAGAGATAGCTGAAATGTGGTCCCATAGTGTACTTACGCATAAACCTAAATCAAGCCCCACCTACAGAAACTTCAGAATGTGACAGACTTGTGAAGAGCTCAGTGTAAAACCTTGATCAGCAGCAATCCTGTGAATTTATGTCATATTCCACTATAGGTACTGTTAGTGCTGTTCTTCTTTGCTTTCATAAGAATATTCACAACCTTTACAGAGCCACCGAGATCTATTAGCCTCTGCTTCTCAAGACCCAAGCCATGAGCTCGAGCCTGTCAGGTGTTGGATGAATGTGACTTTGGAGAATCGGATCTTACCGGCAGAGGAAGTGGATCCTTGGCACTCATTAGGAGGGGGCAGAGAGTACCAAGGCCCCTTCAACCAATCTGGAATCACCACCAGACCTATCACCCTTCCTGCACCAGCCTCAGCAGGAAGCTGAGAATCAGAGGCAGAAAGACATAAGCTGTCCTGGAGATCCAGATATCGTATGTACTCTCCAGCGCCTCAGGATATGCACAGCCAAAAGGGAAGCCAAGGGTACCAGGAAGGCGACAACCAAAGGAAATGCTCCAGGGGTGCAGCCCTCCTCAGACGGGGAAATCAGCCACTGGATAGAAAGAAAACAGGTGGCGCACACACCTAGTGCATTATCCAAGGTTTATTGTAGGAGTGAAATAATAAAAACATACTCACAGACGAAGCATGTATCTAAAAAGCATAGAAAAATGACAATGGCAACAACGGCAAGCAAGGTGTTCTCACTGTCAGTGCGGTCAAATGGCTGACGCGTTTCGGGACGAATCCCTTTCCTCAGAGCTGATGACCAACCTGTATGGAGATCAAGTAGTAAATAACCAGGGCTAGATGCCTTGGGAGCAAAGCTCCACCTCCTCTACTTGTTATAAGATGAGGGGTTGGAGGGGGTTATTTAAAGTGCAATCTTTTGTAGTTTTTATAAATGCATATACATACATATATACAAAGATATATACATGCACTAAGAGACAAAGCAAATAAAAAATTATTAAAAATACATGAATATAGCACCTGCAAATGTAGATTTAAAAAAAATTTTTTTTTAAATAAAATATATAAAAAGTATACAAAAAATATAAAAATAATAATCATAGTAGTAACACTGGCAATGATGATAAAAATAATAATATTAGTAAACATCATAAAAATAAAAGTAATAAGACTAGTGGATAGTGGATGATTATCGGTTCAAAGTAATGAGTGTGGCTGTAGACCATATATATCTATTCAAACGTGAAGCGCTGAGCAAACTGTCAGCGCTGTGTGAGTGCTGTGTAGTGATATTGGACTGTTGTTGGAGAAAAAAAAAAAAGTGGGAACATTAGAAGACATGAAATAAAGAGTGTCTGTATGGGTAAATGAATGACCTTTAGTAGGCAATGGTTAAGTGAATGGATGAGACATATGAATATGGTGTAGATACCTCTGATGCCGATGTATGATGAATGGAAAGTAAGAGCCTTGCTGTTGATGCCTGAGTGGGATGGTGTGGGAGTGTGCTTTATGCCTGTGGGGAAATGGCTGCTGGAATGCAAACCACGAGACAGGAAGTAAACTCAGGATGACTCATGTCAGGTATCCCTGGAACAAAACATGAACAGGTGCAGTGACTGCAAGGCTCCTCCCAGGGGGGAAGAAGGGAACTGAGTCAGCATAGCCATGTGGAGGATGGCTGGAGGGGGTGAATGTGGTGTTGTGGTGATAATGGCACGGATGGCCTCGGGAACACAGGGACTGAACTGAAGAGTGATAGGAGGCAGATGATGAGTGTGACAGAAACCGAAGGGGGGGGGGGGGGGAGACAGAGACCTGTTGTGTGATGTGTTCTGGAAATGTAGCTGATAGTAGTGACAGAGCTGGGGAGAATGTTCTATAATGGAAATGAACCTATGAAAGTGGCAGACTTAGGGGGCAAGGAAAAGAGGGGGGGAAAGGGAACCAAGAGGGCAGATATGTTTGTAATGAATAATGAAAATGTAATGATCAACATGTCAGAACTGAGGGGGGGGGAGGGGGATACAGACATGTGGTGAGTATTGTATGATGTATGGAGTGTGACAAAAGTAGGGGGGGGGGGGAGAATGAGAGAACATGAAACTAATGAATAATAAGTCTGAGAAGAGGGAAGAAGAGACAAAAAAAAAAAAAAAATAATATACACCCTCTGATGCGGGTGTATATTAAAAATATGTGATACACTGGTGTAATTGTATTGATTTAATTGATCGCAGGGAATCTGTATATATATATAAATAAATAAATAATCCAAATTCACACCGCACATGATGAAACTGAACATAATCAAACTATGGTGGTGGAAAAATTATGACAATGAAGACTATTAATAAAACAATGAGAACAATCGTGCAATAAAACCATATAAACCCTTGTGGCAAGGGGCGGATGGATCACCCGAGGGTCCGGAGGCAGCAAGGGCCCCATGAGATGCCCCCAGAGCCTCCCCATGGGCCCTTCCGAGTGTGGGCAGGGACGCAGGTGCCCAAAGACCCCCCACTGACCGGGGGTCCCACGAGCCAAAAGTCCACCCCTACTTTTGGCCATGATAGCAGGAAAATGACATCTCTAGGGACTAAAACGGTGATATGCCTAATGTATTGACCACAAAGAAAGTGACTTATCTTAAAGATATCCCATCACCCAGATGGGCATATATATAAAAAATAAATACATAAAAAAAAAGGGGGGAGTCAGTGAAGGGGGATAAATATTTAAAAACTAGATGAGAGATTGGATGTCCAACCCCTCATTTAGCCCTCTGGGTGATAGTGTGCCCAAGCGGTGGATCCAGAAGGTTTCCCTCTGGCATAGATGGCGGAAACGTCTGCCTGTGTCTATGTCCTTAGGTATGCTGTCCAAACCAAACACCCTAAGACCCATAGGGCTCTTGTGTTTTTCTTTGAAGTGGTTTGGGATGGAGTGTTTATCACGACCATGTTTGATGTTCCTTTTCTGTTCCCCAAATCTTGTACGCAAAGTGCGGATGGTACGACCCACATATAATAGACCGCAGGGGCAAATGAGACAGTACACCACATATTGTGTGCTACAGTTGATGAACTGCCTAATGCTCTGTGTTGCCATCATGCCCCATGACCTCTTTTTTCTTGTGCCACGTACTTACAAAAGCCACAGTTGCTGCCACCACATTTGTAACTACCTTTTTGGTCAAAAAGTCTGTTCCAAGGGGACCCCATTGAATTTTGAATTTTTTTGACTCTGTTAGTGGCTATGTAACTCCTATAATCTTTTGGTTTTCTAAAGATAACCTCCGGATGTTCTGGGATGGTACTACTGAGAAAAGGGTCCTGTTTTAAAATGCCCCAATATTTTTTAAAAATATTTCTTATCTGGAAGGCCTTGGGGTTGAATTGAGTGCAGAAGGCAGTACGTTTGGTAAGCTGTTTTCCTTCGACACGAACCCGCTCTTGTTCTGGAATGACCAAGGAATATTGTGCTCTATATTTTGTGTATGCCTGTTCAATGACGGCCGAAGAGTACCCCTTCTCTATGAATTTATTTCTAAGGGTGTTGCTCTGCATATCATAATCCTCTAAACGTGAGCAGATTCTTTTCAGCCTGCAAAATTGGCCTAAGGGCACATTTTTTATCCATCTTGGATGATAGTGGCTGGCAGCATGCAAATATGAATTTCCAGCTGAGGGCTTGAAGTGGGTTTTTGAGATGATGTTGAGTTCGTTATCAAACATCAGTTCCAGATCTAGGAACACAAGTGTGTTATCATTGACCACTTTCGTAAATTCAATGTTAAAAGGATTACATTGGCAATGTGTAAAGAAACGTTCTAATTCCTCGTCTGTGCCATCCCATATTATCAAGATGTCATCTATATATCTCGTGAAAAGAACAAGGTTCGCTCCAAATGGGTTATTACTCCATATATGGAATTTTTCCCAATATCCCATAAATAAATTGGCGTAACTGGGAGCGAACCTGGCTCCCATAGCTGTACCTTTTATTTGCCGGTAAAAAGAATCTTGGAACACAAAGTAATTGTGTGTTAGACAAAATTCTACGCATTGGGTAATGAAATTAGCCTGCAAGGGATGCAGAGAACTGTCCAAAGAGAGGAAGTGTTGGATCGCTGTGAGCCCAAATGTATGTGCTATGGAGGTATAAAGTGAGGCCACATCCAGTGAAACCCACCTATACCCGGGTTGCCAGTGGTATTGCAAAAGTATGTTCAACATGTGTCCTGAGTCTCGAACATACGAGGGAAGAGATGTTACATATGGTTGCAAGAAATGGTCAATATAATTGCCCACATTGCTAGTGAGGCTGTCTATACCAGAGATAATGGGTCTTCCTGGTGGATTGATGGGGTCTTTAAGAATCTTGGGGATGTGGTAGAAATGTGGGGTGAGGGGGAATGGTCTATAAATAAAAAGCAACTCAGGTTTTGTCAACACACCTACTTGTGAGGCTGAGCCTAGTAGAGCCTTGAGGGAAGTTTTGTAGTGACTGATGGGGTCTGCTGTTAGTGTTTCATAGGTCTCACTGTCGCCCAGGAGTCTCAAGGCTTCTTTAAGATAGTCCTGTCTATTCTGGATCACTATACCCCCTCCTTTGTCCGCTTGCTTGATAATATCTGAATTGTTCTTGAGCTTATGAAGTGTCATTTTTTCTGAGTATGACATATCCTGATGTGTGGTTTTTCTTAGTGGTGTCACATAGTTTGCATAAGTCTGAATAAACGACTTCGTAAAATGCAGGGATAAAATTACCCTTGGCCCAATGTGGATTGAAAATGGATTTTGGTTTAAAATGTGTGTGGGAGATTTCGTGTTTACTGTGTGAGGGGAGTGTTTTACTAGGGGGCGGGGGTGTGTACTGGACGGGGGGAGGGAGGGGGGAGCTGATCAGGGAGAGAAACTCTTCTCTCCCTCTTCAGCTTGTCGGGGAACTGTCACAGAGCAGGGCTGTGTGTAAACAATGCAGCCCTGCTCTGTGTCAGCGATCACCGCTCATCAAGGGAAAACGGGCGGTAATAACCGGCCGTGACCCGGCGGCGGAGACCCGCTGCTGACACCCGCGGGTCAGGCAGGGCGGGCGCGCGCCTCACGTGCGCCCCCTACCTGTTTTGCAGAACCACGTTTTAAAACATGGTTTTGCCTACGAGTGCCGCCCTGCAACCGTTTATATGCGGTGGCTGAGTGGCAAGTGGTTAACAGATTCATCCGCCTTTTGACCCTCAAGCGCTATTATGCGATGAAGGACGGCTCCAATCAGACTGACCCAGTTCACAATGATGTCATCGCTGAGTCATTAGGAGCCAATGAGATTGACATCCTAAAAACTCTAGAAGAATTATGGGATGAAGGCCACTGTGACCTAGAGAATCCAGATCCCATACCTCCTGAACAGTCCCATACATATCTCAGCATGGCGGAAATCTCCCACACACATTTTAAACCAAAATCCATTTTCAATCCACATTGGGCCAAGGGTAATTTTATCCCTGCATTTTACGAAGTCGTTTATTCAGACTTATGCAAACTATGTGACACCACTAAGAAAAACCACACATCAGATATGTCATACTCAGAAAAAATGACACTTCATAAGCTCAAGAACAATTCAGATATCATTATCAAGCAAGCGTACAAAGGAGGGGGTATAGTGATCCAGAATAGACAGGACTATCTTAAAGAAGCCATGAGACTCCTGGGCGACAGTGAGACCTATGAAACACTAACAGCAGACCCCATCAGTCACTACAAAACTTCCCTCATGGCTCTACTAGGCTCAGCCTCACAAGTATGTGTGTTGACAAAACCTGAGTTGCTTTTTCTTTATAGACCATTCCCCCTCACCCCACATTTCTACCACATCCCTAAGATTCTTAAAGACCCCATCAATCCACCAGGAAGACCCATTATCTCTGGTATAGACAGCCTCACTAGCAATGTGGGCAATTATATTGACCATTTCTTGCAACCATATGTAACATCTCTTCCTTCGTATGTTCGAGACTCAGGACACATGTTGAACATACTTTTGCAATACCACTGGCAACCCGGGTATAGGTGGGTTTCACTGGATGTGGCCTCACTTTATACCTCCATAGCACATACATTTGGGCTCACAGCGATCCAACACTTCCTCTCTTTGGACAGTTCTCTGCATCCCTTGCAGGCTAATGTCATTACCCAATGCGTAGAATTTTGTCTAACAAACAATTACTTTGTGTTCCAAGATTCTTTTTACCGGCAAATAAAAGGTACAGCTATGGGAGCCAGGTTCGCTCCCAGTTACGCCAATTTATTTATGGGATATTGGGAAAAATTCCATATATGGAGTAATAACCCATTTGGAGCGAACCTTGTTCTTTTCACGAGATATATAGATGACATCTTGATAATATGGGATGGCACAGACGAGGAATTAGAACGTTTCTTTACACATTGCCAATGTAATCCTTTTAACATTGAATTTACGAAAGTGGTCAATGATAACACACTTGTGTTCCTAGATCTGGAACTGATGTTTGATAACGAACTCAACATCATCTCAAAAACCCACTTTAAGCCCTCAGCTGGAAATTCATATTTGCATGCTGCCAGCCACTATCATCCAAGATGGATAAAAAATGTGCCCTTAGGCCAATTTTGCAGGCTGAAAAGAACCTGCTCACGTTTAGAGGATTATGATATGCAGAGCAACACCCTTAGAAATAAATTTATAGAGAAGGGGTACTCTTCGGCCGTCATTAAACAGGCATACACAAAATATAGAGCACAATATTCCTTGGTCATTCCAGAACAAGAGCGGGTTCGTGTCGAAGGAAAACAGCTTACCAAACGTACTGCCTTCTGCACTCAATTCAACCCCAAGGCCTTCCAGATAAGAAATATTTTTAAAAAATATTAGGGCATTTTACAACAGGACCCTTTTCTCAGTAGTACCATCCCAGAACATCCGGAGGTTATCTTTAGAAAACCAAAAGATTATAGGAGTTACATAGCCACTAACAGAGTCAAAAAAATTCAAAATTCAATGGGGTCCCCTTGGAACAGACTTTTTGACCAAAAAGATAGTTACAAATGTGGTAGCAGCAACTGTGGCTTTTGTAAGTACGTGGCACAAGAAAAAAGAGGTCATGGGGCATGATGGCAACACATAGAGCATTAGGCAGTTCATCAACTGTAGCACACAATATGTGGTGTACTGTCTCATTTGCCCCTGCGGTCTATTATATGTGGGTCGTACCATCCGCACTTTGCGTACAAGATTTGGGGAACAGAAAAGGAACATCAAACATGGTCGTGATAAACACTCCATCCCAAACCACTTCAAAGAAAAACACAAGAGCCCTATGGGTCTTAGGGTGTTTGGTTTGGACAGCATACCTAAGGACATAGACACAGGCAGACGTTTCCGCCATCTATGCCAGAGGGAAACCTTCTGGATCCACCGCTTGGGCACACTATCACCCAGAGGGCTAAATGAGGGGTTGGACATCCAATCTCTCATCTAGTTTTTAAATATTTATCCCCCTTCACTGCTTCCCCCCCCTTTTTTTTTTATGTATTTATTTTTTATATATATGCCCATCTGGGTGATGGGATATCTTTAAGATAAGTCACTTTCTTTGTGGTCAATACATTAGGCATATCACCGTTTTAGTCCCTAGAGATGTCATTCTCCTGCTGTCATGGCCAAAAGTAGGGGCGGACTGTTGGCTCGTGGGACCCCGGTCAGTGGGCGGTCTTTGGGCACCTGTGTCCCTGCCCACACTCGGGAGGGCCCATGGAGAGGCTCCGGGGGCATCTCATGGGGCCCCTGCTGTCTCTGGACCCTCGGGTGATCCATCCGCCCCTGGCCACAAGGGTTTATTCGGTTTTATTGCACGATTCTTCTCATTGTTTTATTAATAGTCTTCATTGTCATAAATTTTTCCACCACCATAGTTTATGATTATGTTCAGTTTCATCATGTGCGGTGTGAACTTGGATTATTTATTTATATATATATATATATATATATATATATATATATATATATATATATATATATATATATATATATATATATATATATATATATACACACACACACACACAGATTCCCTGCGATCAATTAAACCAATACAATTACACCAGTGCATCACATATTTTTAATATACACCCGCATCAGAGGGTGTATATTATTTTTTTTCCCTCTTCTCAGACTTATTATTCATTAGTTTCATGTTCTCTCATTCTTCCCCCCCCCCCCCCCTATTTTTGTCACACTCCATACATCATACAATACTCACCACATGTCTGTATCCCCCTACCCTCCTCCCCCCCCTCAGTTCTGACATGTTGATCATTACATTTTCATTATTCATTACAAACATATCTGCCCTCTTGGTTCCCTTTCCCCCCCTCTTTTCCTTGCCCCCTAAGTCTGCCACTTTCATAGGTTCATTTCCATTATAGAACATACATTACATCTGCCTCCTCTTTCCCCTCCTTCCCCCCACCCTCTCCCCAGCTCTGTCACTACTATCAGCTGCATTTCCAGTACACATCACACAACAGGTCTCTGTCTCCCCCCCCCCTCCCCTTCGTTTCTGTCACACTCATCATCTGCCTCCTATCACTCTTCAGTTCAGTCCCTGTGTTCCCAAGGCCATCCGTGCCATTATCACCACAACACCACATTCACCCCCTCCAGCCATCCTCCACATGGCTATGCTGACTCAGTTCCCTTCTTCCCCCCTGGGAGGAGCCTTGCAGTCACTGCACCTGTTCATGTTTTGTTCCAGGGATACCAGACATGAGTCATCCGGAGTTTACTTCCTATCTCGTGGTTTGCATTCCAGCAGCCATTTCCCCACAGGCATAAAGCACACTCCCATACCATCCCACTCGGGCATCAACAGCAAGGCTCTTACTTTTCATTCATCATACATCAGCATCAGAGGTATCTACACCATATTCATATGTCTCATCCATTCACTTAACCATTGCCTCCTAAAGGTCATTCATTTACCCATACACACACTCTTTATTTCATGTCTTCTAATGTTCCCACTTTTTTTTTTTCTCCAACAACAGTCCAATATTACTACACAGCACTCACACAGCGCCAACAGTTTGCTCAGCGCTTCACGTTTGAATAGATATATATGGTCTACAGCCACACTCATTACTTTGAACCGATAATCATCCACTATCCACTAGTCTTATTACTTTTATTTTTATGATGTTTACTAATATTATTTTTATCATCATTGCCAGTGTTACTACTATGATTATTATTTTTATATTTTTTGTATACTTTTTATATATTTTATTTAAAAAAATTTTTTTTTTTTTAATCTACATTTGCAGGTGCTATATTCATGTATTTTTAATAATTTTTTATTTGCTTTGTCTCTTAGTGCATGTATATCTTTGTATATGTGTACAGCTCATGGGGGGAGATCTCTGATGGGGGGCACAGTCTCTGATGGGGGTGCTGCTTCTGATGGAGTGCGGCTTCGAATCTAATTATGCCTTCTCTACTTTCACAGGTAAATGCATCTCTCCTACCTCCACTCCTAACTCAAACGCATTGACTCCTGCTGTTTTCCTCCTGGGTAAATGCATCTCTCCTACCTCCACTCCTAACTCAAAATCGCTTTCACTCCTGTTATATTCAGAACAAATGGTGTATTTATATTTGTGTGTATGTTGAGCAGTCCTCACCTCCAGTTGCACCCAGTTTACGACTGTAGCCTGGTTCCTAAGAGACATCCCCCACTATTCATGTGAGCCTTATCAGCTTCTAATTGGGGTGGAGTTGAATGCTCATTTGAGCATCTCCCTATAAATTTAGATCAGCTTATGGGGGGAGATCTCTGATGGGGGGCACAGTCTCTGATGGAGTGCGGCTTCGAAAGAGTGCGAAGCAGTTAAACGAAGCAGTTAAACACAGCAGTTGAACTTAAGCAGCAGAAAGACACAACAGCAAGAAACTCTACTGCATGCTGGACAGACTGCAAGCAAACACCCTGGGAAACATCTCTTACATGCCTGAGTCCCACTCTGTGTACCTTTATATAATACACTCCTCTTCATATTACTATCCTCTGTTCCCAAATCTCATTTCTTTACCCCTCTGCTCCACCCCAAAACTTGCACATCTCCCCCTCATTGCTATCATCTCCCTACTACTGCTCTCATCATCCCCCAAAATGCCTCTTCTACTCCACCTTCTCATTTTCCTCTCCTCTATTCCCAAAATCCATTCACTATATCCCTCTGCTCCTCCTAAACATTTGTATATTGTGTCCTCACTGCTTCCTTCGCCCCTCTATGGCACCCACCACTACCTCCTCCGATTATTCCACTCTCCCACTGACCCGAACACCTCCACTAGGAGTTTCTCACGCTCCTGCACATCCCGCTCCCATGCCACCTTTCTCACCCTTCTCCTCCTCCTAGCCGCGGGAGACATCTCCCCAAATCCTGGCCCTCCACCACCTCCCTCACCCGCACAACACCCTCCCGCCTCCATGTCCTACCGCAACCCCCGCAACCTAGTATCTGTCCCCCTGCTCCCTAAAATCTCCCCCCCATTTTCATGTGCACTCCTGAACGCCCGATCGGTGTGCAACAAGCTTACCGCCATTAACGACCTCTTTGTTTCCCGCTCCCTCAACCTCCTGGCGATCACGGAAACCTGGATCCAGCCCACTGACTCTACCTCCCCTGCTGCACTCTCCTATGGAGGTCTCACCTGGACCCACTCACCCAGACCTAACGGTCGTAAAGGTGGTGGGGTTGGTCTGCTCCTGTCACCGCAGAGCACCTTCCAAGTCCTCCCAAACCCCCCCTCCCTATCCTTCTCCTCCTTCGAGGCCCACTGCGTCCGACTATTCTCCCCAAACCCCCTGAAGATTGCTGTGATATACCGGCCTCCTGGATCCATACCCCGCTTCCTGGATGACTTCTCCTCCTGGCTACCCTTCTTCCTCTCCTCTGAGCTACGCACCATCATTCTTGGGGATTTCAACATCCCTGTCAACCTTGACAACCCGGACACAGCCCGTCTCCTCCACTTAACCTCCTCCTTTGCACTTGCACAGTGCATACAATCCACCACCCACTCCGACGGTAATATCCTTGATCTTGTCTTCTCCAACCGCTGCGCTCCCCACAACCTCACTAACACCCCCTTCCCTCTCTCTGACCACAACCTGATCACCTTCTCTATCTCCTCGTCCTCCAACGCCTACCCCTCCAAATGTCACACTACTACCAGCCGTAACCTCCGCAACCTTGACCCTGCCCCCCTCCACTCTGCAGCTGATCAACTCCACAACCGCATCCTCCCCCTGTCCTGCCCCGGCTTGGCTATGACTGCCTACAACAACGCGCTGTCAGCAGCCCTTGACTCACTAGCGCCTTTAACCACACGCAACATCAGACTCCGACCGCTCCAGCCCTGGCAGACTGATCACACCAAAACCCTCAAACGACGCAGTCGTGTCCTGGAGCGACTATGGCGCAAAACAAAACCCCAACAAGCTTTCACCTGCTACAAATCTGCCTTCCGCACCTACACCTCCTCCCTCCACGCAGCCAAACAAGCCTACTTCCTGACCCTCATCAAGGCCCTCTCCTCCAATCCTCGCCGACTCTTCTCCACCTTCAACTCTCTACTCTCTCCACCCCCACCTCCACCCAGCACCTCACTCACCGCCCTTGAGATTGCCAATCACTTCAAAAACAAGATTGACACAATTCGCAAGGACATTGCCGCAACTCACGCGCCCTCTCAACCCGTCCCCTCTCACACAGCTACCCCCTCATCCCCCCTCCCCCTCGACATTACCCGCAGGGACTTCGTCACTGCTCAAACTCCCTCCAACCCCGTTCCCCCTCACTCAGCTACCCCCTCATCACCCCTCTCCCACGGCCCCACCACTGCTCTGACCTCCACTCCCACCCCACCCTACATTCCTCATACTGAAGCTCCCCCAACACTCCACACCTTTGACCTTACTACCATCGAGGAAGTCTCCAAGATCCTCTCTGATGCCCGCCTCACCACCTGCCCCCTCGACCCTATCCCCTCACAATTCCTACGACCTCCCTCCCCCTCCATCCTACGCTCCCTCACCCACATCTTTAATCTCTCCCTCTCCTCCGGCACTTTCCCCTCCCCACTGAAGCATGCACACATCACCCCCATACTTAAAAAGCCCTCCCTGGACCCCAATGACCCGAACAACCTCAGACCCATCTCCCTGCTCCCACTTACATCTAAACTCCTCGAGCGCCTCGTCTACACCCGCCTATGCTCTCACCTCAACAACAACAACCTCCTCGATCCCCTACAGTCTGGCTTCCGCCCCCTACACTCCACCGAAACCGCCTTACTCAAACTCTCCAACGACCTTCTAACCGCCAAAGCTAATGGTCACTATTCAGTGCTCCTACTCCTTGACCTCTCTGCGGCCTTCGACACAGTTGACCACCCCCTCCTCCTCAAAATACTACACTCCCTCGGCCTCAGAGATTCTGCTCTCTCCTGGCTCTCATCCTACCTGTCACAACGCTCTTTCAGCGTTACCTATAATGCTACCACCTCCCCCTCACTCCCCCTCTCTGTTGGGGTCCCTCAAGGCTCTGTCCTTGGGCCCCTTCTCTTCTCCATCTACACCTCCTCCCTTGGCCAACTCATACACTCTCACGGCTTCAACTACCACCTCTACGCCGACGACACACAAATCTATCTCTCAACCCCCCACCTCACCCCCTCGGTCTCTGCCCAAATCACACACCTACTGAGCGACATATCAGATTGGATGTCGCTCCACTTCCTTAAACTGAATCTCTCCAAAACCGAGCTCCTTGTCTTCCCCCCAGCCCGAACCCCACCCCCCATTGACTTCTACATCACATCCAACAACGCCAATCCTTTTTTTTGTCCGCAAACGTGCAACTATAACGAAAAAACCCGTAAGTGTTCACAAAAAATGTGCAAGTGCAAAACACCACACGAAAAAGTGCACTTAGGGGTGTGTTTGTCCTACCCCCGAAAGGGTTGGACCGTTCACCCGATCCATCGGGGCACGAAGCTCCTGACAGGGACAAGGTTCCCATTTGGTCCTCCTGGCCAAAAGGCCTGGTGGACCACCGTTCCTTATGCCCAGCCGAAGCCGGACATCCAGTACTAGGCGAGGGGGTTCTCCCGAAGAGAAAACCCCCTAGGGATCAGGGGAGGAAGGAACCGTAGGGCCACACATCCTCCCCCTAGACTTCAGGTAAGGCCCAAGGACCCACACCCTCCATCCGTGAAAAACACACACATAAGAACAGAAAAAGTGACAAAACGTGGGAGTGATTAAATTAAATAAATAGAAAATAAAAAAGTGGTACCGTGCCAAATAGTGCACAGACCAGGCCCTGAGGCCTGTAGCAAAAATTGCCCCGGACTTAGCCAAAAGACCTGGTCCTTAGGGCGCTGTGCAAAAAGAAGTGAAAAACAGTGGCCATGTGTCATTTTCACACCGTGGGGTCCCACACCCAAGTGTTACTAGTGACACCCCTGAGAGCGTCTTCCCCAGGGGGCACAGAGTTTGCGGACTTTTTGCGTCCCCAGCCCCAGGCTAGACCAAGGTAGATCCGTCCGAATCAGGAGGTACTGGGTCTTTCCAGCTTCACCAGAGGAATTACTCCCAAGGCCCCAGAGCTCATCATGGCGCTCCCTGGTTTCTGTCCCTCCGGTTCAGCCTTCCGGACCCCCATCATACCAGTGAGGGTACTATACAACAACCATCCCCGCAGAGCTAGAATGGTCGGGAGCACCCCCACTGGACACTGATAAGAACAGATACTACACTTGATCTTAGCCAAAAGGCCAACAACGCCAATATCAAACCCGCTCTGCAGGCCAGAGTACTTGGTGTCATTCTGGACTCCAACCTATCCTTCCAGCCCCAAGTCCAATCTTTAACAAACTCGTGCAGACTCCACCTCCGCAACATCGCCAAAATCCGCACGTTCCTAACCCCAGAAACCACTAAACAGCTCATCCACTCCCTCATCATATCACGACTCTCGACTACTGCAACTCCCTCCTCACTGGCCTGCCTCGCCGCTGGCTATCCCCGCTTCAGTCCAGCCTGAATACGGCTGCCAGACTCATTCACCTTTCCAACCGCTCCATTTCCGCCACCCCCCTCTGCCAATCCCTCCACTGGCTTCCGAATGCGCAACGGATCAAATTTAAAATCCTAACACTGACGTACAAAGCTGTCCACCATACTGCCCCGAACTACATCACTGACCTAATATCCAAGTACCGCCCAGCACACACACTCCGCTCCTCACAAGACCTCCTTCTCTCTAGTTCCCTGGTCTCCTCCTCCCATGCCCGCCTCCAGGACTTCTCCAGGGTGTCACCCATCCTCTGGAACTCCCTTCCCCAACCCATCAGATTATCACCTACTCTCCTCTCCTTTAGGCGTACCCTGAAAACCCATCTCTTCAGGGAAGCCTACCTCACCCCCTGCTAACTTGCTGACCTCCTCCACTCTTCCTACCACTCCATCCCCCACAGCTATCTCCTCCTGTACCACTATCCCGTCCCTTCTAGATTGTAAGCTCGAAAGAGCAGGGCCCTCGATCCCCTCATGTTTTGCATTGTATTGGTATTGTTCTGTCACATGTTCTGTCCCCCTTTGTAATGTACAGCGCTGAGTGAACTATTGGAGTTTTATAAATACTGTATAATAATATAATAATATAATAATAATAATATGCATGTGTATATATGTATGTATATGCGTTTATAAAAACTACAAAAGATTGCACTTTAAATAACCCCCTCCAACCCCTCATCTTATAACAAGTAGAGGAGGTGGAGCTTTGCTCCCAAGGCATCTAGCCCTGGTTATTTACTACTTGACCTCCATACAGGTTGGTCATCAGCTCTGAGGAAAGGGATTCGTCCCCGAAACGTGTCAGCCATTTGACCGCACTGACAAGGAGAACACCTTGCTTGCCGTTGCCATTGTCATTTTTCTATGATTTTTAGATACATGCTTCGTCTGTGAGTATGTTTTTATTATTTCACTCCTACAATAAACCTTGGATAATGCACTAGGTGTGTGCGCCACCTGTTTTCTCTCTGTCCTGGAGATCCACTCTGAGATCAGCACCTCCACCCCAATTGCTTGTGCATGCTGGACCCTGGAAAAGAAAGCAACATGGTGTTGACTGAGAATGTGAAAAGGTCTAACTAAAGACAGAGCACATAGGCAGCAGGTAGCTGCAGGGTATTGACTTGGGCCAACCCTAGAATCAGAGAAACTTCCTTCAGAAGGGAGACGCTAAGTGCCCCCTTGTTTTGCTGTCTAACTTTACCAGGACAGGTCCACTCTGGATGAGGTCACTGAAGGCTAGGAGAGCCTGAAATTCAGTTCTTAATGCCACCTTTGCTGTTGTCCACCATCAGCCACTAGGTCGTCAGATGGGTATGACATTGCAGAAGATTCTGCTTCTCCAACTACAAGTTTTGGCTGGCTTCCATACAGGGTGTAATCCATATCTTCTGACATAGGCCCTCTGACTGCTACCAGTCCAGAAACCCAACTTGATAGAAGGTGAGAGTTCAGCTGACTTTACCTGACCTGCTGGATCTGAGATGTGAAGAATGAAAGATCTCCCAAATATGTACTGAAATGCTTGCCTTGAATGACTATGTGTCAGTCACCAAAGCTGTACCTATGTTCAAAGAGGAACCACCAAGTGCCCATAAGACCTGTATGGATGGCACAATTCCCAAAATACCAGAAAGCATTCTGACATGAAGCTCTTTGCTGACTTCTTGGATTATGTGTTGGCTTTTTCTTTGACTCCCAGCCAGAAATGCAGAAGCTACCCTCTCTGGAGTGAGCGTGGAAATGGACACATGATCTTCAGTCTCCTTTAACTTAACAGTTGTTCATCTTGAAGCAGGAAGCCAAATTAACCACTATTAATGCAGGCTTCACCTCCCAAGATCAAAAACTATGCAGTTATTGAGTAGGTCCTTGAAAGCCACAACATCTTCTAATGGTAAAGTCAAGTATCTGGCCAATCCCATAAGGAACACACTGACCAAAGGGGTGATTCAAAATCCTTGACATCCTGCTGTGACAACATGCTCCAATCTTGTAGAACAGGCACTAGATTCAGTCACCATAAGGGAATTTTCAAGCCGTCCTCTGGAGGCACTTGAAATACTTCCATAGCATTGCTTCTATTTAAAGGAATTTCATCAACCTTACAAAAGAAGGAATCAACAACCTGGACAAAGGTCGTCCTCGTCTTCTTGTTCAGAAGGGACTGATGGATTGATATGCTTGAGAAGGCTTTGAGACCAGTTATAATGGCCCTACAAGGAAGGCTGGACATTGCCAGAATAGATGGTCCTTGCAGAAGGTGAATTCAGCAATTCTTTTAGAGTGGCTTGACCACATGCTTAATTAATTGTGACAAATTGATCACCATCATCTTAATTACTGTCTACTTAAATAAAGCAGGAATCATACAGTCATGTTCATCCATATGTTCTTTTGACAAATCTGGAAAGGGTTGGTTTGACTGAGAAGGTTGTGAGACTGCTGATTGGCAGGATATATGACCCCTTCACAAGGTGAGAGGAAGCAACTCCTTTAGAATGTATTGACCACATCAGTCAATGAATGTGATACGTTGTTGGTGTCAACTTCTTTATCCCTGGTTGCTTGAACCAGCAGGGCTCATACAGTCATGATCACCTGAATCTTCTTTTGGAAGATTCTGAGGAGGATTGTTTGCCTGGAAGGCTAGGAGACTGCTCAATTATAGAACAGATAACCCTTTCACAGTGTGAGTGGAAACATTCCTTCAGGGCCAGTTCACATTACATGTGTTTCAGTGCTTTTTTTTCTGCATCCAAAATGCACAGAAAATAGGTTATATGGTTGACAATGTCATAGTTCACATCAGTGCGTGCAGTTCCAGTGTGTTCTGGTTGCAGAAAAAAAAAAAAGAACATGCTGCATTTTTTCTGCACAGAACTGCGCTGGAATGCACCAAAACCGCAGTAATGTCCGTCCACATCATCCTTTGTGGAAACTCTGAAGAGGAATGCTTTGCCTGGGAAGATTAGGCAGCTTCTCATTGCTAAAGCAGATAACTCTTTCAAAGGGTAAGTGTAAACCATTCCTTTAGTGTACTGACAATGTGTTTATTGAATCTGACATCCTATTAGGTGTCATCATCTCTATCCCTGGCTGCTTAAACCAGCAGGATAGTCATGCTCATCCGCATCTTCCTTTTCATAGAGTCTGAAGAGGCAGTCTTGCCTGGCATGGCTATGAGACTTCTAAATCGCCAGAACATATAACCCTTTCACAGGGTGAGTGGAAACAACTCTGAGTGCACTTGCTACTTAGTGAATGTTACAATGTGTTGGATGTCATCATCCTCTTTTGTGGTTGCTTGAACAAAGTAAGATTCATATTGTTGTGTTCATCTGTGTCTTCTTTTTTGAAAAGTCTGAAGAGGGTTGTTTTGTATGGTAATTGATATGAGCCACTGCTGTGGCGTTGTCTCTTTGACTCCTGACCAGAAGCCCCAGAGAAGATCCATACAGTGCTCCAGAGATGGCCAGATCGCTTGCAGTCCCAAGATGTTAATGTGTAGTCGAGCCTCCATTGGAGTCCAGTGACCTAGTGCCGATCTTGAACCCAGTGTACCTCTCCAGCTGGACGGGCTGGCATCCGTTGTGACTACCATCCAGTGGAGCAGGAAGAGGACTTCCCAGCCTGTACGGGAGGAGACCGGAGTCACCAGTGGAGGGAGGCCCAGACAAATATGATTGTCCAGGGAAGAGGGAGACTTGTCCGATGTCAAAAGGATTTCCTTCTTCAGAACTCTCATACAGAAATACGCATATGGGATCACTTTCAAGGCAGACACCATAAGACTCAGAGCCTGCATGCAAGACTAAAGGTAGGACTGCTTACGGAACAAGACCAACCAAATGGGGACCGCCACAAAACAATAGTTTGCATCCTCCACTGCAAAGCGAAGTAACCACTGATGTCCTACGTAGATGGGAGAGTGCAGGCTTGCATCTGTGATGGCCATGGACCCCAGAAAATCTCACTGATGAAGAGAAGCCCCCACCGAATGGATGGATTCTATATAATGACATAATCTGGTTGAAAAAAGACACAAATCCATCCAAGTCAACCAACAGAAAGGGAAAAAGTTATATACAGATGTATGAATACACAATCCTATACCCAAAGTGCAAACCAACTTGAACTTTTGCATGCACATGAAGCATTTCAAAGCCATAGAGGTCCAAAAACAGGGGAACCCTGTCCTTTTTTTGGAACCATAAAAACCATACCGGCTGGAGCACAGGGACTATTGCTCCCTGGAGCAGCAGATCCTGCACCACCTTGCACAGGGCCTGAAGGTGCAATGGTGGAAGGAGATGACTGCAGAGAAACAATGTCTCTGGTGGAGAAGAACCTATCCTGTATCCAGACACAACCATTTCGCAGACCCACTTGCCTGGAAAGAGGGCGGTCCAAGGGCCCAAGTAGCAGCAACCCTACCTTAAAAACAGATGGGGGAAAACCATCATACTGATAAGGACCTGTTTGCACAATTGGTGAATTTGTGGGTACAGGAGCTCTTGGTACCACCTGTAGGGCCATTGAAGGACTTGGAGCTTTTGTCAGGGGAGCTAGGAGAATTAAAAATCCTCTTTAGGGCAGTAAAGGAAGGCCCGAGCACGGTTCAATCTCCTTCTTGGCCTGTGGGAGGAAAAAACTCTTGCCTCTTGTGAGGCTCCTGATAATGCCATCCAAGGTAGCACTGAAGAGACATTCCTCCTGGAAGGGCAGATTCATCAAGGCCTTTTTAGAAGTCTAGTCAGCAGACCAGCATTTCAGCCAAAGTCCCCAATGAAGCATGAGAAGGAGAGCTGGAAGAGGCAGAGCAGCATCCAAAGATGCATCAGAAACATAATTCAAGCCCTGGACCAATATGTCCAACTGATCAACATACACCTGATCCACTTGTGGACAATCTTTGCCGCAGAACCTTGACTTATTCAGTCAGCATCTGGGACACCAGTGCTGTGGACCAACACCTACAGAGCAGGCAACAGATTCTGCCCAGAGGTCTGTAGGATTCTTAAAGGAGGGAGACTCCTCCACCAGTATCACGGCTGCTTTATTCAGTCTCGAAATAGGGAGATCCACTTGTTTAGAAGGGCTTCCTTAAAGGGGTAACGTACTGCTAAGCACTTCGGAATCACAAAAGGACGATAGCCACCGCCGCACAGGTACAAGAAAATGGCTGCCATGCACTCTTTCAGCCAGCTCCCATACAAGTCAATGGGGAACATTGGCCAGATGGTTGCAGCCTTGTGGCCACATAAAAATGGCCACCTTGCATTTTCCCAGCCAGTGCCCATTCAAGTCAATAGGAAGATCCACCACAAAATAGGCACCCTTTCTGTCCACCTCAATATTGCCGCCGGATCACAGGTAAAATGGCCACCAGCCACAGTAGAGCATATGGCAGCAATGAGACCTCCCAGATCCCGGAGGGTACCTTCACCATGCAGAACCCTCAGGGACAACTGAGAAGCCCCCCCTTCCTCCTGTCCAAAGAGGCCAGGAAAATTCGGCCTAAGCACCAGGGACTGGGTGGTAGGAGGAGGGGAGAGAGCCTGGTCAGAGGGGACAGGAGGAAATACCAGAGGCCAGGAGGGAGGAGAGAGGCCTTGCAGAACTGACCACCCCAAGGAGTACATACACCCCACACCATGTCCTGGGAGGGAAGGGAGGGGCCATCTACTTACCAGTCCAGTGAAGCGTGCAGGTAAGGCTCACACGACAGATCCTACTCTCTGGGGATGTCGAAGTCGACCCTGTCCGTAGCTAAAGGTTTGTGCGCGCTTGTTGCCCAGACTGTGGTGACCACTGAATCTAGATTATCCAGCTGGACTGTTGATTGAAGGTCTCCGCAGGAAAAATCACAGGAAAAAAAAAAAAAAGGCTATGGAACCACAGGTCACAGCAGAGAACAGCAGAGAGGGGGGTTATACCAGTTCATATGTGGTGCCATGTTCTTTTTCTGCCTAGTGCCCTACTCCTGTAGGTGGAGCTATAGTCAGGGCCATCTTTACTATTGATTGGACCCTGGGCAAACATTTTCTTGAGCCCACCCATGAAATTTCGCTCTCTACCTGTTCTGAGACATACAATAAATAACAGCTCAAAATCAGTTTACTGCAGCAGATCAGGCAGCAATTGCAATTGACTGCCGGAGGTTACAGAACATCATTACCGCTCACTGACTGGTTGCCAGAGGTTACAGCACACATAAAGGCTCACTGATTAGTTGCTAGAGGTTACAGCACATGATTTCTGCTTGCTGATTGGTTACTAGAGGTTACTGCACATCATTACTGCTCACTGATTGTTTGCTAGAGGTTTCTGCACATCCTTATCGCTCACTGATTGGTTGCTAGAGATTTCTGCACATCCTTATCGCTCACTGATTGGTTGCTAGAGATTACTGCACATCATTACTGGTCGGTTACTAGAGGTTACTGCACATTATTAGGGCTCACCCATTGATTGCTAGAGGTTAATGCACATCCTTACCACTCATTGATTGGTTGCTAAAGGTTACAGCATATAATTACATCTCACTGATTGGTTGCTGAAGGTTACAGTAAATCATCTCCTCACTGCCTGTACACCATGGACAGAGAAGGTTAGGGGCCCCACCAATGTAAGGGGGAATGTACACTGACCAACAGCAGAAGTGTTGGTGGCAGGAATGGGGGGGAGGGGGGGGGGAATAATGTAGATATGAATGTCACACTGCTGCCACTCTTTACATTTGAATGCCACATTGCAGCCGCTATTTACATATGAATGCCGTCGTTATTTACATGTGAATGCTGACATGGTCTGCTCACATGAGTCTGAACATCGCAAAAAGATTCCTCCACAAGGACTGGGACCAGGGCAGCTGTCCCTTTTGCCCCTCCCTAAAAACGGCCCTGGCTATAGTCAAGATTTAGAAAAGCTGTGTCTGTGAAAGAACGTAATAGAAATTCAAATTATTTCAGATAAAACATGATTGACTATGCACCACTAACAATTCCACTGAAAGCATGGGAACTTTATACAGTACCCACGACTACACAGAGAGCTATATACCTACTGTAGTATTTTCTCCACCATAAACTATAAACTAGTCTTTGTCAAATTACCATCCGTGCCCTAGTGGGAAGATCTAGGTAGTGTCTTCTTTAATGAACAACAGTCATAAGCTATCAAAATTAGCTTCACATCTTCCAGATGTGTTAACCACTGGTAAATTTCTCTCATAAAATTCTGTCCAGAAGGTACTTACTCCTGCTTGGTAAGCAACTTTTTCCCCAACTAATTCCCTGTATTGCTGGAGGGAATGTGGCCATTTGGAATATTAAGCCAACATACTTCATGCTTTCTGGATTTGCAAAAGCATTCAGAGCTATCGGGCCTCAATATTTAAGCTAAGAGCAGATGTAACCAGTATTATTACACCTCCCACTTCTCAATTTACCCTCGCTGTGGTGGCCATCATTGATGCTGGTTTGCATGTGTTTTTTTTTTACCTTTCTTTGCTTGTAAGTTTATGGGGGGGAAAAGATAAATGCATTTCATTTGAACATACTACACTATGTACAGTCAGGTCCATAAATATTGGGACATCGACACAATTCTAACATTTTTGGCTCTATACACCACCACAATGGATTTGAAATGAAACAAACAAGATGTGCTGTAACTGCAGACTGTCTGCTTTAATTTGAGGGTACTTACATCCAAATCAGGTGAACGGTGTAGGAATTACAACAGTTTGCATATGTGCCTCCCACTTGTTAAGGGACCAAAAGTAATGAGACAGAATAATAATCATAAATCAAACTTTCACTTTTTAATACTTGGTTGCAAATCCTTTGCAGTCAATTACAGCCTGAAGTCTGGAATGCATAGACATAACCAGACGCTGGGTTTCATCCCTGGTGATGCTCTGCCAGGCCTCTACTGCAACTGTCTTCAGTTCCTGCTTGTTCTTGGGGCATTTTCCCTTCAGTTTTGTCTTCAGCAAGTGTAATGCATGCTCAATTGGATTCAGGTCAGGTGATTGACTTGGCCATTGCATAACATTCCACTTCTTTCCCTTAAAAAACTCTTTGGTTGCTTTTGCAGTATGCTTTGGGTCATTGTCCATCTGTACTGTGAAGCGGCGTCCAACGAGTTCTGAAGCATTTGGCTGAATATGAGCAGATAATATTGCCGGAAACACTTCAGAATTCATCCTGCTGCTTTTGTCAGCAGTCACATCATCAATAAATACAAGAGAACCAGTTCCATTGGCAGCCATACATGCCCACGCCATGACACTACCACCAGCATGCTTCACTGATGAGGTGGTATGCTTAGGATCATGAGCAGTTCCTTTCCTTTTCCATACTCTTCTCTTCCCATCACTCTGGTACAAGTTGATCTTGGTCTCATCTGTCCATAGGATGTTGTTCCAGAACTGTGAAGGCTTTTTTAGATGTCGTTTGGCAAACTCTAATCTGGCCTTCCTGTTTTTGATGCTCACCAATGGTTTACATCTTGTGGTGAACCCTCTGTATTCACTCTGGTTAAGTCTTCTCTTGATTTTTGACTTTGACACACATACAACTACCTCCTGGAGAGTGTTCTTGATCTGGCCAACTGTTGTGAAGGGTGTTTTCTTCACCAGGGAAAGAATTCTTCGGTCACCCACCACAGTTGTTTTCCGTGGTCTTCCGGGTCTTTTGGTGTTGCTGAGCTCACCGGTGCCTTCCTTCTTTTTAAGAATGTTACAAACAGTTGTTTTGGCCACGCCTAAAGCTGACAGTCTGCAGTTAAAGTACATCTTGTTCGTTTCATTTCAAATCCATTGTGGTGGTCTATAGAGCCAAAAATGTTAGAATTGTGTCGATGTCCCAATATTTATGGACCGGACTGTATATAAGCAGACCAACAAAGGTAGGCGCTAGTCCTTCTCAATAATAACCATATTCAAACTGCCCCTGATAAAAATGGTGAAAAATTAAAAAAAAAACCCATAAATAATGAATAATAAATAGTCCCCAAACACCATTTACTTGTGGTCAAGAAAAAGAATTAAGTGATCAATTCCATTAATTCAGCAGTGCTTCACCAACATGTCCAGATAAAATTGTACACTTACCAGATCACATCAGTCAACAAAGTAGCCAGCAAGCATGCAATATCAGAGTGTGTGTATGGCCAAATTAGATATCCACTTCTTTATGCAGAATCACAGAAGTTTATCCACCCATAGACCCACTAGTAAACCCCCTCCAGTGCCAAACAAATCTCAGAGAGAAGCTCAAAAGCAACGCTCATAGTGCAATAAATGCTATTAAAAGAAGTAAAATTAAAAGTAGAAACTATATACACTCACATGAAATAGGTGCCAAAGGGGGCCCAAACACAAACAACTCTCTAGGGGGTTCCATTCCTTCACACCGCCGCTCGTACCACAGCCGATGTATGTTCCAGCAACTGGATGTGACCTCAATTCATTTTGCACGATGTGTGTCCTCAGGAAGCTCACTGCACTATGGCCATTTATTAGTCTCTTGTATGGACATTTTGATTAACATTGCTGTGGATGAGAGGGGATACTATTGAAGGAGCAGAGCGAGGATTGTGTTATAAGTGCATGGGTTTTGGAGTTTGGTAAAGGCATATTGAATGAATAAGTTATGTCTGACACAAGGTGGTTGGATCACTGTGGGGACACCGTTTGTACTTTAAGAAAGCTATTATTAAAAAATGATAAACCACTCACATGCAAGAATGTAATTAAAGTGGTATTACACTATTTTCGAATTTTTGTCTTTTTGGTGCCATTGGACACTGCAATTGGAGTTGTCTGCAGGGAATAGCAGGGAGACTGATATACAATGCATGATTACTAATTTCAAGGGTAAGGTTAGATACTGAAGGATTTCAATAGTTGCATGAGGATGCACTTTTAATGGGAACGCATGTAACGGGTTTAGTAAAGCACTAAGCACATAATAGAAATTTGAGCACATTTATGTACTCTAGAGGCTACTTATTTTAAAATGTATTTTGTTATATTGTTTTCAGAGCTTCTATTAGTGAATGCAAAGGGAAGAGGAATATTCTGGAAGGAAAAATTGGTAGTGGATTTCTATCAAGTGGGACTGATGATCCAGAGGGTAAGGGTAGATATTTGAAAGAAGTTGTCACAGGATGATGCAGGTTTTAGTGATGCATGGCAGACAATCACACAAATGAAGATATGAGCACATTGATTAGCTTTACGGTGCATTTTGTTTGGACATACTACACTATATGTTATTTTTTCCTTTTTGTTTTTGAGTGTGACAGGTATAGAAGGAAGAGGATTAATCTACAGAATTGAATTACACTTGTGGAGGAAAGAAGAAACAGGATGCATCTTATTTTCATGCATGTATTTTATTCTGATTCATGAATGAAGAGGTTCTTATTTTATTTGCTGAAGGCCATTGTGAGAACATTTTGATGATGTTTTAGGACAATTGACATTTCCTAAGCTCTGGTTGTTGAATGTATACAATCCAGCAACTCGGTTAGTTTTTAATGCTTACGGGACTTTTCAGTCCTAGTGCACTGGTATTTTGGGAATAATATCTAGGATACTATTTTTGTGAATGAGTAATGGGGGCCAATATCTGGGGGCCCTTTATAAAGGGGGCTTACCAGGTTTTAATAAGCCCCCAGCCTGCAGACCCCCACAACCACCAGACAAGGGTCGAGGGCAAGTAGTATGGTATGGTTCAGGAGGGATGGGGACACATGCTCGTACCGTCTCCCCCTTTCCTGGCCAGACATTCTGCACTCTCAGGTTAAGGGTCTGGTATGAATTTTCTTGGGGATGCTGGGAGAAGGCATACATATACCATGAATAAACACTAGAGCAGGGTTATTGAATTAAAATTCACAAAGGTCCAGTCAGTAAAATTTCCTTCAAGCAGAGGCCTGAATCATATGTTTGATTCTTAAAAGGCAGCTCTGTGCATTGGCAAACACAGAGCGTCTTTGCAAGTGCCAAACAGCATGGTGCCACAGTATCATGAAGCTCGGTATCACGCCATTTAAAAAAAGGGTCAGGGACTTCTTTCTCTGCGTTTCTGCGTATATGGAACCTACCCTCTGATCCTTCACATCACAGTCCTGTTATTACATCAGTGTTCTTCAGTTCCCCTGCACATCATCCCTCCCTTCACATTACAGTCCTTAGTCCCCCTTCACATTACAGTCCACACCCCCTTTATAGAACCACCCTTCACATTGCAATCCTCAGTCCCCCTTCACATTGCAATCCTCACCCCCTTTATAGAACCCATCCTGGACACTGCAGTCCCCAGCCCCTTTTCACATTCCTATCCTCATTACCTTTATAGCACTCCCATTTGCATTCATGTCCTCACCCCCTTTATAGCTCCCCATTTACATTCCTGTTTTCACACCCTTTATAGAACCCCCCCCCCTTCACTCTGCAGTCCCCCCTTCACATTCCTGTCCTCCCCCCCCCTTTTATAGCACCCCCTTCACATTCCTGTCCTCACCCCCTTTATAGTACCCCTTCACATTCCTGTCCTCACCCCCTTTATAGAACCCCCCTTCACTCTCCAGTCCTCAGCCCCCCGTCACATTTCTTTCCTCACCCCATTTATAGAACCCATCCTTTACACTGCAGTCTCCAGCCCCCCTTCACATTCCTGTCCTCATCCACTTTGTAGAATCCCCCTCCTTTCATAACACTCAGTTCACATTCCTGCCCTCACCCGCACCTTTTATATCACCCTCTTCCCTTCACATTACCGTTTCCGGACCCCTTTCACATCACTCCCAGCTTCCCCCGTGCTTCATAGTTGTGACACAGCCCACTTCCCTTGCCTACCTTGCTATGATGCAGGGCAGTCCTAGAACTCAATCAGCTAATTGTTGTGCTACTGCCGTAGGTCAGCCCTGCAAAGAAGATAGTGCCAGCAGCAGCTGGGGGGGGAATGGCTCCTATATGGCGCAACAGCAGCGGGTCTGGGAAGAACATTGAATCGGTCCGCATCCGGACCACGGTCCGCCATTTAGTGATGGCTGCACTAGAGGATAACTAGAGCATCTGAGTCCATAGCCGGAGGATCTCTTGTTTTGTATATAGAGAAGGTATTTGTTGTTATTATTGTTGCACCTGGATTCTAAGATGGCCACATCTAGATTCCCCCATTTTTTGCATATCAAATTGAACACATCTGAATGTGGGGACCATTCCACCTGGTCAAAGCAGTTATGGCTGAGATAATCCACCTGCCAGTTGTGCACTCCTGGAATATGGGCTGCAGACAATGCTGGGCAGAATCTGGTTTGCTTCTTTTCAAGGAATGGGATGGTTGTTCTAAGCCACTGTGGCAGAATTGGACTGTACCTGAACTGTATGTCCAATGTTGGAGGGGCAGCCTGACAGCTCTGAGCTCCATGACATTGATGGGGAGTTTGATCTCACAGGTACAAAACTCCATGTGACAAGAGGTGGGTTAGAATGTTTTGCAAATCTGACCGCCCTTGAACAGTTTTTGGTTGATTTGGCAAAAGAAAGCGGTGAAGTGGTAGAGATTTGAACTCTATCTTGTAATCTTGTACCCTTTTGCAACCACGGATTGAACCCACAGGTCTGGGACATCTATGACCCAGAGACATGCAAATTGCAACAGATGTCCCCCCACTCTTAGGAGTGAGGGTGCCCCTTCATTGTGCGGATGGTTTTGGAAAGGGCTTGATGGCTTTTGTGGGCAAAGCCTTGTGCTGAAAGGGAGGGCTGAACTAAGGAGTAAGGACCTACTGAAGAGGGAGGTTTTGTCCCTCTTATGAAGTGGTCAGGTGCTTCACCAAACAGATGTCCACCTTGGAAGGGCATATGTGTAAGGCAACTTTTACAGGCAATTTCTTAAGTCCAAGTCTGTAACCAAAGGTTTGTACATACAGTATGAATGGAGTTTAGAGACCATCTGATTATTTGTCTCATGATGTGTTCCACGGCATCTACACTAAAAGAAAAGAGAAAAAAGGCAGTTTTCATATGTGTTCCGCAACTGGACAATCCTGAAACACAAGGTCATGTTGGTTATTCATTGTCGTAGTCCAGCTAACTGCAGTTTGACACAAAAATAGCAGAAAAATCTGGTTGCCCGGGCTGGGCCTGACAGGTTGTAGACAATTCTTTCTCAAATTTTCTGTCAGTAGTATCTTTAAAAGAAGTAACATCTTCAATAGGTACAGTGGGCTGTTTGTTTATGACATGGATTGCACAGTCAACCGCAGAAAAAGCCCATTTTTGTGCAAACCCCACCGGGTAGGGTTCAACAAAGATTTTGGGGGGTATAAAATCCTTTCAGGAGTGATCTATTCATTAAATTCTACCAGTTTATGAACAGGGAATGTTTAGCAAATATTTGTAGGTTCCTCTGTGTCCTGGGGGCATGCTGCGATGGGGGGGAATTCAGCCTGCAGTATGCCAGGGCTTTTGCAGATAGAGGCAATGAGCTTCTAAACATTAGCTAGCATATTGTGTGAAGTTCCTTCTTCAATATAGTGACAATATGGGTGAGAGAAATCTTCTGCAGCTTCCTCCAACACTGCCTTGATATTCTCTTCATTCCCCCTTAGTCCACATCCTCAAGGACAAACATGCCAGAGTCCAACTCTGGTCGACTAGCTCCTTTTTGTCTAGTCTCCACCATCGCTACAAGCGAGGGTTTTTCCCTGTGGGTTATTCATGGAGTAAGCATGTCCAGAATGCATTTTCCTGGGGAAAAGGTCAGAGGGAGCACCTGAACACCTTATAAGTGCTCTAGGCAGAAGTGGTTTTAAAGTGGTATGATATAACACCTAATCATTCACCTAAGATTGAACTTTGAGTGGTTGGATTTTAGAGCCAAATTTGAAACGTTTTCACTGCAAAGCGAATATATTAAAAAAATAGCTTCATTTTATACAGCAACGATCAAAAATATAGGGTGACCCTTTCTTATGTGTCCACAATGCTGGACTGTATACAAGTTTAGGCTTCCGCCATCACAGTGGGCAAACCCCTCAACAAGGGTCTTCAGGGACAGGGTTTTCATAGTGATGGACCTGTATGGCACCTGCGGCTAATTCATGCTGCACAAAGTTCCAATGTGAGCACACCATGCAGGATCCAGTGCCTGAAGCAACATTACAGGCCATTACAGTGGTATGGCTCCCAAGGTTTTACAAAAGTTGCACCAATACGGATACACTGCTCCTGTGTAGGTAACAGAAAACAATGAGAGTTGATTGAATCGGAGAATACCACTAATTTCCAGTTTCGGGCCACCCTAGGTTCACTGCTGGCCAGGATAACAAACATCTACAACACCCTTGGGTGTTGGCAACATCAGAACTATGCAATTCTTAGTGAACCAACCCAGGCCCTACCATGCTCTACCAGGCCCTACCATGCTCTTGCCTCCTTTGGACCCCCTAGGTGCATTTCACCTTAGGCACCAAGAAAGGTCTCTATCCTTGCCAAAACAATTTGCTAGGCATCTTACCCCCTTCAAATCTTTACGCCACAATGCAAAAAAATCCCTCATGCACTCTACTTTATAAGTTTCTTACTGCCCCATGTGACGATTTTACCCCACCCCATTTAAAAAAAAAAAAAAAGGAACTTCGAATTTCCCTCTCCAGAACTCAGATATGTAGAGCCATTTCATTGTCCCATAGGGTATCCCTGTCTAACAGATTCAAGGAATAGCACTATAAACTTCTCACACGGTGGTACCATGTACCTGCCCTTCTTCAAAAGCAGATTCCTTAGGTTCCTAGCACGTGTTGCCAATACCAATTTGGTCTGGGCATGCTATCCCACATTTTCTGGGACTATCTTTTACCACAGCCTTTCTGGTTGGAGGCGTGTAAAATAATCTTCCAAGCTTAAGTCGATTTAGAGACGAACCCCATTAGTTACCACCTACACAGACACTGTTCCTCTGAAACACTACAAAACATCACCCACTGCTCAACGTATTACAGCAGCCCGACCATATGTTCTGGCACTGGAAATCAACAACCCCTCTCATGTCTTGCATGAGATTGTCCAGAATTACTGAAATCTGTAAGACAGAGGAGCTGATGACTATCCTTTAATTCAAGAAGAAAAATACACTCTGCCGCCGACTGCCTTCACGACAGCATCCTCTCACTGTCATGTCCTGACATAGCCACCACCTTGTACAATGACTCACTGTCAGCTGCCCTAGACTCTCTGGCACCCCTTACCACACGCATCATCAAACCCAGACCGCTTCAACCCTGGCAGACCGACAGCACTAAACGCCTCAAACGTCGCAGTCGCGCACTGGAGAGACTGTGGCGCAAAACCAGGTCCCCTCATACTTTCTCCCTCTACAAATCTGCATTTCTTATCTACACCTCCTCCCTCCACGCCGCCAAGCAGGCCTACTTTGTTAACCTAATAAACACCCTCTCCTCCTGCCCCCGCCGACTCTTCTCCACCTTCAACTCCCTGCTCTCCCCCCCCCCTCCTCCACTCAGTACCTCTCTCACCGCCCACGAAATTGCCACCCATTTCCACAACAAGATTGACGCTATCCGTAAGGACATCGTCAACTTGCAATCTACCTCCCCACCTAGCCTCCTCGCCCCCGTCACCCCTTCATCTCCCCCCTCCTCTGCCCTCACAACCGCACTGCCCCCCTCCTCTCCCAATGCCCCGCCCACCATAACCCCCCCCGCACTGCACTCCCTCAGCCCTGTCACTACTGAGGAAGTCGCCAAAGTCCTCTCAAAAGCCCGCCTCACTACCTGCCCCCTGGACCCTATCCCCTCTCAACTCCTCCGGTCACCCCCCTCTTCCCTCATCCGCTCCCTCACCCACATCTTCAATCTCTCCCTCTCTACTGGCGTATTCCCCTCCCCCCTAAAGCACGCGCATATCACCCCCATCCTCAAAAAGCCCTCCCTGGATCCCGCGGACCCCAACAACCTCAGACCCATCTCCCTGCTGCCACTCACCTCCAAGCTCCTTGAACGCTTAGTCTACGATCGCCTAAGCTCCCACCTTACTGACAATAACCTCCTTGACCCTCTACAGTCCGGCTTCCGTCCCCTACACTCCACTGAAACCGCCTTCCTCAAAATCACTAACGACCTACTCAACGCCAAAGCCAAGGGCGACTACTCTGTCCTCCTTCTCCTGGACCTCTCTGCGGCCTTCGACACAGTTGACCACCCCCTCCTTCTTAGTAAACTACTCTCCCTTGGCATCGGAGATGCTGCTCTCTCCTGGTTCTCATCCTACCTATCCCGACGCTCCTTCAGTGTCACCTACAATGGTGCCACCTCCCCCTCCCTCCCCCTCTCTGTTGGGGTCCCCCAAGGCTCTGTCCTTGGACCCCTTCTCTTCTCCATCTACACCTCCTCCCTGGGCAAACTCATACAATCTCACGGCTTCAACTATCACCTCTATGCTGACGACACCCAAATCTACCTCTCCACCCCTCACCTCACCCCCACTATCTCCGCCCGCATCACTCACCTCCTAAATGACATCTCAGACTGGATGTCGCTACATTTCCTCAAGATTAACCTCTCCAAAACCGAGCTTCTCGTCTTTCCCCCTGCCCACACCCCCCCCCCCCCATCCTATCCATCATCACCAACAACTCCACTATCACTTCCACCCCGCAAGCCAAAGTCCTTGGCGTCATTCTTGACGCGAACCTCTCCCTCCAACCGCATGTCAAATCACTCACAAACACATGCAGGCTCCATCTTCGCAACATTGCCAAGATCCGCTCCTTCCTCACCCCAGACACCACCAAACTTCTAGTACACTCCCTCATCATCTCACGCCTTGACTACTGCAACTCCCTCCTCACTGGCCTACCCAAGTGCAGGCTCTCCCCGCTCCAGACCATCCTGAACTCAGCTGCCAGACTCATCCACCTTACCACCCGCTCCACCTCTGCCACCCCCCTCTGCCTCTCCCTCCACTGGCTCCCGATTGCCCAACGCATCAAATTTAAACTCCTTACCCTGACCTACAAAGCCGTTCACAACACTGCCCCTGACTACCTCACCAATCTGATCACCAGGTACCACCCTACCCGTACCCTTCGCTCCTCACAGGACCTCCTTCTATCCTGCTCCCTGGTCTCCTCCTCCCATGCACGACTGCAGGACTTCTCCAGGTCCTCCCCCATCCTCTGGAACTCACTGCCCCAATCCATCAGACTGTCGCCTTCTCTATTCACATTCAGGCGCTCCCTCAAAACCCATCTCTTCAGGGAAGCCTACCCCACCCTCACCTAACGGCCATCCTCCCTCATTCCTCCTACCACTTCATCCCCCCCAGCCACTTCCTACTGTACCTTTACCCCCTCCCTCCTAGATTGTAAGCTCGTAAGAGTAGGGCCCTCTTACCCCTCGTACGCTGTCTGTCTTTGTTGTACTGTGCCATGTATTGTCCCCCCCTATTGTACAGCGCTGAGCAAACCCTTTGGCGCTATATAAACTCGTAGTAATAATAATAATAATAATAATAATACCAAAATACCTGTCTCTCTTGGATTAAACCCATACTCTTCCCCCACAAACTGACTCCATGATATATTTACAAAGCCTGGGGCCTGTCCCCTGGAGGAACATCTTTCTAAACCCCTCCCTAGACTCCCTTCTCTTTTTTTACTGTTCATCTGTTTCCTCTTCCTGTTCTAATCTTTATCCTACTTCTTCTCTGTCCATTCCTTTCTAAACCTCTTAAACTGATGGTTTTCTGGATAACATTTTTCTTTTGTTACTGTATACATTTGAAAGGTTATTGCTGTCACAATAGTAAGCGCAGACACCCTTTGCTCAGGTCAGCTTCCCTCTGTCAATATGTCTATAGAGGTTGCCTATCACCAGGCTCCCTCACACAGTGTATCGTGACATTAACTGTATTGATATATTTTTTTTAATATGCCCTGGTAATGCTTGTATTATCTGCCATATTTGGTGGGGACTTTGCTGTATGTAATTTCTACTATATGTTGACATGCTTTGTCTTATCAAAATAAAGAATTACAATTATCGGAAGATTAAATTATACAGAAAAAAATAATAAAATAGTGAAGACAGTTCCTCTGGGAAGGAGAAGAGGTCCATCACCTACAAACACTAGCAAAAAACTAAGGACACAGGAGGTGGTGTGGGGTTATAGGTAAAGCACTCCAGGGAAATGCGTCCTCAAAAGCTTGCCAGTGTCCAATCACCTGAAGGTACAAGCCTATACCATGGAGTATGAACAAGTTACCTGTATCCTGTACTGTACAATTAAAGTAACTACATAGTTTAAAAGGGAAAATACTTCTCCAGAGCAGAACAGGTCCATCACCTAAGAACTGAGAAAAAACTGGAGTCTTCTGGAGTCGATGGGATTACATGAGTACATGCTAAAGGGTGGCCCTATAAAGTTTTCTTGCCAATGTCCAATCACATGAGTGTACAATAGCAGCTTGAGAAACAAAGGAGGATCAGGTTGCCACATCCAAGACCCTGCAGCCAAAGCTGAATGTGCCTATGCAGCCACACCCACCCTGTACAAATTTAGAAAAGGTGTGAGCAAAAGCCCAGGTTGCAGCCTTAAATTTTTTGTAAACTGGAGTCTGTCAACCAAAATTCAGGACATACCAAATTCCCTTACACAGTGAGCAGCAGCAGGAAAATGGCAAAAGCTAGGTAAATAGTCTGACAAATCTATTTAGAGAGTTGTTGATCTATTCTCCCTCAGTGGTGTTCAGGTAAACCCTGAAAAGAAAAATCATGGGAATACACAATCTCTCTTATATAAACCAGAGCAGAGCAAACAGCAGGAAGAGCAATATCCTCATTTAACTAAAGGAGGACACAGTCTTAGGAGAAAAAAAAAAAAAGGTGGTCTTAGGTACCAAAAACCTTTTTCCAGTGAAAAATAGGAAATGGTACCGCACAGGTTAATGGTTTTTTCTTTTAAAATAAACATTGCATACATACCTGCTCTACGCAGTGGCTTTGCAAAGAGCAGCTATGATCCTCTTCTTGGGTCCCCCACTGGTGCTTCTGGCTCCTCCCCCTAGAGCAGTGCCCCCAATAGCAAGCTGCTTGCTATAGGGGAACTGGTGCATGCTCGCTTTCTAGCCCCGCTCTGTGCATCCGTAGATCCCCGGTCTCTCCTTACTGGCTGTGATTTACAGCAGTGGGAGCCAAAGATAACGGAAGTCTGGCTACCAAGCCTTTTGGGCTAGTCTGGAGCCATAAGAACACTACAAATTTTTCCAGCTCATCTCGAGCGGGGTGCGCACGCATTCAGCGGGCATGAGAATAGCGCGCATGCACAGTAGTGGCCGGAGACGGGAGCCAGCCAAATTTGTTTATCGGGAGGCCTGGGCACATGTGGGCTGCTGCCGCTGAGGGATTCCTGTGGCTGGGGCACAAAGCAGGCTATTCAGGGGAAAGTATTGGCCAGCCAGTCAGGAGCTGCCCTTGGTGGCTCATAAGGTCAGCAATTGCATTGAGTGTTTTTCTTCAGCACACTACTTGCATAGCTGTATCTTGTGGTCTGTGTTTACTAGTGGAGGTGCATAGGCTTTTACACTATCTGAAGTAATGTCTTCCAGAAAGTGGAGTGGGGGAGGCACAGCAGGACAGGGCACCAATTTGCCACCACCAGTTCCTGAGGAACCTAGCCAAAGGTCCGCTGTAATATCCTCTCCTGAGAAGCCAGAAGCAACTGGGTAGTCTAAGCCACTGCATTTATCTGGCATTGTGGCTACTAATGGGATATATGCCTCAGCATATGTAACCAAGGATGATCTTGCTTCAGCTTTAGTGGGGTTAGAAGATAAGATCGTTGAAATGATTGCATGTGTCTCAGGGGACTAAGAAGCGTGATAGATCCCTGTCACTAGAACCACCAATCCTGGAGCAGGAATGGGTGGAACCTGAGGATGAGGAAGAACTGGAGGAGGTCAGGAAGTAGAGTCTATGTCTGAAGGGTCACAGCCTGAGGAGAAGCTGGCGGTTTCTGCATCCCAGTCTCAGAGATTATTAGTCCAGGACCTAACTAATAAGGTGCGATCTGGATTCAGGCTACCTCCGATAGAAACCTCTGAGGTTAAATTCTTCTCTGGGCTCTTTGAAGCCTCCACAGAGTACTCAGGCCTTTCCAGTGCGTCCTCTTCTGGAGCAAATTATGTAAACTGACTGGGATCACCCAGACATGGTTTTTGTTTCACCAAAGAGGTTTTCTTTTTCGTACTCCATGGAAGAGAAGATTGTTAAGAAATGGGGTTTGCCTTTAGTAGATGTAGCTGTTTAATCCCTGAATAAATCTTTAGCATGTCCTGTGGATAATGTCCAGGATTTCAAGGATCCAGCAGATAAGAAGCTGGAGTCTTTCTTTAAGGCCTCCTTCTCCATGGCAGGTTTGACTGCATGTCAAGGTCCTACCTTTTCCCAGAGGTTATGTTACTCCATGTGCTAGCATCCATCTTGGATTTCTGCTGAGCATGATGGGAATCTTTTATGCCTTCAGGTCTCTGAGGTCCATCCCCCAGAGGGGTGTGGCTGAGTACATATAAGCCTGGGATCTGCACATGCTCTTTGCACTTGTGTCTTGTGTCTTTGTCTTGCTACAGCTCTGTGTATACGCTCGTGACTCTTCTGGTATTCTGACTCGGCTTGTGACTAAGACCATTCTCTGCGTTTCCCTTTGATCTGACCTTCCGTTGCTGAACCCGGCCCGTGACCTGTGATTCTCTGTCTACTGTTCTGTACTGTTTTGTCCCGTTGTTATTGACCCGGCTTGTCTGACTACGCTATTGTCATTCTCACCAACTACACGCCATTGGCGGCGGCCATTACCGCAGCTGGGGTGTCTCGGGGGCCGCGACCTGGTCCCTGGTTGCGTCAAGTCCATCCCCACCATCAGGGGCCCTGGTGAAGGGCAGCCTGGGACTTAGACTCCGCGCCCTGAGGGACTTCAGTCTGTTGGTGGTGGTTGTCGTCAGCCAGTGCGTTACCCTGCCACTAGGCCTACCTGTCCGTTCCACAGCCCTGCCCTGACATTGCACAGCCAGCAGTGGCAGCTATTGGCATTTGCTAGAGTTTCTCACCGTGTCAAGCGAGTGCTTGGAAGACCGTTGGTGCAGGGGTAATACACAGCCGAGGATTTGGTGGAAGTTCCACGTGCTTTATGTTTTGCAGTTGACGCTTTTAAGGATTCAATTCAGCACATTTTTCGTCTGGTCCTCTTATTAGTGCAGATGCACAGAGGTTTGTGGCTGAAGAGCTGGTCAGCAGAATTGCCATACAAAAAATTATTGGCAGGTTTTCCCTTTCATGGAGAACAGCTGTCTGGGGAAGATTTGGACAAATATATCCAAAAGATTTCAGGAGAAAAGATTTCTCTTCAACCCTTTAAAAGGAGATCCAAGTGTCCTTCTTTTAAGGTGTCAGGGGCTTCAGTTGCTGGCCCCTCATCTACCAGGTAATCATTTCGCCACACACAGATTCACAGCCTCCAGAGGTAGAACTCAGAATCAAAACCCTGGGTGCAAAAGTCATCCAAGGCAGATTCAAAGTCCAACTCCTTATGAAGGGGCGCCCGGCACTCATTAGGGTGGGGGGAAGGCTTTTGAATTTGTTGCTGCCTGGAGGGCTCTAAACCAAGACAAATGGACATTTCCATGATTTTTCTGGGGTACAGACTAGAATTTCAGTCCCCCTCCCAGATTTCTAAAGTCAAATGTACCAATAAATCCAGGGAAGAGAAGAGCTTTATTTCAGGCACTCGATTGCCTATTATCTCGGGGTGATCACGGAGGTTCCAGTAAACAAAAGAATTCATGGGTTTTATTCAAACCTGTTCACAGTCCCAAATCCAAATGGGGATGAAAGGCCCATTTTGGACCTCAAGGGGCTAAATCATTTTCTAAATATTTGGCCTTTTCGTATGGAATCGGTTCAGTCAGTAGTGGCCTCCTTACAGGAAGGAGATTTTTTTTTTAGCGTTCATAGACATCAAGGATGTATACCTACATGTCCTGATATTTATTCCTCACCAATGTTTTCTACAGTTTGCAGTATGGGGGTCATCCAGTTCATAGCACTACTGTTTGAGCAGGCCACGGCTCCCAGAGTTTTCACAAAAATTCTTGCTCCAGACTTGAGACTACTCAAAACTCAGGGGGTATCAGTCATATGTTATCTAGACGATCTCTTGCTCAGAGGTCGATCAGTGCCCAGTCTGAAGCAGGATGTGGTCCTTACAATGCAGATCCTGGAACAGCTGGGTTGGGTGCTCAACTTCAAGAAGTTGGCCCTGGAACCAGTGCAGAACATGGAGTATTTGGGGATGATCCTAGACATGGCTCAGGCAAAGGTATTTCTGCCTCCAGGTAAACGTTTTGCCCTGAGGAATGAGGTTTGCAGTTTGAAGGCCAAGAAGTATCCTTCAATTCACCCCTGTATGAGGTTGCTAAGGAAGATGGTGTCCTCGTTCAAGGCTATTCCGTATGCCCAATTCCACTCTAGACTGCTGCAAATGTACATTCTGTCTGTTTGGAACAAGAAGATTCCAGCCCTGGATTACTGCATATCTCTGTCAGAGATACTGCGAAACCTGAATTGGTGGTTGATAACTTTCAGGTTGGGGGGCCATTCTGGAGGAGGCCACAGTTCAAGAAACATGGCTTCCATGGGAAAGGGTTCTTCCCATCAATGTCCTGGAACTTCGAGCAGTGAGGCTGGCTCTGAGGTATTGGACGTTCAGGCTTCAGGTCTGGCCTGTAAGGATTCAGTCCGACAATGCCACATCAGTGGCATACATCAACCACCAGGGCGGTACCAGGAGTCTAGATGCTCAGAAGGAGGTGAACTACATTCTGACCTGGGCAGAGAGATATGTTCCAAGTTTGTCGACAATGTTCATTCAAGGTGTTGAAAATTGCCAGGTGGATTATCTCAGTCGCCGGCAGTTGATTTCAGTGGAATGGGCATTGCATCCCGATGTTTTTCAAGGAAATCGGCCAGCGATGGGGATGCTCAGATATAGATCTGTTGGCATCCAGGTTCAACAACAAGGTCAATCTTTTTGTGTCCAGGGTTAGGGACCCTCACATGGCAGGGGTAAATACCTTAGTGATTACTTGTACCAGTTTTCACTGATTTATGCCTTTCCTCCATTTAGGGATGGTGCTAGACACGATTCAAGCAACGTTATTTCTGCCTCCAGGGAAATGTTGCGCCCTAATGAACAAGGTTTGCAGTTTGAAGGCAAAAAGGGGTATCCTTCAATTCGCCTCTGTATGACGTTGCTGAGGAAGATGGTGTTCTCGTTCAAGGCTATTCCCTATGCCCAATTCTACTCCTGGTACATTCTGACTGTTTGAAGATTCTGGCCCTGGATTACTGCATATCTCTGTCTTTAGAGGTACTGCGAAGCCTGAATTTGTGGTTGATGACTCACAATTTGGAGAGAGGGAAAGTGGAAGTTGGTAACCACCAAAGCCAGCCTTTCAGGTTGGGGGGCTGTCCTGGAGGAGGTCACAGTTCAGGGAACATGGCTTCCACAGGAAAGGGTTCTACCCATCAATGTCCTGGAACTTTGAGCAGTGAGGCTGGCTCTGAGGTATTGGACATCCAGGCTTCAGGGTTGGCCTGTGAGAATTCAGTCCGACAATGTAACAGTGGTGGCATACATCAACCACCAGGGCGGTACTAGGAATTGAGGTGCTAAGGAAGAGGCCTCAGGGTTGGCCTGTGAAGATTCAGTCCGACAATGTAACAGTGGTGGCATACATCAACCACCAGGGCGGTACTAGGAATCGAGGTGCTAAGGAGGAGGTGGTGAATTACATTCTGACCTGGACAAAGAGATAGGTTCCAAGTTTGTCAGCAGTGTTCAACCCGGTGGTAGAAAATTGGCAGGCGGATTATTTCATTCGCCAGCAGTTGATTCAAAGAATGGGATTTGCATCCCGAGTTTTTCAAGGGAGTCTGCCAGTGATGGGGTTGCCAGGACGTAGATCTGTTGGCATCCAGGTTCAACAAAGTCGGTCTTTTTGTGTGCTGGGTAAGGGACCCTCGTGTAGCAGGGGTAGATGCCTTAGTGCTTTCTTGGAACCAGTTTTCACTGATTTATGCCTTTCTTCCAATTCAGCTGCCACCACGTCTCTTGTGCAGAGTTTGGGAGTGACACGGATTGCTCCAGCCTGGTATGCGGACATAGTGAAGATGGCAGAAGGCCCGTGGTCCCTACCGTCAGACCTGTTGTCTCAAGGTCTTATATTGCACCCAGCTTTACGTTCGCTAAATTTGACATCGTGGCTATAGAAACCCAGATCCTGAAGGATAGGGGAGTGTCGTATTCTGTCATCCCTATCATATTGGGTGCTAGAAAGGTAGTCTCTAGGAACCTTTATTACAGAACCTAAGGGCCAATGTGGTGCCTATATTTAAAAAAAAAGGTCAAAATCTTTACCAAGTAATTATAGACCTGTTAGTTTAACTTCTATAGTTGGGAAGATAGTAGAGAGTTTAATAAAAGACCACATAGATGAGTTCTTGCTGGAAAATATATTTTAAGCAACAGACAGCATGGATTAAAGAAAGACAGAAGTTGTCAGACAAATCTGACTTCTTTTTATGAGGAGGTGAGCAAAACTTTAGACAGAGGTGTGGCTGTGGATTTGGTATACTTGGATTTTGCAAAAGCGTTTGACACAGTTCCCCACACACGGCTAATGTGTAAGGTAAAGTCTACAGGCTTGGAAAAATACGTATGTAAATGGATAGAAAACTGGCTACAAGATCGTATTCAGGGAGTAGTGGTTAATAAATCATACACTAAATGGTCTAGGGTTGTTAGTGGTGTACCCCAAGGTTCAGTGTTGGGACCCTTACTTTTTAATATATTTATAAACGATATAGGGTCTGGGATTAGAAATACCATGTCAGTCTTTGCAGATGACACCAAGCTGTGCAGTGGAATAACGTCCTTACAGGATGTCTCCAACTTACAAGCTGACCTCAATACACTGTTTAATTGGGCAACTATGTGGAAAATGAGGTTTAATGTTGATAAATGTAAGGTTATGCACTTGGGGGCTAAGAATATGCATGCATCATACATACTAGGGGGAGTACAACTGGGGGAATCAATGGTGGAGAAGGATCTGGGGGTTCTGGTAGATCACAAGCTTAATAATGGCATGCAATGCCAACGTGCGGTTTCTAAAGCAAGCAAAATCCTCTCTTGTATTAAAAGAGGTATAGACTCCAGAGAGAGAGAGATATAAATTTTACCCCTGTACAAATCATCTGGAATATGCAGTTCAGTTTTGGGCACCAATTCACAAAAAGAACATTGGGGAACTGGAGAAAGTACAGAGAAGGGCAACCAAACTAAGAGGCATGGAGGAGCTCAGCTATGAGGAAAGATTAGAGGAACTGAATTTATTCTCTCTTGAGAAGAGGAGATTATACATGATCAACATGTATAAATACATCATTGGTTCATATAGTGAACTTGTTGTAGTTATTCACAGGTCATAACAGAGGACAAGGGGGCACTCCTGACGTCTGGAGGAAAATAAATTTATTCTCCAAACACAGAAAGGTTTCTTCACAGTAAGAGCTGTGAAAACGTGGAATAGACTCCCTCAAGAGTTGGTTCTTTCCAGCTCAGTGGATTGCTTTAAAAAAGGCCTGGATTCTTTCTTGGATAACAGAATATAACTGGTTAATAACATTTATAGGTAAAGTTGATCCAGGAAATATCCGATTGCCCCTCTGGGGGATAAGGAAGGAATTTTTTCCCCTGCAGGAGCAAATTGTATTATGCTTTGCTGGGTTTTTTGCCTTCTTCTGGATGAACTGTGGGTGTAGGATTATAACTTTTTTTTTATGGTTGAACTGGATGGACTTTTGTCTTTTTTCAGCCAGACTAACTATGCAACTATGTGTTGTTTCTAGTGGCAATCCCTTCTGCAAGAAGGGTGTCGGAGCAGGCAGCTGTCTTCCTGAGAATCATTTCTGGTTTTGCATCATGATAAGGTGGTGTTGTGACCTTATCCGTCCTTTTTACCAAAGGTGGTGTCTGGTTTTCATCTCAATCAGGACATCGTTCTGCCTTATTTCCTAGGCCTCAGTCAGCAAGAGAAAGATCTCTGCATACCTTGTACGTGGTACGCGCTGTAAGGGTCTTTTTGATGGTGACTGCAAAGGTCATGAGGTCAGATGCTCTATTCGTGCTCCCAGAGAGGCCAAGGAAGGGGCAGGTGGCATCCAAGACGACTAGTTCACATTGGATCCGCCAATTGATCATTCAAGCCTATGGTTTGAAAGGGAAGGTCCCACTCTTACGGGTGAAGGCACACTCTACCAGGAGTTTGGGAGCATCTTGGGCAATTCACCATCTGGTGTCAGTGGCTCAGGTTTGCAAGGCCGAAACATGGTCTTTGGTTCACACATTCACAAGGTTCTACCAAGTGGATGTCAGAGCCGCAGAGGATTCTGCCTTTGGACGCATTGTTTTACGGATGGCGGTGTAGGTCCTGAGGGATTGTTAACAGTGGCCATCATGGTGTTACCCTCCCCTCAAATTTCTTTATTGCTTTAGGACAATCCACATAGTCATGCATGGCCTGCTCTATTGTCCCGTGATGTACAATAAAGAAAACTGGATTTTTTTCTATATACTTACCTGTAAAGTCCATTTCTTGGAGTACATCAGGGGACACAAGTCCCGCCCCTTTCTTGAATTTCATTGTTTGCTACAAAAATGTAAGTGCTTCCTATGTAGGAGGGGTTTATATAGGGAAGGACCTCCTCTCTCATTGGTCACCCAGTGTCCATTCACCCATAGGTAGCCTATACGTGTATGGTAGTTGAGCGAGCGCTCTATAAACAGATAGCAGCTAGAACACTAAAGGAAATCACAACAACCTTAAAATGCAAATGGATAAGTAAAGTGCAGCGCTGCGCTTTACTTACCCATAGGTAGCCTATAACCCACATAGTCACGAATAGCCTGCTCTGTGTCCCGTGATATACTCCAAGAAATGGATTTAAAAGGTAAGTATGTAGAAAAAATCCAGTTTATAAACAAATCTACTGAGCTAGCTATAGTTAGGAGAGGAAGTCTATTCCACATTTTTACTGCTCTTACAGTAAAGAAGCCTTTCCATAGGTGGAGGTTAAACCTCTTTCACCAGATGCAAGCTGTGTCCCCTTATTTTTGCATTGACATTAAAGCAAATTAAAGTGCCACAAATTAAAGAGGAATTTCCCCACCGCAAATTAAAGAACATGCCAGTAGCATGTATGAATAAATGAATCAATGAACGGGCACCAAAAATATCATGAACAGGAAATCTCATTGTTGAAGAGAGGTCACAGCTGAACCAATCACTATGTGAAACTTCCTGAATCCTATTAAAGCGCTTAAAGCTTTGTGGTCCAAAATAGGTCGGGCAGAGCTGTTGCATTTGGGAACGGTAAAAAGTTAGAGAAAACCTCCTGATGCCTTCCTGAAACATAACAAGAGATATATTGAGAGAGAGAGGGAGATTTAAGGCAAAAAAAAAGGTGGGGGGGGGGTTTAATTTTCTATCCTGCAGCTACTACCTTCGCAACCCAAGTTAAAAGTTATCCAAAGAAAAAGACCCAATAGGCCAACTGTCCTTCAAGCCAAAGAATTCCACAATAAATCACTGTAAGCAAGTCAACTGACCTGCATTAAGAGAGACCATAGTTTACCATCATCATCTATTCAGTCATGATTTAAATTCAGTTAAGCTGAAACAAAGTAATAGCCACTGGAGGAAAAACAAAAACAGTCTAGCAAGAGACACCAATTGTTTTCCCCTCATGTTCTTGCAGGATGTGGCATTCACGACTTGGAAATAGTCACCTTGTTAAGGTGAATGGTACAGGCAGATCCAGCTGGTGGAGTGGCCCATCTGTTCACTAACCACACGGGAAAGACAAAAACAGAAAACCATTTGAAGAGAAGCCGGTCAGATTGCTGTTACTCTGGGCTAATGAAATCATCAAAGTATAGTGGAGTAGGAAAAACTTTAGCAGGTCACTTCTAGGCACAGAGCCTTTGATGGAAGCATTGTCCAATTTTAGAATCTTAATTACTGACTGGATAATTATTTTATTACTAACTCATGACTTCTCTCTGCTGAAAAGAAAAATCTTTCCTTTCGCTGTGAGATTGGGAAGAGTCAGTACACGTTTTCCTACATCTTGGAGGGTCCAGGCAAGTTTTGGAAGATGGGACGCACTGATCCATGTCCATGAACAAAAAAGGAGATGTGAGGGACATTTACTGCAAGACCTACTCAGTAGATTGGGTAGCCATGACAAGTAAAACACAGAAGCAGGCAGCTCAGAGGAACATCTGCTGGCATCACAGAATGATCCTGCTTAGGCACTGTATAACTGTGAATTGTACATAGCACAAGCATATATTAAAGACTGCTATGAGGGTTCATCTGCATCCCCACAGTGACTGGTCCACTGCCTCAAGCATGTCAGAAACAGGAAGCAGCAGATGCAGGCAAAAGCAAGGTTACACCTCCAAAACCCTTGCTAAATAGAGAGCAACATATAGGTACAAAGTGCAAACCTTGACTTTCAGAACATACTAGGCTACAAGATCATTTTGCTAGTTGCAGTCAATTAAATAATGGGAGAAGCTGGTAATATTCCATTAGATGTGGATTCACACATGTGCAATGTGAATTGAAGCTGCAATTTCACAACTAATTGACAAAGTAGTTGTTCAGCGGTTCAGGTCAGGTTTAGATAAGGTTCAGGACAGGTATAGATCAGGATCGGGTCAGGATTTTATCCTGTTCACAACTGATGACACGTGCGATTCAGAAGCATTCCCTCGGATGACAATGAGCCTGAATTCGGACCTGAGCTGGACTGCACTGCTCAGAAAATTGAAAGGACTCTTTCAATTCGCACTGAATCCACACTCCGTTTGAACCGCATACAGTTATGTTCAAAATAATAGTGTGTTGAAAAAGTGAATAAAGCTCAAAATCCTTCTAATAGCTTTTATTTCCATACACAGAAATGCATTGGGAACACTACACATTCTATTCCAAATCAAAACATGAACAAAAATATATCAAATTTGTGTTGTTCCTCTAAAAAAAATTGAAGAAAAGTGAATATTAGACTGTTCAAAAAAATAGCAGTGTTTGTATTCTTCTTTACAAACTCAAACATTCACTATATAAACTGAAAAATGTTTGAAGATTTTGCTTTCCTTTGAATCACTTAATATTTAGTTGTATAACCACCGTTTCTGAGAACTGCTGTACATCTGTGTTGCATGGAGTCAACCAACCTCTGGCACCTGTGAACAGGTACTCAAGCCCAGGATGATTGGACTACATTCCACAGTTCTCTATTTCTTGGTTTTGCCTCAGAAACTGCATTTTTGATGTCACCCCACAAGTTTTCTATTGGATTAAGATTCGGGGATTGGGCTGGCCACTCCATAACGTCAATCTTGTTGGTCTGGAACTAAGATATTGCACGTTTACTGTTGTGTTTGGGGTCGTTGTCTTGTTGGAACACCAATTTCAAGGGCATTTCCTCTTCAGCATAAAAGGTAGCATGACCTCTTCAAGTATTCTGATGTATTCAAACTGATCCATGATCCCTGGTATGCGATAAATAGGCCCAACACCATAGAATGAGAAACATCCCCATATGATGCTTGCGCAACCATGCTTCACTGTCTTCACAGTGTACTCTGGCTTGAATTCAGTGTTTGGGGGTCGTCTGACAAACTGTCTCCGGCCACTAGACCCAAAAAGAACAATCTTACTTTCATCAGTCCACAAAATGTTGCACCATTTCTCTTTAGGCCAGTCAATGTGCTCTTTGGCAAATTGTAACCTCTTCAGCACGTCTTTTTTAAAACAGTGGGACTTTGCGGGGGTTTCTTGCAGATAGCTTGGCTTCACATAGGCGTCTTCTAATTGTAACAGTACTCACAGGTAACTTTAGACCTTCTTTGATCTTCCTGGAGCTGATTGTTGGCTGAGTCCTTGCCATTTTGGCTATTCTTCTATCCATTCGAATGGTAGTTTTTCGCTTTCTTCCACATCTTTCAGGTTTTGGTTGCCATTTTAAAGCATTTGCGATCATTCTAGCTGAGCAGCGTATAATTTTCTGCACTTCTTTATATGTTTTCCCCTCTCCAATCAACTTTTTAATCAAGGTACGCTGTTCTTCTAAACAATGTCTGGAACGACCCATTTTCCTCAGAATTTCAGAGAGAAATGCACGGTAACCAGCATGTACAACATTTGCTGCCTTCCTTCCTTAAATAAGGGCAAGAATTGCCACCTATTTTTCAAAGAATGAATGACCTCACTAATAGAACTCCACACTGCTATTATTTTGAACATGCCCCTTTCAATTAGCGATTCAATTACACAGAATCAGCAGCATGCATGTCATGACTGTTGGGTCTGTTGGATTTCTATTACTCTACTACACCTGCTAGTAAATTATTTGCCATGTAGAAATATCATTTCTACCAAAAACAGTGATTGATCAGGTTAGTGATGTCTGACTGCTATTATTTTGAACACAACTGTATATGTTAACAGTCACAATAGAAACCAATGTTAATTCACATGTCATGAATATTGGATGCGGTTCAAGATGCATCCACTTTGTATATACTCTCATCAGCTACTTTATTAGGTACACCTTGCTATTACTTGGTTGGACCCCCTTTTGCATTCAGAAGTGCCTTAATTCTTCGTGGCATAAATTCAACAAGGTGTTGGAAACATTTCTCAGAGATTTTGGTCCATATTGACATAACAGCACGCAGTTGCTGAGGATTTGTTGGCTACACATCCATGATGCAAATCTCCTGTTCCACCACATCCCAAAGGTGCTGTATTGGATTGAGATCTGGTGACTGTGGAAGCCACTGGAGTACAGTGAACTCATTGTCATGTTCAAGAAACCAGTTACAGATGATTTGATCTTTGTGACATGCTGCATTATCCTGGAAGTAGCCATCAGAAGATGGGTACACTGTAATCATAAAGGGATGGACATGGTCAGCAACAATACTCAGGTAGGCCGTAGCATTTAAACAATGCTCAATTGGTACTAATGGACCCAAAGTGTGCCAAGAAAATATCCCCGACACCATTACACCATCACCAGCCTGAACCGTTGATACAAGGCAGGATGGGTCCATGCTTTCATGTTGTTTACACCAAATTCTGACCCTACCATCTGAATGTCACAGCTGAAATCGAGACTCAGACCAGGCAAAATTTTCCCAATCTTCTACTGTCCAATTTTTGTGAGCCTGTGCAAATTGTAGCCTCTATTTCCTGTTCTTAGCTGACAGGAGTGGCACCCAGTGTGGTCTTCGGCTGCTGTAGTCCATCTGCATACCTTCGTTGTAAGGAGTGGATATTTGAGTTACTGTTGCCTTTCTATCATCTCGAACCAGTCTTCCCATTCTCCTCTGACCTCTGATATCAACAAGCCATTTTTGTCCACACAACTGCGGCTCACTGGATATTTTCTCTTTTTCGAACCATTCTCTGTAAGCCCTAGATATGGTTGTGCATGGAAATCCCAGTAGTTCAGCAGTTTTTGAAATACTCAGACCAGCCCCTCTGGCACCAACAACCATGCTACGTTCAAAGTTACTTAAATACCCTTTCTTCCCTATTTGCATGCAATTTGTATTACCAAGCAATTGAACATGTATACCTAATATAGTGGCCGGTGAGTGTTTGTGAAGCGGCTCTAAGGGTGACACCACTATTCACAACACAATCACTGAATCAGCACCTGGTCAACAACAAGGTGTAAAAAGGCAAACATTGATCTTTGAGAGGGGCACTAAGCTGCCAGGCTGTCCCCACTGAGGCTTGGGGAACACACCCCTTCTTTAAAGAGATTTGTCAGAAAAGTTCTCAGAAAAATGAGTGAAACATCAAGAGCCCAATGTATCAGAGAAGCCACGCCCATTTTCTGTACAGTAACTATCTGAATAAGGAAGGCCCTCACAGGTAGCGGCCAATAAGTGGCCCTAAAGTTAGCATAGATTTATGCCCACAGATCAATGGCAGTGAAACAAAGGGGAAAACAGATCAAAGAAGATAGAAGATAGTGTAAAATAAACTACTTTACCCCCTTCACGACTAGGCCATTTTTTGCTATACTGCGCTGCGCTATTTTAACTAATAATTGCACAAGCATGCAACTCTTTACCCAAGCGAAATTTATATCATTTTTTCAGACAGGTTATTTTGGTAGTATTTGGTCACCACTAGGTTTTTTATTTTTTGTGTTATAAACAAAAAAGCCTGACAATTTTGGAAAAAAAAAAAAAAATTTTTTACTTTCTGCTATAAAACATATCCCAGGGGTGTGGAAATATATATAAAAAAAAAAAAAACTACTTGTCCAAGGGACTAAAATGGGGTCCCAATCTACTTGTCCCTCATGACAATCTACTTGTCCTGATGAAAAAAAAAATTTTTTTTTTCCCAGAATGGAAAATAAGAAGGGTTGATGTTTCTTATTAGGCAGAGGTGCTTTTAGGAATGTCTGGGGATTTTAAAAATGAAAAACGGGCTTTATGGTGACATAAACTTTTAATGCTTTTTAGATTTTGCTGAAAATTTCCTAGAACCCACAAATGAGCGCTGCATACAGAGTGCAGGGTTCAGGGGAGCGCTGCGTACAGAGTGCAGGGTTCAGGGGAGCACTGCGTACAGAGTGCAGGGTTCAGGGGAGCGCTGCGTACAGAGGGCAGGGTTCATGGGAGCGCTGCGTACAGAGGGCAGGGCTCAGGAATATATCTCATAGGCCAGTTTACATCCCCCCCTTCTAGCATCAGAGAGATTACATTGGTTCTAAATGGGGGGAGGGGGCAATGTGCTAATTTCTAATGTGGGAGAGAGGAGGAACATCAGGGATAAGTGGGAGAAGAGGGGGACATTGGGAATAGGTGGGAGAGGAGGGGTGGACACTGGGGATAAGTGAGGGGGAGAGGGAGGACATTTGGGATAAGTGGGAGAAGAGGAGGAACATAAGTGGAGAAAAGGGGGGAATTTTAGATAAGTGGGGGGGGGACATTGGGGATAAGTGGAGGAGCAGGGGACATTTGGGATAGGTAGGAGAGGGGAACCATTGGGGATTAGTGGAGGGAGATGTTCATTACGGGTGGGGTACAGCAACACAGCTATTCCTGGAACAGCAGAGGAGCAGAGCTCTGAGCAGTATGCTTCAGGGACTAGAGGTGGCTCAGTGTCCCAGGACTGACAGTCAATATGAAAAAGTCAGGAAAGTATGTATGCACTTCTTGTGAAAAGAGGAGCAAAACTCACAGTTTGGGCTTTTCATTGCAGAAGATTAATTAGCTGAAGTAGAGTGTGGGGCAAGGACAGGCTGTAATACGATACATTAAGGGATGTTTCATAGGATTTGTTGCAACCAGTAAAACCAAAACAGGTGTGTGTTTTTTAAGGGCAGGACAGCTGTCAGCAACACATCTAATATCATCACACTGATTGGAGTCAAGGTTGGCTCACTCCTGGCTCCAATTAGCTCTGGGAGAAGTCATTAAGCTAGGGCCTCACATACTTTTTCCTCCCTGCACTGTGAATGTTTACATGTTATGTGCAATTAAACCGTGGCAACATCTAATGTTTGTGTAGTATTATGTTCAGCAGACTGTGTTCTTCTATTGTTGTGACTTAGATGACGTTCAGAGCACATTTTATGCCCAATTCATGCAAAACTCCACGGAATCCCAAGGGGTTCACATACTTTTTCTTGCAACTGTAATCCCAAGGGGTTGACATATTTTTTCTTGCAACTGTATATATATATATATATATATATATATATATACACACACACACACACATATACACACACACACACATACATTTTAGTGTGTATAACTATTCTTTGTGAATTCATACAGATATGCCTGTACAGGAAATCTTGACAATTTTGCTAAATTTAAGATAGTTTAAATATCTTTTTATCCAGAAAGAGCTACCAATATAACACACATTCATTGTATAATATCTAGTTCAGACCAGGTTTAAAATATTGAATCAATTTTACTTTAAAAGTTATACAAATTTTTAATCTCACCTTTTCTGATATGCCTGGACTTACAGACTGCCCTCTTCGGTCCTCGTTACCCTTGCCATGCCAGGTTACTTCAGCGGTCTGCTCCCCTTCTTTTCCAAATACAACCCATGCATGGTCCTCAGAAAGAGCTAAATGCACATCAGAAAGACCTAGGACTTGACAAGCAGCAACAACTGCAAATGCCACACCAGGTGAATCAAGCTTTGTTCCTAAAACATACAGAGAAAAGTAAATCAACACTGCTTAAAAGTGTTACTGTAAGTGAGAAATAAAGAAACAAAATCTGTAATGGTTTTTCACTTTTAGGCTTAAAACACAAAAATCTTATTCAATCTCCCCTTTTCGCCCTAACAGGCTTCCGGCATCGCTTTACTCAAAAACTGCCCTTGGTCAACAGGTGAAAGTAGCAGCGAGACAACTACTTAACCACTTGCCTAACGGGCAACGGCAACTTCTCTCCTACTACTAAATACTTACAACCCTCAAAGGTTATATATTTTTTAAGCAGAGGCCCTAGAGAATAAAATGGTGGACGTTGCCATTTTTTATGTCACATGGTAATTGTGCAGCTGTTTTTCAAATGCAATGTAAAAAAAAAAAAAACACTTTGACCAGTTGCCGACTACAGATAGCCGAACGACGGCTGCACTGCGGCCGGCCAGTTCAGGGAGGGCGTCATATGACGTCCTTCCAGAACGCGCTCTCCTGCGCGCCCCCGGCAATCTCCGTGATCGCTGTGTCCTACGGATACAGCTGATCACGTGATGGGGTAAAAGGCCAATCACAGCAGCCTTTTACCACATGATCAGCCGTGTCCAGTGACACACTGATCACAGGGAAATGCAATTGCCGGTTCTCGGCTGCACTTTCTTCTCGCTGTCAGAGCATGAGGAAAGTACTGCCAAGAACCGGCAGTTGTCAGAGCAGGGATCGGCACTGATGATCAGTGCTCTGATGATAGGTGCCCAGCAGTGCCACTCACCAGCTCCACCTACCTGTGCCCAGCAGTGCCACCCACCTGTGCCCAGCATTGCCACCCACCAGTGTTTATCAGTGCCACCCAGCAGTGCCACCCACCTGGGCCACACACCTGTGCCCAGCAGTGCCACATACCTGTGCCCAGCAGTGCCACCTACCTGTGCCCAGCAGTGCCACCCACCAGTGCCCATTAGTGCAGCCCAGCAGTGCCGCCAGTCAGTGCCTGGCAGTTGTGCCAGTCAGTGCCCAGCAGTTGCGCCAGTCTGTGCCCAGCAGTGACGCCAGTCTGTGCCCAGCAGTGACGCCAGTCTGTGCCCAGCAGTGACGCCAGTCTGTGCCCAGCAGTGACGCCAGTCAGTGCTGACAATCAGTACCCATCATCAGTGCCGCCTATCCATGTCACCTCATTAGTGCTGCCTATCAGTGCCCTTCAGTGCTGCCTATCAGTGCGCATCACTGCCGTCTATCAGTGCCCATCAGTGCTGCCTCATCAAAGAAATTCAGTGAAGGAGACAAATTACCTGTTTGCAAAATTTTATAATAGAAACAAAGAAACTTTTTTTTAAAATTTTTTTTGCACTTTTTTTGGTTTATAGCGCAAAAAGTAAAACACCCAGAGATGATTAAATACCACCAAAAGAAAGCTCTATTTATGAGAAAAAAATATAAAAATTTCATACGGGTACAATCTTGCATGACCGCGCAATTGTCATTCAAAGTGCGACAGAGCTAAAAGCTGAAAATTGGCCTGGTAAGGAAGGGGGTATAAGTGCCCGGTAGGCAAGTGGTTAACCACTTGCCCTCCTGAGGATTTACCCCCCCCCTTCCTGACTGGGCCTCTTTTTGCTACTCGGCGCTGCACTAATTCAACTGATAATTGCGCGGTCATGCAATACTGCACCCAAACAAAATTTACGTCCTTTTTTCACACAAATAGAGCTTTCTTTCGGTGGTATTTCATCACCTGTGCGCTTTTTATTTTTCACGCTATAAACAAAGACCGAATATTTTGAAGAAAAACAATATTTTTTACTTTCAGCTATAAAAATTATATAGTAAACTCAAAGTTGGTTATAAATTTAGGCCAAAATGTATTCTGCTACATGTTTTTAGTAAAAAAAAAATCCCAATAAGTGTATATTGATTGCTTTGTGTGAAAGTTATAGCGTCTACAAACTATGGTATAGATACTGCAATTTAAGCCATTTTTTGCTATACAGCGCTGCGCTAGTTTAACGGACAATTGCGCGGTCATGCAATATGGTACATAAATGAAATTTATGTCCTTTTTTCACACAAATAGAGCTTTTTTTTGGTGGTATTTGATCACCTGTGCACTTTTTATTTTTTGGCGCTATAAACAAAAAACTTTTTGAGGGAAAATTTTTATTTTTTTTTAATATTTTTTCATTTCGGTCATAAAAAATATCTAAAAAAAACCTAAAATTTTGTCATAAATTAAGGCCAAAATGTATTCTGCTACAAGTTTTTGGTTAAAAAAAATCCCAGTAAGTGCATATTTATTGCTTTGTGTGAAAGTTATAGCGTCTACAAACTATGGTATAGATAATGGAATTTACACAGCTTTTACTTTCTGACTGCTCATCACATTTCTTGAGGTGCTAAAATACCAGGATAGTACAAACACCCTCAAATGACCTTTTTTTGGAAAGTAGACACCCTAAGCTATCTGCTGAGAGGCATATTGAGTCCATGGAAGATTTATTTTTTTTCCATAAGTCTCTGGAAAATGACAAAAACATTTTTTTTTTTTTTACACAAAGTTGTCATTTAAATGATTTCTTTCTCGCACAAGCCATGGGTATATGTGGAATTACACCCCAAAATACATTCTGATACTTCTACCGAGTATGGGGATACCACATGTTTTCTCACAAGGTTTTGAAATATAAAAAAAAGAATAGAAAAAATGTGTTTGTTTTTTTTTTTCTTCATTTTCCAAAAACGTGTGGCAGCAAATGAGATCTGCAAAATACTTACCATGCTTCTTATCAAATTTCTTGGGGTGTCTACTTTCCAAAAAGGATTCATTTGGGGGGTTAGGTGCTATCCTGTCATTTCAGGGCCTCTGAAACTATGATAGGTACTCTAGAAGTGTAATGAGGAAATAAAGCCCTTTAAAAGCCTGAAGGTGCTTATTGGATTTTGGGGTCCTGTACTTGGCTAGACCGCCAAAACGTCTCTCACATGTGATACCTCCATACTCGGGAGAAGTAGCAGAATGTATTTTGGGGAGTAATTCCACATATACCCATGGCATGTGTGAGCAGTAAATCATTTAAGTGACAAGTGTGTAAAAAAAAAAAAAAAAGTTGTCATTTTCCAAAAACTTGATTCAACATGCCTCTCAGCAAATAGTTTGGGGTGTCTACTTTCCAAAAAAGGGTCGTTTTGGGGGTGCGGGTGTTTTATGCCCAGCATTAGAAGTTTATGCCAAACATCACTCACTCTTCTAACCACCTGAAGACCAAGCCTTTTCTGACACTTTTTGTTCACATGAAAAACAATCTGTATTTTTTGCTAGGAAATTAATTTAAACCCGCAAACATTATATATTTTTTAAAGCAAACACCCTAGTGAATAAAATGGTGGATACTACAATTTTTCATGGCACATACAGTGGGGATCAAAAGTTTGGGCACCCCAGCTAAAAATTTGTATTAATGTGCATAAAGAAGCCAAGGAAAGATGGAAAAATCTCCAAAAGGCATCAAATTACAGATTAGACATTCTTATAATATGTCAAAAAAGTTAGATTTTATTTCCATCATTTACACTTTCAAAATAACAGAAAACAAAAAAATGGCATCTGCAAAAGTTTGGCCACCCTGCAGAATTTATAGCATGCACTGCCCCCTTTGCAAAGCTGAGACCTGCCAGTGTCATGGATTGTTCTCAATCATCGTCTGGGAACACCAGGTTATGTCAATCTCAAAGGTTTTAAATGCCCAGACTCATCTGACCTTGCCACAACAATCAGCACCATGGGTTCTTCTAAGCAGTTGTCTAGAAAACTGAAACTGAAAATAGTTGATGCTCACAAAGAGAAGGCTATAAGAAGATAGCAAAGCGTTTTCAGATGTCAATATCCTCTGTTTGGAATGTAATTAAGAAATGGCAGTCATCAGGAACAGTGGAAGTTAAAGCAAGATCTGGAAGACTAAGAAAAATATCAGACAGAACAGCACGCAGGATTGTGAGAAAAAATTCAAAACCCACTGTCAGGAATGGACTAGCCAGCAATGGTGGGACTCACCTGCCTTTTTGATCTGCAGTACCAGGGCTGGCCAGCGGAGGCTCCCAGCAATCAGAGACTCAACTTTGCAGCCAGCTAACACCTGGAACTGATTATGCTGGGGTATTTAAGGGATGGCCAGACTTGCAGACTCTGCCTTGGTGTTGTGTTTCTCTTGGGCCCTGTATCCTGTTCCTGCTCTCTGTTCCTGTCTGATTCTCTGCTACCTGTTCTGATCCCTGGCTTGTCTGACCATCCCTCTGCCTGACCCTCTGTACTACACTGCCTGCTACCTGTTCTGATCCCTGGCTTGTGACCCTGACCATCCCTCTGCCTGACCCTCTGTACTACGCTGCTAGCTACCTGCTGAACCTGGCCTGTGACCCCGACCAATCTTCGCTTGCTCCCCCTGTACCTACCTGCCCTATTGATATTGACCCGGCCTGCCTGACGACGCTTGCTTGTATGTACTGTTATCTGTGGGTGGTTGGTTTGTTTGCACTGTATTATGTTTAGTATTGCACTGCGTTTATGTTTGTATTGTTAGTGTTAATAAATTATATTGTTTATCACATATCTGAAGTCTGCGTTTCCCTGCGTTTCCCTGCGTCAGTCACACACCTCTGGTCACACCTGGGAGCCCTGACATTACACCAAGGCCAATCCTGACCAGAAGTGGCTGCACAGGGAAGCCATCTTGGCTTGTTGCTGGGAAGGATGGATCTGGATGAGGTTGTGTATTTATATCTGCTAGTGTTTGATGACAGGGAGTATGCTTATCAAACTCTGAAGGAGTATCCCAGGGATCAACTACTAGAATGTATACGGCTCGCTCATGTTCTAGTAGATCAGGGCACAGAGTTCTCTGAGGTGCAGCCATTGATTGAGGTTTGTGCTGAGTTGGTTTCATCTGGTTCCCCCGAATGCAGGGATGAATTTTTGCCACCATTTAGTGCAGACCAGGTAGAGTCCCTGGTGTGGTTATTAGAGGATGATGTGGGTTACTTTCTGGAGTGTTATTCCACATGTTCACCACAGGTACTAAGAGATTGTATAAACGCAGTGCAGTCATTGACCAGACAGGCTTTGTGTAAGCTCCGCTTTGTTCAACCCATACTGCAGACATGGACAGACTTGTTGCACCCAGCCTCAGTCAGCTTACAAAAACCCAGTCCTGCTTCTAACTCTACTCCTGTATTCCCACCAGCTCCTCCAGTTACAGCCCAGTATACTTGGCTATCTACTGCATGTCAGTACCCTGTTCCCACTCGCTGCACCTATCCTGCCTTTAACCCTGTAAAAAAGCCCTCTGTAGCAACTGCTCCCTCTCCTGTTCCATCCTCCAGTTTTTCTCTGTCTCCAGCTGCTCCATTCGTTTGCAGACCTGCGTTTACTTGCAGTGCTCCAGTAGTTAAAACCAGAAAAAAGCGAAAATTCTTTCCAACCAATACCATCCTGCCAGTATCCAAACCAGTGAACCTGCCTTCCGTGACTCAGCCTGAAGCCTCTACTCAGCCTGAAGCCTCTCTTCAGCCTGATGCCTCTCTTCAGCCTGATGCCTCTCTTCAGCCTGATGCCTCTACTCGGCCTGATGCCTCTACTCGGCCTGATGCCTCTACTCGGCCTGAAGCCTCTACTCGGCCTGAAGCCTCTACTCGGCCTGAAGCCTCTACTCGGCCTGAAGCCTCTACTCGGCCTGAAGCCTCTACTCGGCCTGAAGCCTCTACTCGGCCTGAAGCCTCTACTCGGCCTGATGCCTGCATTCAGCCTGATGCCGCTACTCAGCATGATGAACTGATCCAGCCCGACGATCCTATTAGGCCAGTTGACTCGATGCCCGCTGTTGATCCAGATGATCCGGTACCTGATCCAGTGCCCGCTGTCGTGCCAATTGACTCAGAGCCCGCTGTCATACCTGGTGACCCGGTGCCCACTGCCTTGCCAGATGACGCGGTGCCCGCTGGCAAGCCAAATGACCTGATGTCTGGTGACCCAGTGCCCGCTGTCATACCTGGTGACCCGATGCCCGCTGTCAAGCCAGACAATCCGATACCAGATGACCCAGTGCCCACTGTCGTGCCTGTTGACTCGGAGCCCACTGTCTTGCCAGACGACTCGGAGCCCGCACTCTTGCCAGACGACTCGGTGCCCGCACTCTTGCCAGACGACTCGGTGCCCGCACTCTTGCCAGACGACTCGGTGCCCGCACTCTTGCCAGACGACTCGGTGCCCGCACTCTTGCCAGACGACTCGGTGCCCGCACTCTTGCCAGACGACTCGGTGCCCGCACTCTTGCCAGACGACTCGGTGCCCGCACTCTTGCCAGACGACTCGGTGCCCGCACTCTTGCCAGACGACTCGGTGCCCGCACTCTTGCCAGACGACTCGGTGCCCGCACTCTTGCCAGACGACTCGGTGCCCGCACTCTTGCCAGACGACTCGGTGCCCGCACTCTTGCCAGACGACTCGGTGCCCGCACTCTTGCCAGACGACTCGGTGCCCGCACTCTTGCCAGACGACTCGGTGCCCGCACTCTTGCCAGACGACTCGGTGCCCGCACTCTTGCCAGACGACTCGGTGCCCGCACTCTTGCCAGACGACTCGGTGCCCGCACTCTTGCCAGACGACTCGGTGCCCGCACTCTTGCCAGACGACTCGGTGCCCGCACTCTTGCCAGACGACTCGGTGCCCGCACTCTTGCCAGACGACTCGGTGCCCGCACTCTTGCCAGACGACTCGGTGCCCGCACTCTTGCCAGACGACTCGGTGCCCGCACTCTTGCCAGACGACTCGGTGCCCGCACTCTTGCCAGACGACTCGGTGCCCGCACTCTTGCCAGACGACTCGGTGCCCGCACTCTTGCCAGACGACTCGGTGCCCGCACTCTTGCCAGACGACTCGGTGCCCGCTGTTCCGCCAGTTGACTCGATGCCCGCTGTTCCGCCAGACGACTCGGTGCCCGCAGTCTTGCCAGACGACTCGGTGCCCGCAGTCTTGCCAGACGACTCGGTGCCCGCAGTCTTGCCAGACGACTCGGTGCCCGCAGTCTTGCCAGACGACTCGGTGCCCGCTGTTCCGCCAGTTGACTCGGTGTCCGCAGTCTTGCCAGACGACTCGGTGCCCGCAGTCTTGCCAGACGACTCGGTGCCCGCAGTCTTGCCAGACGACTCGGTGCCCGCAGTTCCGCCAGTTGACTCGGTGCCCGCAGTCTTGCCAGATGACTCGGTGCCCGCAGTCTTGCCAGACGACTCGGTGCCCGCAGTCTTGCCAGACGACTCGGTGCCCGCAGTCTTGCCAGACGACTCGGTGCCCGCAGTCTTGCCAGACGACTCGGTGCCCACTGTCGTGCCTGGTGACTCGGTGCCCGCCGCTCCGCCTGAGGGCCCGAGACCTGTCGCTCCGCCTGGGGGCCCGAGACCTGTCACTCCATCTGGGGGTCCGGCGCCCGCCGCTCCGCCTGAGGGCCCGAGACCTGTCGCTCCACCTGGGGGTCCGGCGCCCGCCGCTCCGCCTGAGGGCCCGAGACCTGTTGCTCCACTTGGGGGTCCGGCGCCCGCCGCTCCGCCTGGGGGCCCGAGACCCGTCGCTCCATCTGGGGGTCCGGCGCCCGTCGCTCCGCCTGAGGGCCCGAGACCTGTCGCTCCGCCTGGGGGCCCGAGACCTGTCGCTCCATCTGGGGGTCCGGCGCCCGCCGCTCCGCCTGAGGGCCCGAGACCTGTCGCTCCACTTGGGGGTCCGGCGCCCGCCGCTCCGCCTGGGGGCCCGAGACCTGTCGCTCCATCTGGGGGTCCGGCGCCCGCCGCTCCGCCTGAGGGCCCGAGACCTGTCGCTCCGCCTGGGGGCCCGACGCCTGTCGCCCCGCCTGGGGGCCCGACGCCTGTCGCCCCGCCTGGGGGCCCGACGCCTGTCACTCCGCCCGGGGGCCCGCTGCCTGCCGCTCCGCCCGGGGGCCCGCTGCCTGCCGCTCCGCCCGGGGGCCCGCTGCCTGCCGCTCCGCCCGGGGGCCCGGTGCCTGCCGCCCCGCCCGGGGGCCCGGTGCCTGCCGCCCCGCCCGGGGGCCCGGTGCCTGCTGCTCCGCCTGGTGGCCCGCTGCCTGCTGCTTCGCCTGGTGGCCCGCTGCCTGCTGCTTCGCCTGGTAATCCGATGTGCCTCTGCCCGGAGTCCTGCCCGATGTGCCTCTGCCCGGAGTCCAGCCCGATGTGCCTCTGCCCGGAGTCCAGCCCGATGTGCCTCTGCCCGGAGTCCAGCCCGATGTGCCTCTGCCCGGAGTCCAGCCCGATGTGCCTCTGCCCGGAGTCCAGCCCGATGTGCCTCTGCCCGGAGTCCAGCCCGATGTGCCTCTGCCCGGAGTCCAGCCCGATGTGCCTCTGCCCGGAGTCCTGCCCGATGTGCCTCTGCCCGGAGTGCCTTTGCCCAATGTGCCTCTGCCCGGTGTGCCCCTGCCCGGTGTGCCGCTGCCCGGAGTCCTGCCCGGTGTGCCGCTGCCCGGAGTCCTGCCCGGTGTGCCAGTCTTTGATATCCCGCCAGTTACCAGACCCGGGCGGTGGAACATTTTGCCCAGCTAGGACTGTTTGGAGCGTCCTGAGGCCGCTCCTTGAGGGGGGGGTACTGTCAGGAATGGACTAGCCAGCAATGGTGGGACTCACCTGCCTTTTTGATCTGCAGTACCAGGGCTGGCCAGCGGAGGCTCCCAGCAATCAGAGACTCAACTTTGCAGCCAGCTAACACCTGGAACTGATTATGCTGGGGTATTTAAGGGATGGCCAGACTTGCAGACTCTGCCTTGGTGTTGTGTTTCTCTTGGGCCCTGAATCCTGTTCCTGTCTGATTCTCTGCTGCCTGTTCTGATCCCTGGCTTGTCTGACCATCCCTCTGCCTGACCCTCTGTACTACGCTGCCTGCTACCTGTTCTGATCCCTGGCTTGTGACCCTGACCATCCCTCTGCCTGACCCTCTGTACTACGCTGCTAGCTACCTGCTGAACCTGGCCTATGACCCCGACCAATCTCCACTTGCTCCCCCTGTACCTACCTGCCCTATTGATATTGACCCGGCCTGCCTGACGACGCTTGCTTGTATGTACTGTTATCTGTGGGTGGTTGGTTTTTTTGCACTGTATTATGTTTAGTATTGCACTGCGTTTATGTTTGTATTGTTAGTGTTAATAAATTATATTGTTTATCACATATCTGAAGTCTGCATTTCCCTGCGTCAGTCACACACCTCTGGTCACACCTGGGAGCCCTGACACCCACGTTTGACTGCACGATCCCTCCAGAAAGATCTGGCAGACACTGGAGTTGTGGTACACTATTCCACTATAAAGAGATACTTGTACAAATATGGTCTTCACGGAAGAGTCATCAGAAGAAAACCTTCTACGTCCTCACCACAAAAATCATCATTTGAACTTTGTAAATGAACATATAGACAAGCCTGATGCATTTTGGAAACAAGTTCTGTGGACCGATGAGGTTAAAATTGAACTTTTTGGCCGGAATGAGCAAAGGTACGTTTGGAGAAGAAGTGGCACAGAATTTAATGAAAAGAGCCTCTGTCCAACTGTTAAGCATGGGGTTGGATCAATCATGCTTTGGGATTGTGTTGCAGCCAGTGGCACAGGGAACATCTCACGAGTAGAAGGAAAAATGGATTCAATAAAATTTCAGCAAATTTTGGATGGTAACTTGATGCCATCTGTGAAAAAGCTGAAGTTAAAGAGAGGATGGCTTCTACAAATGGATAATGATCCTAAACACACCTCGAAATCCACGGGGGATTACATCAAGAGGCGTAAACTGAAGGTTTTGCCATGGCCTTCACAATCTCCTGACCTCAACATAATTGAAAATCTATGGATAGACCTTAAAAGAGCAGTGCGTGACAGACAGCCCAGAAATCTCAAAGAACTGGAAGACTTTTGTAAGGAAGAATGGGCAAAGATACCTCAAACAAGAATTGAAAGACTCTTGGCTGGCTACAAAAAGCGTTTACAAGCTGTGATACTTGCCAAAGGGGGCAGTATAAGATATTAACTCTGCAGGGTGCCCAAACTTTTGCAGACGCCATTTTTTTGTTTTCCGTTATTTTGAAAGTGTAAATGATGGAAATAAAATCTAACTTTTGTTGACATATTATAAGAATGTCTAATCTGTAATTTGATGCCTTTTGGAGATTTTTCCATAGGCAACGCTTTAAAAGCTTTTAACAGCTACCATTTTAGATTTACAGAGGAGGTCTAGTGTTAGAATTACTGCCCTTGATCTGACATTCACGGTGATACCTCAGTGATGAAACTGGTAGCTTCCGAATTTTTAGACTATAGAGATGATTGGCACCACTCTGGTCTCCAATCAGCTCTATGGTCAGCTGGCAGAAACACCGGCTGCATTCTCAGGTTCCTCCGATGGCACGGGACTGGCTGAGAAGGCCGTGGAAGGCAGCGAGGGAGGGGGGGCATCATATCCCACTGCAATCCTGCAGCTAATTAGCCACTAGGATTGCTTTTACATGAAAGCCGATTGCCGGCTGAAAAAAAATGATACCAGGACGATGTCTGCAGCTGTAGGCATCATCCTGGTATAACCATTCAAAATCCAGTGATGTGCCAGTACGTCGCTGGTCCTTGTTGTGTATATATGCTATGTTCTTTTTTTTTTGTATGCAGCCTGTGGACTGAAACAAAAGAGAAGAAATCTCTGCCAGAAAAAGTGTGTGGTATTCCCACCATTAGAATATTCCTCCCTGCATCCACCCACTTCTAATGGTGGACACACATTAGGTCACACTTTGCCACATGCACCAGTTCCAAGATTGTACAAATGTCTAAATAGTGGCACGCTTGAATAAAAATTGTTCACGTATATGTGGTACCCCATATGGAAAAAGGATGACACCAAGTCCCTAACTATCTTGTCACTGCTCCCTATGTAGTCTGGGCATCCGGGGGGCTCCACGTGACTTTCTTTTCCCTCGTAAATCCGAAACTTATAAGTATAGCCTGTTGTCCTCTCACAGGTCTTCTACATCTTGACCCCATATCTGGCACGCTTGCTGGGGAGAAATTGTTTGAATGCAATTAATCAGGGACTCATCAACACAGATTTTTTGCTGGGGAGTATAGACATCTGCAATTTTTTGGTTAAGGTGATTTGCGAGGGGCTGAATTTTGTGGAACAATAAAATTCAGGGTCACCCCGAGGATGACAGAGTGTATTGTCGTTGAAATGCATAAAACACATTATACTCTCACTCTATGCCTGGCCATGGCAGCAGAGAACACGGGCATATGATGAATCAGGTCTTCGGACCAAAACAACCGTAATTCATTTCTTTTAGTAATGCCCATGTTAAGGGTTTGGCCAAAAAAAAAATGTAAATTCAGAAACCGTAATGAGTTTCCATGCGACTGGTCTGGCAAGGTTTGAATTTGGGTTGGTGGCGATAAATTGTTGTGCATATAAATTGCGTTTAAAATTAAAATTGAAATTTGTTACAATATAAATTGCTTTGATCCACAATCAACGCATACAGATATTCCATGAAAAACAGCTCCAAAAATCAAGGGGAGTAGTTAAATTTGCTATTTCCACCTGAATTCCGGGTTGGGCAGTGAATGGGGGAAGTACGGGTGCTGCAGAATTTGTGGGCTGTCAATCGGGATTTGCAAGCACATCCAAAAGGATACAAAGAGCTTTATGGGCCTGTGTGCGAATTCTTGGTGGCTGCGGGACAATACTTGTACTCGCCACCGCACCAGCTTGTACTGCACTTATGGGACTCGGCACATCACCAAGTCATACTGCAGTGCTGGTATAATTATTATTATTATACAGGATTATATAGCGCCAACAGTTTGCTCAGTGCTTCACAGTATAACAGGAGACAATACAGCAACAATACAGTTCAATACAAGAGGGCCCTGATCCTGGGAGCTTACAATCTAAAAAATATGTGAAAGGCCAAGATGTACTAGACCACTGGTGCTCGCCAGTTCACCAAAAGGTAGCGTGGCACTAGTACTGGCACTCTGCTGCATATGAGAGTCATCAAAATTTACCGGCAAGTGTTAACAGAGATCAGGCCTGATTCTGCTAACACTGCGGTTTTGTGTGCAATGTATTAAGTGACAGGGACCTACTGACACTGCACTTGCTGGGGGAGAAGGGGGGGGTAAGCGTAGGGGCTAAACGCAGGTGCTGGCAGGTGCCAGGGCTGATCCTGCTAACGCTGCGTTTTGGGGACGCTATACTAATGTGAACGCTAGTATAGTGCTGATCTTATAAAAGATATTGATCCGGTCAGACACTATACTAGCAATGGAGGTTTATTGTGCATGAGCATCTTCCTGGCAGTCAAGGGGTTAAATGTGATGACTGGTGTACTGACGGGCAAAACCACGGGAGTGCAAATCATATATATATATATATATATATATATAAATAAAATATATATAATGTGATTTTGTGCACCCATGCCGCCCTGTAGCAGTATTTCTGCTATAGGGCGGTCAGGAAGTGATTACAGGAGGACAAAAAAAATCCCAATACTATACCTCATGCAACACCTACAGTGGGGATTTAAAGTTTGGGCACCCCAGTTAAAAATGTGTATTAATGTGCATAAAGAAGCCAAAGAAAGATGGAAAAATCTCCAAAAGGCATCAAATTACAGATTAGACATTCTTATAATATGTCAACAAAAGTTAGATTTTATTTCCATCATTTACACTTTCAAAATAAAAGAAAACAAAAAATGGCATCTGCTGAAATTTTATTGAATCCATTTTTCCTTCTACTCGTGAGATGTTCCCTGTGCCACTGGCTGCAACACAACCCCAAAGCATGATTGATCCAACCCCATGCTTAACAGTTGGACAGAGGTTCTTTTCATTCAATTCTGTGCCCCTTCTTCTCCAAACGTACCTTTGCTCATTCCGGCCAAAAAGTTCAATTTTATCCTCATCGGTCCACAGAACTTGTTTCCAAAATGCATCAGGCTTGTCTATATGTTCATTTGCAAAGTTCAAACGATGATTTTTGTGGTGAGGACGTAGAAGAGGTTTTCTTCTGATGACTCTTCCGTGAAGACCATATTTGTACAAGTATCTCTTTATAGTGGAATAGTGTACCACAACTCCAGTGTCTGCCAGATCTTTCTGGAGGGATCGTGCAGTCAAACGTGGGTTTTGAATTGTTTTTCTCACAATCCTGCGAGCTGTTCTGTCTGATATTTTTCTTGGTCTTCCAGATCTTGCTTTAACTTCCACTGTTCCTGATGACTGCCATTTCTTAATTACATTCCAAACAGAGGATATTGACATCTGAAAACGCTTTCCTATCTTCTTATAGCCTTCTCCAGCTTTGTGAGCATCAATTATTTTCAGTTTCAGTTTTCTAGACAACTGCTTAGAAGAACCCATGGTGCTGACTGTTGGGGCAAGGTCAGATGAGTCTGGGCATTTAAAACCTTTGAGATTGACATAACCTGGTGTTCCCAGACGATGATTGAGAACAATCCATGACACTGGCAGGTCTCAGCTTTGCAAAGGGGGCAGTGCATGCTATAAATTCTGCAGGGTGCCCAAACTTTTGCAGACGCCATTTTTTTGTTTTCTGTTATTTTGAAAGTGTAAATGATGGAAATAAAATCTAACTTTTTTGACATATTATAAGAATGACTAATCTGTAATTTGATGCCTTTTGGAGATTTTTCCATCTTTCCTTGGCTTCTTTATGCACATTAATACAACTTTTTAGCTGGGGTGCCCAGACTTTCGATCCCCACTGTATGTTATCACCAACTGGTGTGGGGACAATTTCCAAGATAGGCATTATGTAACACAATTGATAGAACAATTATTTTAGGACCCGGTCAGAGAGGGGAGATATGGAAGTTGGTGACTCTCGACCCATATTTGGTCAGAAACAGGACACACTGACAAACTGGATATTATACAGCTTACCTCTTTTGTCCTTCTGAAGGTCTGGACATGTCAGCCCTGATTAAGGATTTGCACATAAAATAACCTATAAGCATATTTTTGATAACAATCGAAAAAAAGGGAAAGCAGATAAAGAGATAAGAGAACAGTGGAAAAACTTTACAATTGGGGACTTCAGCGCCCTCAAAGATTTTATGCAATTATTTGAAGAGAATGCTCAAAGTAGGGAAGATAGCCAGGAGGAATTATTGTTGCTACCGGATGATACACCATCTGGTGCAAGTTTGTCTAGAATTGTCTTTAAAACAAAATCTAACAAATGTCCATATCTATATACTATTGCTAGTGTGTGGCCCTTTCTAATGTGAGTAACTAAGGAAATCAAAAGTATTCCCCTCACTGGTCCTTTTGAGAATAATCTTACTTATGCTCAAAGGAAAGCTATGTTGGAACTACAGAAAATTAAAGTTATTGTAAAGCCCTCAGATGAGGGGAGGGACAATGTAGTTCTAATGTCTCCTGAACAACATAAGGATATGTGCTTGAAAATCATTAGAGACCATGATTGGTAAAGGCCTATTTCTCCCATTACGATTCAGTCTTACATTGATGAGTATAGGAAGATCATACGTAGAAGCCATCAGGAGGCACTCATTGACCAAGACACGTTTGACTCTCTAGATATGAAATTCCTAAAAACACCCACTTTTTACTCACTCCCAAAAACCCACGAGCCTTACATCCCCAATGGAGCGTCCCATAGCACCGGGAATTGATTCCCTTACTGAAAAGGCTAGCCACTTTGTGGACTTTTAATCAGTTACCACATGCAAATCAACTGCCTTCTTATATTAAGGCTACGACCAATCAGAGAGGAGGTCCTCCCCTATATAACCCCTCCTACACAGGAAGCACTTCAGTTTTTGTAGAAAGCAATGAAATTCCAGAAAGAGGGGTGGGACCTCTATGTCCCATGATGTACTCCAAGAAATAGATTTTATAGGTAAGTATGTAGAACAAATCCGGTTTCTTTATCATACATCAAGGGATACAGAGCAGGCTATCCATGACTATGTGGGATGTCCCAAAATAATAAGAAATTTGAGGGGAGGGTGACACTATGATAGCCACTGTCCATAATCCCTCAGGACCTACTAAGCAGCCCGTAAAAAAACACTGCGGACAACGGCAGAGTTCTCTGTGACTCTGATATCCACCTAGTAGAACTTGTGAATGTGTGAACCTAAGACCATGTAGCAGCCTTGCAAACCTGAGCCACTGATGCCTGATAGTGGGTTGACCAAGATGCTCCCACACTCCTGGTGGAGTGTGCCTTCCCCCAAAAGGGTGCAACTTTACCTTACAAACCATAGGCTTGAATGATCAATTGGTGGATCCAATGTGAAAATAGTCACCTTGGATGCTGCCTGACCCTTCCTAGGCCCCTCTGGAAGCACAAACAGATCATCTGACCTCCTGACCTGTGCTGTAGTGCTGTAACCTTCAAGAAGATCCTTACAGAGCGTACCACATTTGAGGTATGCAAAGATCTTTCTCTTGCTGGCTCAGGCCTAGAAAAAAATTAAGGCAGAACTATGTCCTGATTGAGCTGAAATCTAGAAACCACCTTTGGTTAAAAAAAGTCGGTTGAGGTCACAATACCACTTTATCATGATGCAAAACCAGAAATGGTTCTCTGCAAGATAGAGCTGCCAGCTCCAACAACCTTCTTACAAAAGTGATTGACCCTAGAAACAAAACCTTACGACTTCATAGAACCAGTGGAATCTCTCCAATAGGTTCAAATGGTGGTTTTTGAAAAACCTCCAAAACCAAGTTCAGGTTCTAAGGACACAAACACAACCTGACAGGAGGAGCAATACTCATCACTCCTTGTAAAAAAGTGCGTACCAAACAGTGAGACGCAATGGGCCTCTGGAAAAAAAATAGCCAATGCTGAAACCTGGCCCTTAATGGTAACAACAGCCAATTTCTTCTGCAACCCTTCTTGAAGAAATGATAGAATTATACCATTAGAATTGAATAATTACTTGTGAGCCACTAGGAGTTTTCTTACTCTATGATCAATTAATTACGTGCATAAAAGATAAACTACTGAAGTGTTACTAATTATTTGATTACGTGCTTAAATAAATATTTCTAGAATATTAGATCGCCAGGTACTTTTTACACTCTCTCTAGGTGTGTGAATGTAAACTATAAATACCAATGTTGTACCGCTCTCCAATATTTTCAACCTTGTGTTATATTGTAAATTCCCCAGTGTGCCACCTATAATCCAATAATTACATGCATCAATTCTACTTAAATATATACAGTCATGGCCGAAATTGTTGGCACCCTTGATATTTTTCCTGAAAATCAAGTATTTCACACAAAAAAGGTATTGCATTAACACATGTTTTGCTATACACATGTTTATTCCCTTTGTATGTATTGGAACAAATATAAAACAGAGGCAGAAAAGCAAATATGACATAATGTCACACAAAACCCCAAAAATGGGCTGGACAAAAGTATTGGCACCCTTAACTTAATATTTGGTTGCACACCCTTTGGAAAACATAACTGAAATCAGTCGCTTCCTATAACCATCAATAAGCTTCTGACACCTCTCACCCGGAATTTTGGACCACTCTTCCTTTGCAAACAGCTCCAGGTCTCTCTTATTGGAAGGACACCTTTTCCCAACAGCAATTTTAAGATCTCTCCACAGGTGTTCAATGGGATTTAGATCTGGGCTCATTGCTGGCCACTTCAGAACTCTCCAGCGCTTCTTTGCCATCCATTTCTGAGTGCTTTTTGACGTATGTTTGGGGTCATTGTCCTGCTGGAAGACCCAGGATCTTGGACGCAAACCCAGCTTTCTGACACTGGGCCCTACAGTGCGACCCAAAATCCTTTGGTAATCCTCAGATTTCATGATGCCTTGCACACAGTCAAGGCACCCAGTGCCAGAGGCAGCAAAACAACCCCAAAACATCATTGAACCTCCACCATATTTTACCGTAGGTACTGTGTTTTGTTCTTTGTAGGCCTCATTCCGTTTTCGGTAAACAGTAGAATGATGTGCTTTACCGAAAAGCTCTATCTTGGTCTCATCTGTCCACAAGACGTTTTCCCAGAAGGCTTTTGGCTTACTCAAGTACATTTTGGCAAACTGTAGTCTTGCTTTTTTATGTCTCTGTGTCAGCAGTGGGGTCCTCCTGGGTCTCCTGCCATAGCGTTTCATTTCATTTAAATGTCGACGGATAGTTCGCGCTGACACTGATGCTCCCTGAGCCTGCAGGACAGCTTGAATGTCTTTGGAACATGTTTGGGGCTGCTTATCCACCATCCGGACTATTCTGCGTTGCAATCTTTCATCAATTTTCCTCATCCGTCCACGACCAGGGAGATTAGCTACAGTGCCATGGGTTGCAAACTTCTTGATAATGTTGCGCACTGTGGACAAAGGCAAATCTAGTTCTCTGGAGATGGACTTGTAACCTTGAGATTGTTGATATTTTGCCACAATTTTGGTTCTCAGGTCCTCAGACAGTTCTCGTCTCCTCTTTCTGTTGTCCATGCTTAGTGTGGCACAGACAGACACACAATGCAAAGGTTAAGTGAACGTCTCTCCTTTTTATCTGCTTTCAGGTGTGATTTCTATATTGCCCACACCTGTTACTTGCCCCAGGTGAGTTTACAGGAGCATCACATGCTTGTAACATTCTTATTTATCCGCAGTTGTGAAAGGGTGCCAATACTTTTGTCCAGCCCATTTTTGGAGGTTTGTGTGACATTATGTCGAATTTGCTTTCTTTCCTCCCTTTTTTTGTTTTGTCCCAATACACACAAAGGGAATAAACATGTGTATAGCAAAACATGTGTTAATGCAATACGTTTCGTGAGAAATACATGATTTCCTGGAGAAATATCAAGGGTGCCAACAATTTCGGCCATGACTGTAATTAATGTGAATATATAAATTAAATTGTTTTATAAATGTGAAAAAATAATTTTATAGATGTGAAAAAATAAATGTTTTTTTTAAAAATATAAGTAAAAAATATATAAGGAGAAAATTAATTTTAAAAAAATAAAATAAATTTGAAGTGGGAATGTCAGTTCTCTTCTTTGAAAGTGAGATGGTATTGTTTGTTCAGTCTAATTAGTGTGATGAGTCTGTGTTCACTGCGTGAAACTGACATTCCCACTTCAAATTTATTTTATTTTTTTTAAATTAATTTTCTCCTTATATATATATTTTTTACTTATATTTTTAAAAAAAACATTTATTTTTTCACATCTATAAAATTATTTTTTCACATTTATAAAACAATTTAATTTATATATTCACATTAATTATATATTTAAGTAGAATTGATGCATGTAATTATTGGATTATAGGTGGCACACTGAGGAATTTACAATATAACACAAGGTTGAAAATATTGGAGCGCGGTACAACATTGATAGAATTATACCAGTCATATACTTTCGTGGGTGCTATTTGTGAACCTCACACCAGGAAATGTAAGCCTTCCAGGGTCTGTAATAAATGTTCCTTGAAATGACCTTTCTAGTCCCCACATGATGGGGATGACAGAATCTGACACCCCCCATCCTTTAGGATGTGGGTTTCAATAGCCATGTCATCAAATTTAGCGACCGTAAAGCTGGGTGTAATATAGGACCTTGAGACAACAGGTCTCACTGATACGGTAGGGACCACAGTCCATTCACTACCATTTTCACTATGTCCACGTACCAGGCCCTCCTGGGCCAGGCCACAGCAATCAGTATCAACGAAACAGACTCCTCCCGAATCCTGAGTAAAAGAAGCGGCAGCAGCTTGATCAGAGGAAAGGCATAAATCAGTGAAAATTGGTACCAAGTAATCACTAAGGTATTTACCCCTGCCGTGTGAGGGTCCCTTACCCTGGAGACAAAAAGATCAACCTAGTTGTTGAACCTGGATGTCAACAGATCTATATCTGAGCATCCCCATCGCTGGCAGATTTCCTTGAAAAACATCGGGATGCAATGCCCATTCCACTGAAATCAACTGCCGGCAACTGAGATAATCCACCTGGCAATTTTCAACACCTTGAATGAACATTGTCGATAAACTTGGAACATTACTCTCTGCCCAGCTCAAATGTAGTTCACCTCCTTCTGAGCATCTAGACTCCTGGTACCGCCCTGGTGGTTGATGTATGCCACTGCTGTGGCATTGTCGGACTGAATCCTTACAGGCCAGACCTGAAGCCTGGATGTCCAATACCTCAGAGCCAGCCTTACTGCTCGAAGTTCCAGGACATTGATGGGAAGAACCCTTTCCTATGGAAGCCATGTTCCTTGAACTGTGGCCTCCTCCAGAATGGCCCCCCAACCTGAAAGTTTTCAACCACCAATTCACGTTTCGCAGTATCTCTGAGAGATATGCAGTAATCCAGGGCTGGAATCTTCTTGTTCCAAACAGACAGAATGTACCTTTGCAGCGGTCTAGAGTGGAATTGGGCATACGGAATAGCCTCGAACGAGGACACCATCTTCCTTAGCAACCTCATACAGGGGTGAATTGAAGGATACTTCTTGGCCTTCAAACTGCAAACCTCGTTCCTCAGGGCGAAACGTTTACCTGGAGGCAGAAATACCTTTGCCTGAGCCATGTCTAGGATCATCCCCAAATACTCCAGGCTCTGCACTGGTTCCAGGGCTGACTTCTTGAAGTTGAGCACCCTGCCCAGCTGTTCCAGGATCTGCATTGTAAGGACCACATCCTGCTTCAGACCTGGCACCGACCGGTCTCTGAGCAAGAGATAACCTGTGACCGATACTCCCTGAGTTCTGAGTAGCCCCAACTCCAGAGCAAGAATTTCTGTGAAAACTCTTGGAGCCGTGGCCAGCCCAAATAGTAGTGTTATGAACTGGAAATGCTGAGCCCCTACTGCAAACCGCAGAAATCTTTGGTGAGGAATGAATATCGGTACTAACCGTTTACATCCGCTACTGCACATGTGCGCGCACGCCTGCTGAGTGCACGTGCACACGCTCTATGGTCCACTGTACTCCCTCTCAAAAAAAGCCTCCTGGCTATTAAACAAGTTTATTTTTGATCTTCTCAGAAGACATAGCTTCTCTGGAACCCATTACCTCCAGATTCAAGGTCTGGCCATGGGGATGTGTTGCACCCCTTCTTATGCCAACTTCTATCTGGGGGAAGGAGGGTGGTTGCTCGAGAGAAGTATTTACACAGGATCATTTTGCCCCATACATCACATCAATTTTGGGATGATTACAATATATTGATGATTTCGTAATCATCTGGAATGGAACAGCTGACTTTCTCCAAGAATTTTTGGAAAGGAGAGATTAAAAACAGTACAATCTTAAGCTTATGATGCAATCGGATATCTTTCTGGATGTGGAGATTTACATCCAGGAAGATTGATCTTTGGTTACAACCCTTTATCGGAAGCCCTCAGCGGGCAACAGAATCTTCCATGCCCAGAGCTCACATTCGAGGGCTCTAGTGCATAGTATTCCATGTGGACAATATATACGTTTACATAGGAATTTCTCTACAGATGATTTTATTGCTCAGGCTGCACAATTAAGATAGATTGCGGAGGAGGGGCTATAGTAAAGCATGTCTCAAAAAAGGCTCATCACAAAGCCAGAGGTCAGACCAGGACATCTCTTTTATATACCCTGAAAGCAAATGTGACAAGTAACACTACGGAACTTATGTCATACTCAGTGCAACATCAAGAAGTTCGGGATGTAGTACAAAATTATTGTTACCTCCTCACGGAGAATGAGTATCTCTAGACATGTCAAACCATTTCCATAAATTGTTTATAAAAGATCTAGATCCATGAGGGACTGGTTGGTACACAGTCATTACAATAGAAAGGAAGACTGTATGACAGGGGATAGAGGTACGTTTAGGTGTGGGTCGTGCACAGAATGCTCATGGATTTGTGAATATCACAAACTGAACTTACCCAATAATGTCAGTTTTGTTCCCAGATATAGTATCACCTCTGACACAATGGGGGTAGCTTATTTTATGCTTTGCTGATGTGGAGCCTACTACGTGGGCAAAACCCTACATCATTTTCATCAACGCATAAATGATCATGTTTATTATATATCAAATGTAAAATGCTGACACCCATCAGTTATATAGGTATGAAGCATAATGTAGATCTATCAGTTATACAATTCATCAACTTGGATTGGGTCAGGAAGGACCCTAAAGAAGGTGATTGGGACAAATTTGTCCTCCAAAAAGAAACATTGTGGATTCAGAGACTGGCAGCCACCGTCAAGCCAGGTCTCAATGAAATGCTTTCATATCAACCATTTCTTCCAACCTTTTTCCACCTCTATGTGGCAACTTTTGCTCTGGTGGGAGTTGTTTTGCCCCAGTTTCCCCAGAGTTATTGAGGCCCCCATGTTTTACATTTTTGGATGTCTGGGTATCACTTTTCAGGTGCACCCTCCATATACATGACACACTTATGTGTCTTGTATGGATACCTCCCTTTTAATGTGCGGTGGGTGCCATTTTATACACCTCTGGAGGGTTCGGCAGTATTGTTCCTTTCTCAGGCATAACGGGTGGTACTGTTCTGGATGATTGCACGAAAGGCACACCGGACTTGTGTCTTTTTTCATTGACAGGACTCTGGTGGTGCATGGCTGCCAGCATAGCATGCTTGCTTCTACGGATACTCCCTGGCCGTGGCAGTGACCATCTGGGTGGTCTGCACACGTGTTTCAACGAGAGAGCAGGTGGCGGCCACTTTGGCCACCTATGCAAGTGCAATGTGTGATGTCCAGTTGGAGTTTCTGGTCTGCCAGTTGTGGTGGACTTGTGACGCCGTGGAAGGCCATTTCCATTCATTATGGACAGGATATTGTAATTTTATTTTATTTCCAGTGGGTATTTTCTTTTTAGGGTGCTCTTGTATGGGCTTCTTTTCAGTTTTCTCTTGCTGTTTCTCTTCTCTTTGACTGTCTAGAGCAGGGGTCCTCAAATTTTTTAAACAGGGAGCCAGGTCCCTGTCCCTCAGACCATTGGAGGGCCGGAGTATAGTTTAAAAAAAAAAAAAAACTATGAACAAATGCGGACATAGTACAGGAGATGACCAGAGACTGCGGACATACAACGGCGGTGGGAATACTGGGCCGGACGCTCTATGCTCTAAGATGCAGACATTTTCCCCCAAGTGTGTCTTATGGAGCGAAATAGAGCCCCATCATTGGTGTCAGTGGGAGGAATAGTGCCCCATCATTAGTGTCAGTGGGAAGAAACATGCGCCATCATTGGTGTCAGTGGGAGGAATAGTGCCCCATCATTGGTGTCAGTAGGAAGAATCGTGCCCCATCACTGGTGTCAGTGGGAAGAAACGTGCCCCATCACTGGTGTCAGTGGGAAGAAACGTGCCCCATCACTGGTGTCAGTGGGAAGAAACGTGCCCCATCACTGGTGTCAGTGGGAAGAAACGTGCCCCATCACTGGTGTCAGTGGGAAGAAACGTGCCCCATCACTGGTGTCAGTGGGAAGAAACGTGCCCCATCACTGGTGTCAATGGGAAGAAACGTGCCCGATCATTGGTGCCAGTGGGAAGAAACGTGCCCCATCACTGGTGTCAGTGGGAGGAATAGTGCCCCATCATTGGTGTCAGTGGGAGGAATAGTGCCCCATCATTGGTGTCAGTGGGAAGAATTGTGCACCATCATTGGTGTCAGTGCTGGGAGGAATAGTGCCCCATCATTAGTGTCAGTGGGGGGAGGAATAGTGCCCCATCATTAGTGTCAGTGGGGGGAGGAATAGTGCCCCATCATTAGTGTCAGTGGGGGGAGGAATAGTGCCCCATTATTGGTGTCAGTCGGGGGAGGAATAGTGCCCCATTGTTGGTGTCAGTGGGGGGAGGAATAGTGCCCCATTGTTGGTGTCAGTGGGGGGAGGAATAGTGCCCCATTGTTGGTGTCAGTGTGGGGGTGGGGGGGGGGATAGTGCCATGTCAGTGGGGGAAGGGGATAGTGTGCCAACATTGGTGTCAGTGGAAGGAATAGTGTCCCATCATTGGTGTCAGTGGGAGGAATAGTGTCCCATCATTGGTGTCAGTGGGAAGAATAGTGACCCATCTTTGGTGTCAGTGGGAGGAATGGTATGTCATTGGTGTCAGTGGGAGGAATAGTACGTCATTGGTGTCAGTGGGGGGGATAGTGTCCCATCATTGGTGGCAGTGGGGGAAGGAATAGTGTTCCATCGTTGGTGTCAGTGGGGGGTGGAATAGTGCTCCATGGTTGGTGTCAGTGGGGGGGGAGGAATAGTGCCCCATCGTTGGTGTCAGTGGGGGGGGAGGAATAGTGCCCCATCGTTGGTGTCAGTGGGGGGGGAGGAATAGTGCCCCATCATTGGTGTCAGTAGGAGGAATAATGCCCCATCATTAGTATCAGTGACACCAATGATGGGGCACTATTCCTCCCACTGACACCAATGACACTTAACTTGCTGACCCCTGTTCCAGCATGGTGCTGCTGCAGCCAGCATACCTGGTTGCAGCAGCACCATCTGCACGGCACACTTACCTGTCAGCTGTCCTTCACTCCGGCCTCTCCCTCACTCGATGTTCGCGGGGCCGTTCGGCTCCGCCTCCTCGCAGGTGATTGGCCGCCTGTGTGCCTTTCCTGAGCTACAGTTTTGGCGTCCAATCACCGGGGAGGAGGCGGAGCCGAACGGCAGCACGAACATCGAGTGAGGGAGTGGCCGGAGTGAATGAAGGAGCAGCGCTTCCTGGACTGGATCGTCGTGGGACTGGGACACGGAGCCAGGTAAGGTATAGCAGCCCCCTGCCCGCCCCTGTACTTAGTTTAGTGTCCCTTCCTCGCGGCAAATACGCCCCTGCCGGTGGGCCGGATAAATGGGCTCAGCATGCCGCATGTGGCCCGCGGGCCGTAGTTTGAGGACCCCTGGTCTAGAGTCTCATATTTGTGTTATAATACTTAATTTTTAGATGTGGGGCCTTTCTGCCTGTGTCTTCAGCTGAGGGGGCTCCAGTGGCTGTTATATTCTATTGACTACTGGATGTTCAAATGATGTCTTTTTATTGTCTGGGACAAGCAACTAACAGCTTTAGGAACTGGCCCTTCTTTTCTAACACCCCTCTATTTCGCAGTGGACATATTCTCCTTTATATCATATTTGGGTAGGTGTATCCCAATATTAATAGTTTTTTAGAACAAGTAGTTTCCCTTTAAAGTGGATATCTGATGCAATGAGTTAGATTATCTCTTTGAATTTGATTTGGCTTATTTTGTAGGTTTTTTTTCTTTTGAGTCCTCAGAGGTATCCTATGTTTCCCTCCTGCATCCACACATGGGAGGTACCTACAGTGAAGGAAATAAGTGTTTGATCCCCTGCCGATTTTGACTGTTTGCCCACTCACAAAGAAATTATCATTCTAAAAATCGAATGGTAGGTGTATTATAACACCGAGAGACAAAATAGCAACAAAAAAAATCAAAAGAAATGCATGTCTAACAAATTATGCACTGATTTGCATGTTCATGAGGGAAATAAGTATTTGATCCCCTTCACAAAATATGACTTAGTACTTGGTGGCAAATCCCTTGTTGGCAATCACAAAGGTCAGACGTTTCCTGTAGTTGGCCACCAGGTTTGCACACATGTCAGGAGGGATTTTGGCCCACTCCTCTTGGCAGATCCTCTCCAAGTAATTAAGGTTTGGTTGCTGACGTTTGGCAACTTGAACTTTCAGCTCCCTCCACAGATTTTCAATCAGATTAAAGTCTGGAGACTGGCTAGGCCACTCCAGAACCTTAATGTGTTTCTTCTTGAACAACTCCTTTGTTGCCTTGGCCGTGTGTTTTGGGTCATTGTCATTCTGGAACACCCATCCATGACCCATTTTCAATGTCCTGGCTGAGGGAAGGTTTTCACTCAATATTTGACGGTAGATTGCCCCGTCCATCGTCCCTTTGATGCGGTGCAGTTGTCCTGTCTCCTTAGCAGAAAAACACCCGCAAAGCAGAATGTTTCCACCACCATGTTTGACAGTTGGGATGGTGGTTTTGGGGTCATAGGCAGCATTCCTCCTCCTCCAAACACGGCGAGTTGAGTTGATGCCAAAGAGCTCGATTTTGGTCTTATCTGACCACAACACTTTCAACCAGTCCTCCTCTGTATCATTCAGATGTTCAGTGGCAAATGTCAGATGGGCTTGGACATGTGCTTTCTTGAGCAGAGGGACCTTGCGGGCACTGCAGGATTTCAATCCTTGTTGGCGTAGTGTGTTACCAATTGTTTTCTTGGTGACTTTGGTCCCAGCTGCTTGGAGCTCATTGACAAGATCCTCACGTGTAGTTCTGGGATGATTCCTCACTGTTCTCATGATCATTGACACTCTACGAGGTGAGATCTTGCATTGTGCACCAGACCTAGGGAGACCTGTCAGTTGTTTTGTGTTTCTTCCATTTGCGAATGATTGCACCAACTGTTGTCACCTTCTCACCAAGCTGCTTGATGATAGTTTGGTAGCCCAGTCCAGCCTTGTGTAGGTCTACAATCTTGTCCCTGACATCCTTGGACAGCTCTTTGGTCTTTACCATGGTGGAGAGTTTGGAATCTGATTGTTTGATTGCTCCTGTGGACAGGTGTCTTTTATACAGGTAACAAAAGTGATTAGCAGCACTCCCTTTAAGAGATTGCTTCTAATCTCAGTTTGTTACCTGTATGAAAGACACCTGGTATCCAGAAATCCTGCTGAATGATAGGGGATCAAATACTTATTTCCCTCGTGATTATGCAAATCAGAGCATAATTTGTCAGGCATGCATTTCTTTTGAATTTTTTGTTACTATTTTGTCTCTCAGTGTGACAATACACCTACCATTCGATTTTTAGACTGATCATTTCTTTGTGAGTGGGCAAACATTCAAAATCAGCAGGGGATCAAATACTTATTTCCTTCACTGTATAGCCTGGGTGCCTGAGGCCCCTTGGGGCCTTCCCTACCCTTCCCGACCTGATGTTCACCACATGGGAGTATTTCCTGGAGCTACATCCATCTTCTTACAACTTTGCTGTAAGTATTAGGTTCTAAAACATATGGTATTTTTTTATATCATATAAGTCTTATATTTATCGATGTACAGTGGGGCAAAAAAGTATTTAGTCAGCCACCAATTGTGCAAGTTCTCCCACTTAAAAAGATGAGAGAGGCCTGTAATTGGCATCATAGGTAGACCTCAACTATGAGAGACAAAATGAGAAAAAGAAAATCCAGACAATCACGTTGGCTGATTTGGAAATAATTTATTTGCAAATTATGGTAGAAAATAAGTATTTGGTCAATATCAAAAGTTCATCTCAATACTTTGTTATATATCCTTTGTTGGCAATGACAGAGGTCAAATGTTTCTTGTAAGTCTTCACAAGGTTGGCACACACTGTTGCTGGTATGTTGGCCCATTCCTCTATGCAGATCTCCTCTAGAGCAGTGAGGTTTTGGGGCTGTCACTTGGCAACACGGACTTTCAACTCCCTCCAAAGGTTTTCTATGGGGTTGAGATCTGGAGACTGGCTAGGCCACTCCAGGACCTTGAAATGCTTCTTACGAAGCCACTCTTTCGTTGCCCGGGCGGTATGTTTGGAATCCTTGTCATGTTGGAAGACCCAGCCACGTTTCATCTTCAATGCCCTTGCTGATGGAAGGAGGTTTGCATTCAAAATCTCACGATACATGGCCTCATTCATTCTGACCTGTACATGGATCAGTCGTCCTGGTCCCTTTGCGGAGAAACAGCCCCAAAGCATGATGTTGCCACCCCATGCTTCACAGTAGGTATGGTGTTCTTTGGATGCAACTCAGCATTCTCTCTCCTCCAAACACGACGAGTTGTGTTTCTACCAAACAGTTCTATTTTGGTTTCACCTGACCATATGACATTCTTCCAATCCTCTTCTGGATCATCCAAATGCTCTCTAGCAAACTTCAGACGAGCCTGGACATGTACTGGCTTAAGCAGGGGGACACGTCTGGCACTGCAGGATCTGAGTCCCTGGCGGGGTAGTGTGTTACTGATGGTAGCCTTTGTTACGTTGGTCCCAGCTCTCTGCAGGTCATTCACTAGGTCCCCCTGTGTGGTACTGGGATTTTTGCTCACCGTTCTTGTGATCATTTTGACCCCACAGGGTGAGATCTTGCGTGGAGCCCCAGATCGAGGGAGATTATCAGTGGTCTTGTATGTCTTCCATTTTCTAATTATTGCTCCCACAGTTGATTTGTTCACACCAAGCTGCTTGCCTATTGCAGATCCAGTCTTCCCAGCCTAGTGCAGGTCTACAATTTTGTTTCTGGTGTCCTTCGACAGCTCTTTGGTCTTCACCATAGTGGAGTTTGGAGTGTGACTGTTTGAGGTTGTGGACAGGTGTCTTTTATACTGATAACAAGTTCAAACAGGTTCCATTGATACAGGTAATGAGTGCAGGACAGAGGAGCCTCTTAAAGAAGGTACAGGTCTGTGAGAGCCAGAAATCTTGCTTGTTTGTAGGTGACCAAATACTTATTTTCTACCATAATTTGAAAATAAATTCTTTCCAAATCAGCCAATGTGATTGTCTGGATTTTTTTTCTCATTTTGTCTCTCATAGTTGAGGTCTACCTATGATGCCAATTACAGGCCTCTCTCATCTTTTCAAGTGGGAGAACTTGCACAATTGGTGGCTGACTAAATACTTTTTTGCCCCACTGTATGTTTGCTTCTTTTCAGATTTGTTACGCTTACAGCAGTATCCTTTATCTTCCTGAAGAAGCAGGTATAATTTCCTGTGAAACATGTTGAGGAAGCATAGCCAGCTTTGAACTGGATTTCACATTCTGTCAAAAGCTCATGCTCCAACAATACTGTGATATTTATTTGACCGCTTAAAGCCCGCCCTATAGCAGTAATACTTCTACAGGTCAGACTCTCAGCGCGAAATCACGTAATTCGGTGCCTGAGAGATCAATCAACAGATTCAGGACAGGGTCTGTTGATTGATCCCTGTCCTAACAGACATCATCCTGTACCTGTGTTTACATTTACACAGGTACAGGAAATGATGCAAGCAGATCCACGTAAGTAAAAACCACACACACACACTAAAATCACAGTTCGGTCACATTTAACTCCCTGATCATCCTCCAGTTAATCCCTTCACTGCCTTGTCACCAGTGTCATTAGTACAGTGCACAGATGGTTTTTACTGATCATTATATTAGTGTCACGGGTGACTTCAGATAGCGTTAGCATCCCTCCCAGATAGCGTCAGTTTGCCCGCCACTACATTAGTCAACCCCTTGATTGCCAGGAACACGCTTACATACACAAATAACCTCCATTGCTAGCACAGTGTCTGAGCGGATGAATATCTTTGATCGGATCAGCACTATACCAGCGTTCACAATAGTATAGTGTCCCCAAAAACGCAGCGTTAACGGGATCAGCCCCGGCACCTGTGTTTAGCCCCTACACTTAATTCCCCCCCTCCCCCAGCAAGTGCAGTGTCAGGAGATCACTGTCACTTGATACATTGCACACAGAACCGCAGTGTTCGCAGAATAAGGCCTGATCTCTGCTAGCACTTGGAGGTAAATTTTTTTTGTAGTGGTTCAAGCAGTCCCTGACAGCCAGGTGCTCTTTTTCCCGTGAGTCACACTAAGTACCTATAAATTTAGTGGACAAAATGTCCAACAAAAGGTACTCTAGTGAAGAGGCCTACAGGATTCTGAGCATTTCAGAGGAGTGTGAAGGGGATGCCTCACTGACAGAATCTGCCTCAGAATATGAACCTGTAGACAACAGTGGCACCCTGACAGACAGCTCAAACGATGGAGTAGATGTTCCTGCTAAGGTCAGGAAAACCCAGGTTTCTGAGGTGGGACAATTGCATGATGATTCTCATATGCAGTAGAGTGCTGCTCTATCTTTTGGTGAACTGGTGAGCACCAACGACTTAGTACATCCTGATCTTATACATACCAGAACTGCAGTATCACTTGGTGACGTGGGAGTCCCATAAGTGTAGTAAAAGCTGGTGCGGTGGCTAGCACAAGTAGTGTCCCGCAGCCACCAAGAATTCAAACACAGCACCGTAGAGCCCCTAGTGTCCTTCCAGATGTGCCTGCAAATCCGGATTGGCAGCCCACAAATTCTGCAGCACGCATACTTCCCCCATTAACTGCCCAACCTGGATTTCAAGTGGAAACAGAAAATTTAACTACTCCCCTTCATTTTTTGGAGCTCTTTTTCACAGATTTGTATGCATTGATTCTGGATCAAAGCAATTTATATGCACAATTTATCGCTGCCAACACAAATTCAAACCTTCCCAAACCATTTGCATTCAAACCTATTTCCGAATTTTAAGTTTTTTTGGGCCTAACTCTCAACATGGGCATTACTAAAAAAAAAAGTAAATTGCAGTTGTATTGGTCCACAGACCCGATTCATCATATGCCCGTGTTCTTTTTTTGCCTTGGCCAGGCATAGATATGAGAATATTATGCGATTTATGCATTTCAACGACAATATACTCTGTCATCCTTAGGGTGACCCTGAATTTGACCGGCTCCACAAAATTTGACCCCTCGTAAATCACCTTAACCAAAAATGTGCAGATGTCTATACTCCCCAGCAAAACATCTGTGTTGATGAGTCCCTCACTAGTTTTTCTGGCCGCCTTGCATTCAATTTCTCCCCTGCAAGCGTGCCAGATATGGGGTCAAGATGTATAAGACCTGTGAAAGGGAAACAGGCTATACATGCAAGTTTTGTATTTACGTGGGAAAAGATAGTCACATGGAGCCCCCCGGATGTCTTCCACCAATCTGTTTATTCTGACAGCAACAGCGTCTTGCTCTCAGAATATACATAAGTAAATGTGTGCAGCGCTGTTGGATGAGATTTTTCATCCGCAGTTAAAAAAAGAGCATATATGCCGAAGCATGGGGACATGGGGTGGCCAATGGGTAGATGGCCCCTATGCTGCGGCATATATTTTATTAAATTTTTTTTGGCAGAGATTTCTTCATCCGCATTGATTGATGTGAATAGAGGAATCTGTTAGGTTCTTTTTTTTTTCGTTCAGCCCACAGACTGAATGAAAAAAAAAAACAACATCTCATGTGTGCCCGCCCTTAGAAGTGGATGGATACAGGGCGATATATTCTTATGGTGGGCATACCACACACTTTTTCTGGCAGAGATTTCTTCTTTTTTTCATTCAGCCCCCAGGCTGCATAAAAAAAAAAAAAAAAAAAAAAACAAAAAACATAGCATACATACCCAACAAGGACCAGCGAGGTACTGGTACATCACTGGACTTTGAATGGTTATACCAGGCTGATGCAATCATCCTGGTATCTTTTTTTCAGCCGGCAATCAGCTTTCATATAAAAGCAAAGCTAGTGGCTAATTAGCTGCAGGACAGCTTTTACAAGCAGCAGGAGAAGATGCTCCCCCGCTTACTTACATGGCTTTCTCGGGTAGTCCCGTGCAATCAAGTGAACCTGAGAATGCAGCCGGTGTTTCTGCCAGCTGACCATAGAGCTGATTGGAGTCCAGAATGGCGCCAATCATCTCTACAGTCTAAGAAATCGGAACAGCACAAAAGTGGCCGGCAAAACACCTCATCCCTCCGTGTGGATGCCACATGGCGTCCTTACAGGCATGCGCAGTGCGCCTGCCCGCAGGGCCGCTCTGCGGTGCGATCTGTAACCGGCCGTGTACCTCTGACCCCGTTTCCAGTACCATGTGACCTGCTGTTATCAATCACAGCAGGTCACATGATAGTTGTATACAATGGATGGCTTCCTTTCATGCCATCCATTGTATACTAGTGTGTCTAGCTGTGAATGGTCACAGCGATCACATGCACAAGCTGGGCCAATCACAGCCCAGCTGTGTCATGTGATTAGCTGTGGCCAAATCACAGCTAAGCACAAAAAAAAAAACCCTGAATGAATCGATGTCATTCAGGTAACTGCTTGCTTATAGCAAAGTAATTCTTTGCTATAAGCAAATTGTGTAAAAAATAAAATAAATAAAAAATACTGATCACTTCCCCAAAGTAGTACAATGTTACTATGGTAACATTATACTACTTTGGTCATAGTGGAACATGAAAAAAATGTAATAAAAAATTAAAATAAAAAAAATTTTAAAACAAATTTTAAAAAAATTATACTTTTTTTTCGTACTGTCACCAGTCAGTGTCCCTGATTACCACCATGCCAGTTATATGAAGATACACTGAACTGGTGACAGTATGTTAAAAAAAAAAAAAAATGAAAAATGACAAAAAAATGACAACTTCAAAAAACTCGCCATGCCTTTTATGAAATACATCGGACTGTCTACTTTGCAAAAAGTGGTCATTTGGGGGATATCTGTACTGTTTTGACATTCTTGGACCTCAAGAAATTAGATTGGCTGTCAGTACTTCAGGATTGATCAATTTTCAGATATATCCCATAGTTTGTGAACTCTATAACTTTCCTGCAAACTAAATAATACATCCTAATTTGGGTTATTTTCACCAAAGACATGTAGTAGAATACATCTTGGCCTAAATTTATGAACAATTATTTATTTGCAAACATTTATAACAGAAACAAATAAAAACGTGTTTTTTTTTTTTTCAACATTTTCAGTCTTTTTTTGTTAATTTATCAAAAAATAAAAACCCTAGTGTTGATCAAATACCACCAAAAGAAAGCTCTAGCTGTGTGAAGAAAATGATAAAATTTTAGTTTGGGTACAGTGTTGTATGACCGCACAATTGTCATTCAAAGTGTGAGAGCGCTGAAACCTGAAAAATGGCCTGGGCAGGAAGGGGGTAAAAGTGCCCTGTATGAAAGCGGTTAAATTGGGAATGCATCCAATCACACAGATCTTGGTGAGATCAGATGACGTAAGGGCAGAGGAGATATCTAGAGTCTGATAGACCCCAGATTTCTCAAAAAATAATACCTACCAAGGCGTATTGGTAAAATACCAATACCATTGGCAGAAGTGACAAAATATTCGTCACTTCTGGTTTCTTAGACCAGTGGTCTCCAAACTGTGGCCCGGATCAGGCCCTTTGCTTGCCTTTATCCGTCCCTTTTTTTCCCACTGACGCAAGACACTATTTCTCCCACTGGCACCAAAAATGGGGTATAATTACTTTTACTGACATCAACAATGGGGCACTATTCCTCCTAATGACACCACTGATGGGGCACTATTCCTCCTAATGACACCACTGATGGGGCACTATTCCTCTCACCAACGCCAACGAGGAATAATTCATGTTAAGGACATAAACAGCAGGGCACTATTCCTCCCACAGACACCAACAATAGGGCACTATTCCTCCCACTGACACCAATGGGGCACTATTCCTCCCACTGACACCAACAATGGGGTACGAATCCTCCCGCTGACACCACTAATGGGGTGCTATTTCTCCTACTGACACAAACGATGAGGCACTATTGTTCCCACTGACACCAACAATGGGGCACTATTGCTCCCACTGACACCAACAATGGGGCACTATTGCTCCCACTGACACCAACAATGGGGCACTATTGCTCCCACTGACACCAACAATGGGGCACTATTGCTCCCACTGACACCAACAATGGGGCAATATTACTCCCACTGATACCAATGATGGTGACTATTCCTCCCCCAATGCCAAAGATGCACTGTTTATTCCAACTGACGCCAGAACAATTTGTACTCCCAAACGGCCACAATCCGGCCCCCCTAAAATCTGAAGGACAGTAAACTGGCCCTTTGTTTAGAAAATTTGGAAACCAGTCTTGGACCTTGGAGATGATCTGGGACGTTCCGGTCCTCGATCATCTCTATGCTCAGCCAGTAGAACTGACTGTCTGGTGGGACAGGAGAGCCTGGGAAAGTGGCAGAAGGTGGTGGGGGGGTGTGACCCCCCTTTTATCACCTGTAAAAACGATCCACCAGCTATTTAGCTGCTCAGTAATAAACCCAAGATGATTCAGCGCTGCACTATTAAAGTGTAATATAAAACACAATAATAACTCCCAAAATACAATCAAAAGGAAATAAAAAGTCCACATGTTGTGTCTTTTAATTATTATCCTCAACTTTTTAATTCTTATTTCTTCCATAAAAGTGACATACTATGTGCTGCACACACCACCACCATTAGCAGCTCAGCACAATTATTGACCTAAAATCAATTGGTCATATGTACCTGTCCCTTTAAGAGATGTAATCAGATGTAACAAATGGCTGAACTCCTCTCTTGACCCAATCAGACTGTGTATGTACCACCACAGGGGGCATCATAGATAGTGACTACAGCTTGTGAATAAATGCCATTCACTATATGCATCTCATCACTGTCCCCTTTAAAACTGGATTGTGCTCCATACTGCTTACACTGTTCCTTGGTGTTCTTTTCTGTCCTACTGTCCAAAGCAAGATGTCTTACATCACTGGCTCCACCCCTCGCGCGTTATGCCACTGGGCATGGCTTCATCAGAGGAATTCATATTTAGCCACTTGGATTGCTTTTACCTTTCTAGAATGCATGAAGGTAATAAAACCTTGAGACTTTGCAACCACTTTAAAGTGGTTGGAAACCCTTGCACACAAAAAGTCCCATGCGGTCATTGATGTAATATAAACTGTGCCCCAAAACACACATCAAAGACCCTGCATGTCTCCTCTGGGCTCCACTGGATGTATTGCAATGCATATCTCAAGGCAATACATTTCTTCCCTTGCCAGGGAAAGTGACCTGAAAATGACGTCATACACAGCAAGAGGGGGAGGAGAGAGGACATTACACAGCTTTACCACAGGAGCAAGCTGCCAAAAGACCTGCAGACAGGCTGGGGAAGCAGCAGCGTCATCCACACCAGCCCGCACACCAAATCTAGAGCCTGTTTCTCTGGGAGCTCAGGACAGTGCACAATGGGATCCAAGATGGCATCGGACCACCCTGCATCTCCAGCCACCTCTCCAGCAGCCTCTGATCATGGAGAATTTATCAGCTCTGCCAAGGTACACTGCTCCAGTTCAGCCCTCTCACATGCCTCCACACACAATTCTACAGCAGGCTCAGTGCTAGATGACATTGCAGGATACTGGGACATTAGAGAGCATATACGAGCCCTTCCTACGAAAGCTGACATTCTGCAGTTGATTTCCACTGTACAGTATTAATTGAACCGCTTCCCTACCACCATATAGAATAAAAACTGCTACAGGGTGGCAGGGCTGTGCAAAATCACGTATATATACACATGATTTTGTATTTCTGGGTAGGGGGCACGCACGCGCCCTACCTGTGCCACCATTGGCGGCTACAGCTGTAAATCACAGAGTCATGTCCTGAGATTTCCCGCCGGAACACAGCGATCGCCGAGCATCACTGATGGGGGAGAGGTCTGTATGTAAACAACACAGATGTCTCTCCTGTCAGCTCCAGCATGCTGCTTTGTATTGCTCTGCATATAGTAGAGCAATACAAAGCAGCGTGCTTACACAGCAAAACACAGCACACAGTAAACCCCTTGCTGCCCAGTGCCATTAGTACAGTGTCAATGCTTTTTATTAGTACTGATCATTGCATTAGTGTCCCTAGGGATGTCAGTGACAGTCAGTTCCCCCCAGTGTAAGAATGCCCACCGTAGTCCTGCTAGAAGTCATTAATCACCGCCATTGTGTGTGTGTGTGTGTGTGTGTGTGTGTGTGTGTGTGTGTGTGTGTGTGTGTGTGTGTGTGTGTGTGTGTGTGTGTGTGTGTGTGTGTGTGTGTGTGTGTGTGTGTGTGTGTGTGTGTGTGTGTGTGTGTAAAAATTCCAGTATATATGCCACCATTTGTAGACGCTATAACTTTCACGTAAACCAATTAAATTTACACGTATTGGTATTTTTGTTTATTTAGCAAAGACATGTAGCAGAATACATTTTGGCCTAAGTTTATGATGAAATTTGATTTTTTACATTTTTTTTTACTAGGTAGGTTTTACAGCAAAAAGTCAAAAATATTGGGGTTTTTTTCAAAATTGTCGTTTTTTTTTTAGTTTATAGCGCAAAAAATTAAAAACCGCACAGGCGATCAAATACCACTAAAAGAAAGCTCCATTTGTGGGAAAATAATGACATATATTTCATTTGGGTGCAGCCTTGCATGATAAAGTTACTTGTTAAAGTAACGCAGCACCGTATCGCAAAAAATGGCCTGGTCAGGAAGGAGGGTAAATCCTCTGGAGGGCAAGTGGTTACAGGAAAAGTACAGCCAAAGCTCTTTTGGCTGTATTTCTCCTGTGAATTACAGGAGTGCAGTTCATTCTGCACTCCTGTGACCCACTGTTGGCTGACGTCACTCAGCCAGTCCAGGCTAGGGAAAGATTGTGACCATATGGTCGGTATTCACCCAGGGGCCTGAACCTGCACCTGCCTCAGCCTCTCAGCGGTCTGTCGAGACCAATACTCTAGGCAACCTGAATGGAGACCTTAGAAACTTCTCAGTAGGATTTGTTTCAAACTATGGAAAAACTGAGAGATTGCTTCCCGCAAGCATGACACCAGGATAGAATCCATTTTTACCGCAATTGGAAGACTACGAAAAAGCAAGCGGCAGCAGAATATCTGGATTAGGGGCTTACAGGAGGCCACCCACACCCTGGATGTAGTCCCCACTCTCCAAGTGGTTTTCAGCCTCATCCTGGGAGATACTACATCCAAAACAGACACCGGAGCTTGATTTGACTGCTCAGCATGTGTTTGACTGAGCACCCAAGTGCTGCCATGTGCGAGAGTAACCTGAAGAAATAAAAGGGTTTTTTTCCCACATTGGGGTTGGCGCCTCATTTACTCGCTCAACAGATGTGCTTCTGCTGAGCAAACAGCGCAATTTTAAAAAACATTAAAAAGATTAAGTCACCATAAAGCCCCTTTCATTTTTAAAAGCCCCAGACATTACTAAAAGCAGCCCTGCCTAATAAAAATATGGAGCAGGATAGGTACAATCTTTCAAACCTGCTCAGATTGCCTATGCTGTGGGACCATTCAAAATGTGCAGCTTGACTCGCATGTGCACAGTAGGAAGCTGGCTGTGAATCCACAAGGAATCACAACCAGCTTCCCAAAGTAAACATGCTGGCATCGGGGACCCAAAAAAACGGAAGGTGAATAGAGCGCTAGATCCCTAGACAGATAAGTGTCAATTTATTAAAAGTCAGCAGTTACAGTATTTGTAACTGCTGACTACTTTTTGGGAGGGGGCTTAAGATCCTCTTCAACTTCACCATCCCTACCTCTCTCTCGTAATCTACGCTGAGAGCCCTACTAAAATTTTCTAAATGCCTCTCACATTGGGAATACTTGCAAAAGACATGTCATCAGTGATACTATCTAGGCTTCCCTGCATATTCTCGGATCACTTAGCGAAATGCTAGCGCAACTGTGATCACCCAAGAACTCCACTCCAAATATGGTGGTCGTGCCCTATTATCACCAGGTTTTGGGCGGCAATCAACACTGTTCTTTCATCTATAACTCATACACCACTCTCACATTGCACATGGCTTTCCTAGGAAAAGGCACTCCAGCCCTGCCTCATCATATGCCACCATTCATAAATTATACCCTCATTGTTGCCAGACTAGCTGTTGTAAGACGATGGAAAACCACACAGCCACCTTAACTACAATATGTTATTTATATGCTGCCAGACTAGTTGTTTCAAGGCAATGGAAACTGCACTACTGTCTTAACTACAAAATCTTATTTATATCCTTAACAACCACCTTTTTCTCATATGCTAAAGCCCATCTCAAAGCTTCTAAATGTCATTACCAATGGGCCCTTAAGGCTGACTGACAACAGAAGCAACCCAGTCTAAATTCATCTCACCTTTCACTCCTGTCTCCTCCTCCTTCAGGACCTAAAACCCCATTATTGCTACAATATATACCCTAAGCTATCAGGGAACCTTACCTTCATTGTTTAATACTCTAGATCATAACTATGATGTATTATGCCAATGCAATGCCCTGTATATATTTTTTATTTTGCACTACTGTTTTTTGTGGGGGGGTTTTTGCCTAGAAGCTCCGGCCATTATTGGGGTCAGGTGGTCAACCCACAGCATGGCTTTATTATTATGCTGTTATTATTGTTATAAATGCAATGTTTCAAGATATGATTCTTGTGCCTTATTTCTTTTAACTTCTATAGTTTTTCAAAATAAAAGATTTATGATAAAAAAGTGCATATACCAGCTGGGGTATATGGGAACAATAACAAAATTATAAGTCAGTAACTGATAACGATTACAGTGTATAGTGTTGATGAATAGCTCTCCAATATCTAATCTCTGATTACTTTGTGGCTGTTACAAGAAGGATATAGGTCTATAAAGGGAACTTACCAATACGGTTTATGGTTTGTGGATTTAGAATTGATGTGTACATATTTGTACATGTGAATCTAATTAGTGCTGAGATTTCCAGTGATGCTGGTCCACAGGAAAGAAAGCTGTTTAAAAGGTAATGCATGTGCAAGTCAGGCAGCTCTGAGAAAGCTCTGCCTAAAGCAGGCTGCATGCTTGAGGCACTGACTGTGTTGCTAAACAGATTCAACATTTGGACACAATATCTACTGGACATATTGGGTCTCTCTTAGGTTTTTTTATGTAACACTTTTTTGCCAAGCACCTTTATGAGTATAATATCTGATTTTCATAAAGCTCACATCACATGATGCCAGCTTTCTATCTGTTCTATAGTGTGGTGAAAATCAACACTGATCACATCTAAGGCTTTATTTAAAATAGCATATCCCTATATTTTATCACAAAAGTTAAAAAAAAAAAAAAACATAGGATGCTGTAAATATGCACTGTGCCCACCTGTTACAAAGCTGAAAAGTGACTGTATATGAGCTCTGTCTTTAAAATAAGATCGACTGAGACCATTCCAGATGATGTCAGCAACTCTGCGGATTAGGTCTCGGCCAGATGCTCCATTTTCCTGAAGATAGCAAGACAAATCCACAGCCCCCCTTGTTTGAGCTGTAAAGCGGGCATGTAGTGCCTGAGCTACAGCTAATTCCATGGTTGGAAAATAAGACACTCCATGCTGAACAAACCCTTGCTTTGAATGCTCATCTAGATTCTTTGTGCTATCCTTTCCCGGTCCAATCCGTAAATCTTCAGAACGGATGTCCTCTTCAACCACCATTTCTTTGTCTTTTTTCATTTCCAATGCTTCTTTCCCTGCTTTGTCCACTTCCTTTTTTGCAGGCTTTGCACCAGTTTGCTTGGAAGTGGCATCCTTTTCTTTCCTTGCTTGAGGCCCAACACCTCTTTTCTTTGCCAAATCATTCTTAACTCCTCTATTTCCATGTTCCGATTTACAACCACCTTGGTTTGCCTGGCTTGTTAAGTCTCCACGCTTTGATTTTGTTCCTTCACTACTCATTTTAGACAATAGTTCAGGGTCCCCTGGTATACTAGTTATGTTAGTTGGAATCACTCGATTAACTGCCAAAAAGTGTTCAACAAAGCCAAGAGTTAAGGAAAGCAAAGCCAGGTCAGGTTCAGGACGTGAGAGTTCCCATTTGAATAGACTTTTAAGCGATTCCAGGGAGCAGAGTGGGAAAAATGACTTTTGGGTGGGCAGAAGTCCCATATTTACTAAGCTGTGCCTGCAAGGAAAAAAATGATTAAAGAATACATGTTAAACAAAATGTAATAATAATTAAGCAAATGTAATTACAAAGTAGCAAATCTCTTTCCTACAGCTCATGTCAAGCTCAAAACAGCTTCCCATCTTGCATGCAGCCAGGAAAAAAAAAAGAGGTCAGACCCCATGTTGGCAAAGCTCTGCCACTGACAGACCTTGAACCTGTAATGCATCCTATGGCTCACTTGACATGTTGCATTGTGTGCCAAGGGGGGAACCTACAGCAGGATCCAGTTCCTGAAGTAACAATGAAGGCTGCCCCCACACGTCTTTAATTCAGCAGGGCCTGGGTAGGGTCCCTCAAGGCTCAGAAAAGCAGTTATCCAATCCAGAAGAAGCTGCAGTGGCTATAGACCACACAGGAAGCTTGAAGAAACGTAGTGTAAAAAACTGAGGCTACCAAAAAACTGAGGCTAGATTGAGTAGGAGGGGTTATATAGGAGGATACTCCTGCAGCCTTCTCTTTTTGTCAGCATCCAATCACCTGAAGGTAGCTGTACAAAACCCATGTTAATGACAAATATGATTCACTCCTAACTATACTCACAAAAGCACAACGCTTCAAACATGCATATCAGAAACTCAATGTGCAGCGCGAATGCTTGGTGCAGAACAACATCAAATATGCTCCACCCTACATATTTTGTTAAAAATAACATCCTCAAAGGAATTCGGAAGCAGCAGATCATGTACAGTTGTGGCCAAAATTATTCAACCCCCACTGAAATTGAGTGTTTTGGCCAGTTTGACATTGCTTTTGATCATTCAGTCATCTTGCTTACATTTACATTAAAGAGGCACTTGTAGGTCAGACAAATATAACATAACAGTTATAATGAAATAACCACAAATGTCTTTTCTGTGCTCACAGCATTATCAGTTTTATTCAACCCCCAAGTGACATTCAATCTTAGTACTTAGTACAGCATCCTTTTACAGTTATAACAGCTTTTAAACGTGAAGCATAGCTTGACACAAGTGTCTTGCAGCGATCTACGGGTATCTTCGCCCATTCTTCATGGGCAAAGGCCTCCAGTTCAGTCACATTCTTAGGCTTGCGCACTGCAACTGCTTTCTTTAAGTCCCACCAGAGGTTCTCAATCGGATTTAAGTCTGGTGACTGCGATGGCCACTCCAAAATGTTCCAGCCTTTCCTCTGCAACCATGCTCTAGTGGACTTGGAGGTATGCTTGGGATCATTGTCCTGTTGAAAGGTCCAACGTCTCCCAAGCCTCAGGTGTGTGACGGACTGCATCACGTTTCCATCCAATATCTCCTGGTACTGAAGAGAATTCATGGTACCTTGCACACGCTGAAGCTTCCCTGTACCTGCAGAAGCAAAACAGCCCCAAAGCATGATTGACCCTCCACCATGCTTCACAGTAGGCAAGGTGTTCTTTTCATCATAGGCCTTGTTCTTCCTCCTCCAAACATAGCGTTGATCCATGGGCCCAAACAGTTCTAATTTTGTTTCATCAGTCCACAGAACACTATCCCACAACTTTTGTGGTTTGTCCACATGGCTTTTGGCATACTGCAGTCGACTCTTCTTATTCTTTGGAGACAGCAAGGGGGTACGCCTGGGAGTTCTGGCACGGAGGCCTTCATTACGCAGTGTGCGTCTTATTGTCTGGGCTGAAACTTCTGTACCCACATCTGACAAATCTTTTCTCAGTTCCTCAGCAGTCACACGGGGACTTCTCTCCACTCTACGCTTCAGGTAGCGCACAGCAGTCGAAGTCAGCATCTTCTTTCTGCCACGACCAGGTAGCGTTTCAACAGTGCCCTTTGCCTTGAATTTGCGAATGATGCTTCCTAAGGTGTCTCTTGGTATGTTTAACATCTTTGCAATCTTCTTATAGCCATTGCCCTTCCTGTGAAGAGAAATCACCTCTTCTCTTGTCTTCCTGGACCATTCTCTTGCCTTCACCATGTTTGTAACCACACCAGTAAATGTCTAGAAGGAGCTGAGTATCACAGTCATTTTAAAGCTGCCTAATTGGTGCTTATTATGCTTGATTGCTGCTCGGTGACATCCACAGGTGTTTTCAATACCTGATGGAAAGCACCTGTATGAACCTCTGTTCTTCAGAGTGGTAGTCTTTAAGGGGTTGAATAATTGTGGCAATGAAGAAACCACATAAGAACCATTTACTACTGTATTACATAAACAATTGATGTCATTTTAGTTGCATTTGGGTAGTTACAACGTCCTTGTAGGATTTGATTCTGAATACAATTCCAAATGTACACTATAGTCCCTAAACCCCTTTACAGCATTGGGGGTTGAATAATTTTGGCCACAACTGTATATACACATGATTTTTTGCACAGGGAGTCCACCCTGTAGCAGTAAAACTGCTACAGGGCAGACTTATACTTGCTAAAGAGGACAACCCACTCCTGTCACTACTCTATAGACATTTAAGCCATACTAGGGGCGAACAATCAATCATTCTTGCCTATATCCTTTAACTATTTCTTTATACTTACCTATTTTTGTCCTGTCTCTTTGCTGTCTGAGTCCCCGTTTCTGCATTACCATTTTTTTAAATTCTCGTGCGAGATTTAGCAGTGCAAGAGATTCCTTTGCTTTATTAGAATGGCATCATACGTTTCATCTCTCATATGTACCATATGACCATTACCTATTAACCTATTACAGGACAATTTTATGGTACAGTTCATATAAGCCCCAACTAGGAATGATATGTTTACCGCTGCTCAAGGTAAAGAGACTCCTAATTTCCAAGCACAACTACTCCTGTAGCTGCTAGCCCAGCTCGTGTGCTGCATAGATGAGAACAAAGGATGTCCGATCGGCTGCACTCCAAACAATCCACTTTATTGAACAAAAATAAAACAAATACAGACAGTAGAAATACAGTGGGGGGACTGGCAGGTAAACATGTTTCACGCTAAAGACAGCACTTATTCATTACCCCTGGGGTTCAATAAAGTGGACTGTTTGGAGTGCAGCTGATCGGACATCCTTTGTTCTCAGGAATGATACTATGCTGGACCTGGTAATCTCAAACCATGCAGAGCTTATTACTAAAATCCTTATAAGAACATCTGGGTGGCATTGAAAATAACATGATTTAATTTATTGTTAGTTGTAAACAACAAGCACATACAGGAAAAATAAAACCGCTCAACTTTAAGAGAGCTAACTTTCCAAGGCTGAGAGCTGCTCTCCAAGACGTAGATTGGAAGGGAATATTGGCATCAATGAACACAACAGGGAGTTCTTAAAAAAAAAAAAAAAGGTCAAATGTAAACACATTGTAAAATATATTCCCATGGGCAACACATTTAAAAAGCTAAAAATAAAACCTAGGTGGCTTATGGCCAAAGTTAAAAAAAGCTATAAATAATAAGAAAAGAGCTTTTATTAAATATAAAAATGAAGGAACACTATCATCATTTAAACATTACAAAGAATACAACAGAATATGTAAAAAAAAAATCAAGGCCGCAAAAATTGGAAACGAATGACAGATTGCAAAAGATAGCAGAACAAACCCCAAAAAACTCTTCAAATATATTAATAGTAAAAAGGTCAGGTCCCAGCATGTAGGCCCTTTACAAAATCTAGGGTGACTGGAGACAAAGAGAAGGCAAATTTATCAGCTCTGTGTATACAAAGAAGCATGGGGGAGCTCTTGTCCATAATGGGCAAGGTATTGAAACAGCCCCAGATGATCCACAGTGGCTCACAATTGATATGATCCGAAAATATTTAGACAGAATAAAGGTGAATAAAGCACCTGGACCGGATGGCATACACCCATGGGTCCTTAAAGAATTGAGCTTTTTCATTTCAAAGCCATTGTTTCTCATTTTTATGAACTCTTTAATGACTGGCATAGTACCACTAGATTGGCATAAGGCTAATGTGGTGCCTATATTTAAAAAGGGATCAAAATCTTTATCAAGTAATTATAAACCTGTTAGTTTAACCACTTCAAGTCCGGACACTTTCACCCCCTTCCTGTCCGGGCCAATTTTCAGCTTTTAGTGCTATCACACTTTGAATGACAATTGCGCAGTCATGCAACACTGTACTCATATGAATTTTTTAGCATTTTTTGAGACGGATAAAACTTTATTTTGGTGGTATTTATTCACCACTGGGATTTTTATTTTTTTCTATATATAAGAAAAAGTCCAAACATTTTGAAAAAAACATACCGTCACCCTAGCAGTACAGTGTTACCATAGTGACACTGTACTACTTCTGGGGGGTGATGAAGATTTTTTGTTTCTTTTTTTACACTGACTGCTTTACACCCATAAAGGCCGTAAAATCAATAATTTCTCCTCTCTGGCTGCATTCTTGCAGCCATTGAGAAATACTGTGAGAGCTGTGATTGGTCACAGCTTGTCACATGGTCCAAGGATGTTGTGAATAGCCTTGTACCATGTGACCTCTGTGATCAATCACAGATTTCACATGTAGTAAGCAATGATATTAGAAGTGACATTTTGTTTACTACTGTTCCTGTGATCACTGATTGGCCAATCAGTGATCACATGAATTGGGACCTCACACAGAGGTCCCGTACAGAGATCAGTGTTGCGCTGTGCAGAGGACACAGCTGGCACCGGATCGCGGTGCTGCATGCTCCCAGGGAGCGGGCACAGGAAGTGAATGCGGAGGCCGTTTATAAAAGGCTACCACTCCTGCACTGCTCCCGTCCGGCCGTTTATGTACATGGGCCGCACGGGAAATGGTTAACTTCTAAAGTTGGGAAGATACTGGAGAGTTTAATAAAAGACCACATGGATGAGTTCTTGCTTGAAAAAAAATATTTTAAGCAACAGACAGCATGGATTCATGAAAGACAGATGTTGTCAAACAAATACGGTTTCTTTTTATGTGGTGAGCAAAAAAGGACACAGTTCCCCACACATGGCCAATGTGTAAGGGAAAGTCTACAGGCTTGTAAAAATCTGGATGTAAATGGATAGAAAACTGGCTAAAAGACCGAATTCAGAGAGTAGTGGTTAATGATTCATACACTGAATGGTCTAGGGTTGTCAATGGTGTACCCCAAGGTTCAGTGTTGGGACCCTTAATTTTTTATATATTTATAAACGATATAGTGTCTGGGATTAAATATACCTTTCAGTCTTTACAGATGACACCAATCCATGCAGTGGAATAACGTCCTTACAGGATGTCTCCAATTTACAAGCTGTCCTCAATACACTGTTTAATTGGGCAACTAAGTGGCAAATGAGGTTTAATGTTGATAAAAGTAAAGTTATGCACTTGGGGGCTAAGAATATGCATGCATCATACATACTAGGGGGGGGGGGTACAATTGGGAGAATCAATGGTGGAGAAGGATCTGGGAGTTCTGGTAGATTATAAGCTTAATAATGACATGCAATGCCAAGCTTCGGTTTCTAAAGCGAGCAAATTCCTTTCTTGTTTTAAAAGTGGTATAGACTCCAGAGAGAGAGAGAGATATCATTTTACCCCTGTACAAATCATAAGTAAACCCTAATCTGGAATATGCAGTTTAGTTTTAGTTTAGTTTTGGGTACCAATTCAGAAAAAGAACATTGGGGAATTGGAAAAAATGCAGAGAAGGGCAACCAAACTGATAAGAGGCACGGAGAAGCTCAGCTATGAGGAAAGATTAAAGTAACTGAATGTATTCTCACTTGAGAAGAGGAGATGAAGGGGGGATATGATCAACATGTATAAATACATCAGTGGCTCATATAGTGACCTCTGTGTAGAGTTATTCACCCAGAGGTCATCACAGAGGACAAGGGGGCACTCTGGAGGAAAAGAGTTTTCATCTCCAATGTCATGTTTCACATGTCTGTCATATGCCTTGAAGTGTTCTGTGTATTTTGTCTCTGCTCCTCCCTTTCCTTTGGTTTAGTTCATGCTGTATAGATAGCCCCACCCTTTTATTCATTTCCCAGTAATGCATTTCAGCTTCTAGCCTCACGTCTTATGGAAGTAGATGACATTATGATCTTTTGACCTATCCGATGTTCATTGTTGTAAGATTATCTCAGTTTATGGAATAAACTTCACAAGATCTACAAGGTGTCGTCTGATTCGAGTCACTGCCTGTGTTATTCAACTAAGATTGGAGTTATCACTATCTCATCACAACTGTAAGTTACAGAGATCACACTTTCAATGCTTAGATTGGAGAGACAGAACATCCAAATACAGAAAGTTTTCTTCACAATAAAAGTTGTGAAAATGTGAAATGGACTCCGAGAGTTGGTTCTGGCCAGTTCTGCAGATTGCTTTAAAAAAAAGTGAAAATGTCTTCATAGCTTTGGATACACAGTGAGATGTTATATGGATACTGGATATAGCAGCTAACAGACAGTGCAGCCATCTCTACACAAGCCTGTACATGTCTGCAAGTATATCTCAGCATAATACTCATCAGTGTCAGGACAAATTATTGATGTGAATGTCTTACAACTGCAAGTTTATACCCTGCATCTGTATGCATTAGCACATGGCTTGTCTGTGAAATTATAAGAAAGTAAAAGAAAAACCTTTCTGCAACCATTGTCTAGGAAATCTGAGCTCACCCACAGAAAATTTGAAACATTTCTTTGTCAACTTTCTATCACCCCTCTCCTTGCTAACACAATGTTTTGGGAAAGTAGTATACAGTCTGGGGAAACTAATACACAACCAGATCAGGACTTAAACCCTGAATCAGACAAAAGAGAAAAACGCTTAACAAAACCAACCTGGAAGGTGCAAGAGAATCTTAATGCTGACAAGGAAGAACTGCTGTCTAATATCAATGACTTATGGTCTAAAACTGTTAAATGCATGTCTGCTCTCTCCCAACAATCTCATGAACCAATATAACTAGAGGGTGCTATCCAGCAATTGAATGTTGCTTATGAGAATCATAGACTGTGTGTTAAATATATTGCTCTCTTAAAGTGGTACAACACTAAAAGGTCATTGGAAGAATTAATGAGTTTTGAGGCGCTCAATCTTGAAAGAGACAATTTAGTGGTGCGAACAAAGACAAAGGCAGAAGTGAGAATAACACCGCTCCATGAATCCAGATCTTATCGCTCTGCATCTACTAGACACTTCTCAAGATCTTCCAAATCCCTACAATCAAGGTCTTCTACACTCAGTCAGCAACTAATAAAAGCCCGTGCTGATGTTGAAGCTTCTAAAATTCAGGCAGCTTTCGCCCAAAAGAAAGCAGAAATAGAGGCTCAGGCCGCATATAAGAAAGCAGAAATGGAGGCTCAGGCCTTAGAAATGGAGGCTCAGGCCTTAGAAATGGAGGCTCAGGCCGCACATCAGAAAGCAGAGAAAGAAGCTGAAGCCACACGCCAAAGGGCAGAAACTGAAGTTCTGGGAAAACAATGTGACCATGCCACAGCCATGGCAAGGTTAAGGGTCTTAGAACAAGCCACTAGTGAAAACGAAAGAGACAACAGTTCCAGACATGCAGTTGTATCTTCTGTCTCAGATTCTTCACACACCTCTCCAGAACATCAACTCCCTGTCACAGCAGCCAAAAGTACTCAAAGTCTCTTCTCTGCACCTACTGTACCTCAAGACGATTTGCCCTTATATCCTATAATACATCAGACTGCAGCATCTCAGCTAGCCGCAGGCACTGGTATGTATTTAATAAACTGACCACCTTACTTTGGCACCAACAGAGTACCTCCTAGCAAACGCACTACTTTACAAACCAACATGCCAATGGACTTTAAGCCAGCTCCGGTATTAAATGCCTTAGCAGCAACATATGTTCCCAAGTCACTCCACGTAAGTCCACCAACCGTCACAACCAACTCTGTCCCACCTGCAGTCATGCACCCAAAATCTGAAAAGACGGACATGTCACAGTTTGCTAAATACATGCTCCGCAGAGAGCTTGTTAAGACAGGCATCACTAAGCCTGAAAATTACAGAGGCTGGAAATCCACTTTTAAGGCCACAATGAGTGACCTAGACATCAATGCAACAGAGGAATTAGATCTTATCATATGGCTACGTCCCCAGTCTACTGAACGCATCAAGAGGCTCAAACAAGTTCATATTGACAACCCTGCTGCAGGCCTTAATGCTGCTTGGGGCGGACTTGAACATACCTTTGGCAGCCCAGAGGCCATTGAAGAAGCTTTATTCAAAAGGTTGCAAAGCCTCCCAAGGATTTCTGCTAACGACAATCTAAAGTATCAAGAACTCAGCGATGTTCTATTAGAGCTTCAACGTGCTGATGCAGGCCATAGACGGTTCGAAAACTGGCCGTTTAAAAAAAACAAAAAAAATCGGTGGTTTAATAGGCCAATGTTACCACCAACGGTGTAAAAAAAAAAAAAAAAAAAAAAAAAAAAAAAAAAAAATCGGATGATTTTTGTCCCGTCTACGGACAGCATTTAATTACTTCTGTCCCTTGCAGAGAGCTCCACTATTATATTTGACATGAAAAAGTATTGCGGTTGCAACAATGTATCTATTTGTATCCATTTCTGATACAGATGTTTTTATTCAGATACAAATAGATACATTGTTGCAACCGCAAGAGTTTTCATATAAAATATAATAGCGGACTGGAATTCTTCTTTTTCTTCTTCTTGCAGGTCACGGCTCATGCGCAGATTTTTTATTGGTAAAACGATCTGCCGATTTGCCCATCATTGCCGGGAAAATCGGCCGATTTTTTTTTCCAACTTTACCGATAAAAAAATGTGCCAAAACCCCAGAAAATGGCTGACCAATTAACCCATTAATGGTGCGGAAATCAGCCAATTTTTTTTTTGCCCGAAAAATCGGACAATTTTCGGCCTGTCTATGGCCTGCATTAGGGTGACATCAACTTACCTGGTCTCAGTTACCTTGACACCTCTCATGGCATCAAATCTATTGTTCTCAAGCTACCATATGGAATTCAAGAAAGATGGGCAGCGCTTGGATCAAAGTATAAGGAAGAACATAGAGTTGCCTTTCCTCCTTCTTCCTACTTCTGCAAGTTCATCAAAAGAATTTCAGACACTAAGAATGACTCAAGTTTCTCATATGGGGACTGTAACCTTCTCAGTACACTTTCTCCAAGACCTACAAATGTATGACCTACACGTATGTCGCACAGAGACCATAGAGGTCCAGCGTTAGTGAAAAGGACTAATGTTCTACCTGCACCTGCTACAGTTCTTGAAAAGTCAGATCAAAACAAGAAAATTGAGGACCCAAGTCAGCAATGTCCAATACATAAACCACATCCACTTAAGAAATGTATCGGCTTCAGAAAGAAAATCCTCCAAGAACGTAAGGAATTTTTGAAGAAATTTGGGGTTTGCTACAAATGCTGTGCCTCCACAGAACACTTTGCAAAGGACTGTAAAGCGATCATCAAATGTATAGAGTGTGACAGTGATAACCATGTGCAAGCTCTTCAGCAATATTTGCACAACTCTACTACGCTCACAATCTTCCTGAGGCAAAGCATGGCGGGGAGCGCCCAGATCAAGCAGCACCCACCCCAGTGTCCTCTACATGTACAGAGGTCTGTGGAGAAGGATTCTGTGACAAATCCTGTGCAAAGATATGCTTGGTACGTGTATACCCCAAAGGTCAACCTGAAAAAGCCATAAGACTGTATACTATTCTGGATGATCAGAGTAACAGATCTCTTGCAAGAACACAGTTTTTTGAAATGTTGAACATAACTGGAGATGCTCTGCCTTATACCCTAAGCACTTGTTCCGGCACTATAGAAGTCTTAGATAGGAGAGCCAGTGGTCTTGTAGTTACTCCTCTGAATGACAATGTGGAAATATCTTTGCCCACTATCACTGAGTACAACCAGATTTCAAACACCAAAGAGGAGATCACTACTCTTGAAGCTGCAGCCGAGCGACGGCGACGGATCCCCTCGGGCCGTGGTGGTGCAAGTGCGCAGGCACGGGAGCGTGTGGGCGCACATGCGCAGTAGCGCGGAAACTCGCGCATGCGCAGTAAGCATACACGTCACACCAGGCAGGTTATTTAAACCTGCAGAACAGTAAAATCAATGCCTTCTGGTCTACAACGTTCCTGCACATATTACCTGATCCTGTTGCCTGTATTCTGATTTGCCTGACTAAGAAAGAACTACACCTGCACCAACCTCAGCTATCCCTGACCATCCACTTGTCTGCTCTCTTGTACCTTATCTGCCCGCCTGATACTGACTCTGCTGCATCTACTTACCTGCACCTGTACCTGGCTCACATCCTGACGGCTGCCATACTTACCTGCCGCTGCACCCACAATCCTGCATCTGGCTTGCTGTACCCACGGTCTTGCACCTGGCCTGCATCCTGGTCACCGCCATACCTGTCTGCTACTGCATCCACGCTCCGGTGTCCAGTCCCAGTCTGCATCCTGATTGCCGCCATACCTGCCTGCTGCTGCACCTACGTCCCTGCATCCGCACCTGGCCTGCATCCGGATCTCCTGGGTCTCCAGCTACCTGCCGCCAGCTCCAGATCCACCCGGCAGTCGTGCCACTCCTGGCTCTTCGCCCTCTGTTCCCACTATCAGGGGCTCCGAGTGGGAGTCGTAAGAGGATGCCCTCTCTCCACGTCAGGCTCCCCAACCAGGTACGTGACAGCTGCTTTTCACCATTCTCATTTAAAGCACATAGCCAACTAAATACCAGCCTTCGACAAAAGTGCTGATACCCTGCTGTTACTCAGTCGACATCCTAAAGGGTGCAAAAAGTTCATCATCAAATCAACGGTCCACACAATGCACCATATGCTCAGTGTCTGCATCTAGGATGGGTCATCATAGGCAATGTCTGCCTAGACAAGGACAGGAGGTCCTACTCAGTTGCTTCCTTTAAAACACATGTCCTGTCAAATAGACAAATAACTTGTTCCGCACAACAACCACATAAATATATTGTGAAAGAGACTGTTTAAAAAAGGTGCACAACAGCACATCATACAAGACAATAAGAAAGCTCTTAATCTCTGGGATGACAACATCAGCAACACAGTGTTCGAGGTAACCACTAAAGACAATGAGTTGGCAGCTACCATAGAAGACAAAGAATTCTTGAAAACCATGAGTAAAGAGTTCTACCAAGATGATTCCAACAGTTGGGTAGCACCTCTACCATTTCGTACCCCAAGAAAAAGAATAGCAAACAACAGGGTACACGCAGAATCACGGTTTGTTTCTTTAAATAGCAGTTTGAACCAGAAGCCTGAGATGAAAAAGCACTTTGTGGACTTTATGCAGAAGGTGTTTGAGAGAGATTATGCTGAGCCTGCACCTCCTCTTACGGAAGGAGAAGAACGTTGGTACCTACCATGCTTTGGTGTCTACCATCCTTGCAAGCCTGATCAGATTAGGGTGGTCTTTGACTCGTGCTCGTCATGAAGGTGTCTCCCTCAATGACAATCTTCTCACTGGGCCTAATCTGAACAACAATCTCATAGGAGTTTTACTTTGCTTCAGACAAGAGCCAATTGCTGTTATGGCTGACCATCAGCAGATGTTCCACTGTTTCATCGTCTGTGAAGACAGCAGAAACTTCCTCAGGTTTCGATGGTACTGCAATAATGATGTCAGCGATGAAGTCATAGAGTACCGAATGAAGGTACATGTTTTTAGTAACAGTCCTTCTCATGCACTAGCAATTTATGGACTGAGGAAAACAGCTCAAGAGGGTGAGAAAGAATTTGGATCTAATGCAAGACAGTTTGTTGAAAGGAATTTCTATGTAGACGATGGACTCAAATCTCTGCCCGATGAACAAGAAGCTATTGACCTTCATACTAGGACCCAGAACATGCTTGCCACTGCGAACCTCAGACTTCACAAAATCATCTCTAACAGCAACAAGGTCATAACAGCCTTTCCTTCTGATGACCATGCTGTCAGCGTGAAGAAATTCAAACTAGGATCTGGCCTGTTACACAACGCAATCTTTGATTGCTTTGGAATGTTAAACAAGACACATTCACATTTCAAGCATCAGCCTGTGACAAGCACTTCACAAAGCGAGGAGTTTGTCTACAGTGAACAGCATTTATGATCGCTTAGGTTTCATTACACCTCTCACCATTCAGGGTAAGATACTGCTGAGACAACTTACTTCTGAAAGCTCAGACTGGGATACCCCTTTACCCAAGGAGAAACAATAAAGGTGGGAATCCTGGAAACAGTCTCTAAAAGCATTAGAACAACTTCAGATACCACGCTCTTACACCCAAGCATCCTTAAAGAATACCACCAGAAGAGAGACTCATGTCTTTTCTGATGCATCCAACGAAGCCATTGCTGCAGTGGCTTAACTTCGAGCTACAGATCCCAGCGATGAAGTGGGTGTAGGATTTATCATGGGCAAGACCAAGCTCACACCAAAACCTGCACATACTATTCCAAGGCTTGAACTTTGTGCAGCTATGTTAGCTGCAGAAATTGCTGAGCTTATAGAATTTGAAACAGATGTTGAAATAGACTCCTTTGACTTTTATACAGACAGCAAAATAGTGCTAGGATATATACACAATCACACAAGACAGTTCTACGTGTAAGTCGGCAACAGAGTGGAATGCATAAGGAAGTTCTCTACGCCTGAACAATGGCATTATGTTCCCACTAGCCTCAACCCTGCTGACTGCGGCAGTCCTGCAATACCTACTATTGCATTTCTGGACACATCTTGGCTATATCCACCATGAAAGAAGGTTCTGCACACCTTTACTTCAGGCCTATAAAGGAACTAGTATTCTTTTGGCCAAAGAGGAAGACAAGTCATCAACTTGATTTTAAGGGAGGTAAGAAGGAATGGTGCATGTTGCTGCCTTCTCCTCTGAATATGGATTTACATGTCTCAGCCTGGACTTTCGAGACCAGCATTTGCAAGTATTATGCTAAATATATGCATTGTTTTCATTTGTTCTTCCTTTCCCTCTTGTTTTGCAGATGTTCCTGGAAAGAATCTTCATTACTTATATTGGACTTGGACTAAAGTTTGTTATAATAGATTTCGACAGGGAGTGTCACGTTTCACATGGCTGTCATATACCTTTAAGTGTTCTTTGTATTTTGTCTCTGCTCCTCCCTTTCCTTTGGTTTAGTTCATGCTGTATAGATAGCCCCACCCTTTTATTCATTTCCCAGTAATGCATTTCAGCTTCTAGCCTCATGTCTTATGGAAGTAGATCACATTATGATCTTTTGACCTATTCGATGTTCATTGTTGTAAGATTCTCTCAGTTTATGGAATAAACTTCACAAGATCTACAAGGTGTCGTCTGGATCGAGTCACTGCCTGTGTTATTCAACTAAGAATGGAGTTATCGCTAACTCATCACAAGTTACTGAGATCACACTTTTAATGCTTAGATTGGAGAGACAGAACATCCAAATACAGAAAGGATTCTTCACAGTAAAAGTTGTGAAAATGTGAAATAGACTCCCTCAAGAGTTGGTTCAGGCCAGCTCCGTAGATTGCTTTAAAAAAGGCCTGAATTCATTCCTAGATACATAGAATATAACTGCATACTAACATTTAACAACACAAAGCATCAACAACCTTGGCAGACTGACGACACCAGAAATCTTAAACGACATAGCCGTGCACTGGAGCGATTCTGGGGTAAAACCAAATCTCAACAAGCATTCACCCTATATAAATCTGCTTTCTTAACATACAATTCCTCCCTTTATGCTGCCAAACATGCCTACTTTGTCACTCTTATTAATACCTTGTCATCCAGTCCTCGTCATGTCCTCTCTGCTTTTAACTCTCTACTTTCTCTACCTCCACCCAGTACCTTACTCACTGCTCACGGGATTGCAAATCATTTCAAAAACAAGATTTATGTAATTCATAGGGGCATTGCCCCTGCACAGACATCTGTCCCACTTAGCATACCTTATACTAAACCTCCCTCAACACTTTCCTCTTCTGACCCTGCTACTACCGAAGAAGTCACTAAGGTTTTCTCAGAAGCCCGTCTCACTACCTGCCCCCTGGATCCTGTCCCCTCACAACTACTATGGTCACGCTCTTCTTCCATCCTATGCTCCCTCACTCACATCTTCAATCCTTCCCTCTCTACTGGTGCTTTCCCCTCCCCTCTAAAGCATGCACACATCACTCCCATACTTAAAAGCCCTCCCTGGACCCCACCAACCTGAACAACTTAAGACCCATCTCCCTGCTGCCATTTACCTCTAAACTCCTAGAACGCTTAGTCTACAATCGCCTGAGCTCCTACCTCACTGGCAACAACCTTCTTGACCCTCTACAGCAGGGGTCCTTAAATTACGGCCCGCGGGCCACATGCGGCCCGCCGAGGACATTTATCCGGCCCGCCAGGCAGGGGCGCATCTGCTGCGAGGCAAAGGACAAGGGTTTGGCAAATCGCGACCTAAAATCATCGGGAGGGCAGCCGCCGAGCAGAAGCGTGCAGTGTCCTGTCTCTCCGCCCTCTCCTCTCTGAGCTGCGGAAGTTTCATGTGTGTGTATGGGGCCCGGAGAGCGCCGCTCTTTTGTGTGCGATGATCGGATCAGGTAGGATGGGGATGGCCGGGGATTTACAGCAGGATTTACACCCGGGGTGACATATCTGCCAACCTGGGAGGGGGGAGGCGAGGAGGGGATGAGTTAGTCTGGAGAGCGGCACTTCTCACATATCTGGAGAATAGAATAGAGGGGGTCATGGGGGGGTCACTGTATATAGAATAGATGGGGGGGGGTCAGTGTATATAGAATAGATGGGGGGTCAGTGTATATAGAATAGATGGGGGGGTCAGTGTATATACTATATACACTGAACCCCCCATGACCCCATATATTCTATATACACTGACCCCCCCATGACCCCATCTATTCTATATACACTGACCCCCCCCCCATGTATGAAGCACAGCACAGAGAGTTTTGGGCGAATACTGATAACGAGGATGTGCTCTGCTTCATACATGGGGGGGTCAGTGTATATAGAATAGATGGGGGGAGGGGGGGTCAGTGTATATAGAATAGATGGGGTCATGGGGGGTCAGTGTATATAGAATAGATGGGGTCATGGGGGGGGGTCAGTGTATATACTATATACACTGAACCCCCCATGACCCCATATATTCTATATACACTGACCCCCCCATGACCCCATCTATTCTATATACACTGACCCCCCCCCCCCCCCCCATGTATGAAGCACAGCACAGAGAGTTTTGGGCGAATACTGATAACGAGGATGTGCTCTGCTTCATACATGGGGGGGTCAGTGTATATAGAATAGATGGGGGGGGTCAGTGTATATAGAATAGATGGGGGGGTCAGTGTATATACTATATACACTGAACCCCCCATGACCCCATATATTCTATATACACTGACCCCCCCATGACCCCATCTATTCTATATACACTGACCCCCCCCCCCCCCCCCATGTATGAAGCACAGCACAGAGAGTTTTGGGCGAATACTGATAACGAGGATGTGCTCTGCTTCATACATGGGGGGGTCAGTGTATATAGAATAGATGGGGGGAGGGGGGGTCAGTGTATATAGAATAGATGGGGTCATGGGGGGTCAGTGTATATAGAATAGATGGGGTCATGGGGGGGGTCAGTGTATATAGTATATACACTGACCCCCCCATGACCCCATCTATTCTATATACACTGACCCCCCCAATCTATTCTATATACACTGACCCCCCATGACCCCCTCTATTCTATATACACTGACCTCCCATGACCCCCTCTATTCTATATACACTGACCCCCCCCCCATGACCCATCTATTCTATATACACTGAGACCTCCATGACCCCATCTATTCTATATACACTGACCCCCCATGACCCCATCTATTCTATATACACTGACCCCCCCTCTCCCCCCATCTATTCTATATACACTGACCCCCCCATGTATGAAGCAGAGCACAGAGAGTTTTGGGTGAATACTGATAACGAAGATGGACTCTATATATGAGGAGTGTGTCGGTCCTCCTGTGGAATGCCCCCTCCCTGGATGTGTAGTCCGGAGTCACTTTCATATCCTGGTGACAGCCCGGAGTCCCAGATGTGTGAGAAGTGTACACAGATCTGACTCAACAAGGTGTCCTGCATTTACCGTATATTTCGCTCCATAAGACACACTTGGGGGAAATGTCTGTGCGTCTTATGAAGCGGCTGGCCCAGTATTCCCGTCGCCGTTGTATGTCCGCAGTCTCTGGTCATCTCATGTACTATGTACGCAGTCTCTGGTCATCTCCTGTACTGTGTCCGCATTTGTTCATAGTTTTTTTTTTTAAAGTATAGTCCCTCCTCCAACGGTCTGAGGGACAGTGAACTGGCCCCCTGTTTAAAAAGTTTGAGGACCCCTGCTCTACAGTCTGGCTTTCGCTCACTACACTCCACAGAAACTGCCCTACTAAAACTCACAAATGATCTACTAACAGCTAAAACCAATGCCCACTACTCCATACTCTTACTACTTGACCTCTCTGCGGCTTTTGATATGGTTGACCATCCCCTCCTCAAAAAAAAAAAACTCCACTCTCTTGGCCTCAGAGACTCTGCTCTCTCCTGGTTATCCTCCTACCTATCGCAGTGCTCCTTCAGCGTTACCTATAACGCTGCCTCCTCCTCTTCACTTCCTCTTTCTGTAGGGGTCCCTCAAGGTTCTGTCCTTGGACCCCTTCTCTTCTCCATCTACACCTCCTCCCTTGGTCACTTGATAAACTCCCATGGCTTTAAGTACCATTTTTATGCTGATGACACATAAATCTATCTTTCTACACCTCACCTCACCTCTTCAGTCTCCTCTCGCATTACTAACCTACCAAGTGACATGAAGTCGGCATGGAAGTCACTCCACTTCCTCAAACTCAATCTTTCCAAAACTGAGCTCTTAGTATTCCCCCTGTAATGGACCGCCTGACAGCACCTCTATCAATCCCCTGGCAGAACCTCCCCAGAGCGCGGAGTCTAAGCACCGGAGTACTTGTTCACCAGGGCCCCTGATGGTGGGGATGGACTTGGAGCGCTCCGGTACCAGGTCGTAGCTGCTAGGTATCTCCAACAGGGGTAGAGGAGTCTGACAGGTGCTCCAGGGGGCTAAGAGTCTGATGTGAGGGAGCCTAGTGATCCCTGCGGGATGGATGGATGAGCTAAATCAGAGTCATACAGGCCGGGTCGGTAACTAGCGGGTCGGTGAGGTACAAAACGGTAGGCAAAGGATAGTTGGGTCACACGCAGGGTCAATACCAAAAGATCAGATTTAAAGGGGAACATCCAGGAGCAGAGTCAGGCAGGCCAAGGGTCAGGACAGGAGAAGGCAGCAAGGTCAAACAATCCAGATCAAGATACTCACAACACAGGTAACAGCATACAAAGACCATTCGGCAACAAGTGTTTGTGCAGAGCTGGTTTAAATAGCCCGCCCTGCACCTGACAGGCGCATCCTGGATCCTAGTGCCCTGCCACCTACACGTCTTGGCAGACACCTACGCCTGTGTAGACCCATGAGTCGCGATGGTCCCCATCACCCCCTCAGCCCAAGCCCCCTCCCCTGACTTCTCCATCAAGATCAATAACACAATCATCAGTCCCGCCCCTCATGCCAGGGTACTAGGTGTAATCCTAAACTCCCATCTGTCCTTTCGGACCATTCACTGTCCAAATCTTGTAGACTTCACCTCCGCAACATCTCCAAGATACGCCCGTTCCTAACCTCGGAAACCACCAAGCAACTTATTCACTCCCTTGTTATATCTCGCCTTGACTATTGTAACTCCCTCCTCATTGGCATACCTAATTGCAGGCTATCCCCTCTTCAGTCTATCATGAATGCTGCTGCTAGACTCATCCACCTTACTAACCGTTTTGTATCTGCCACCCATCTCTGCCAATCCCTCCACTGGCTTCCCATTGCCCAACGGATACAATTCAAAACATTAACAAGAACGTATAAAGCCATTTATAACTCTGCCCCAAATTACATCACCGATCTTCTCTCTAAATATCACCTAAACCATATTCTCTGCTCCTCGCAAGACTTCCTGCTCTCTAGCTCCCTTGTCTCCTCCTCCCATGCTCGTCTCCAGGACTTCTCTCATCCTCTGGAACTCTCTACCCCAATTTATCAGACTATCGCTTACTCTGCTCACTTTAAGGCGATCTCTGAAAACCTATCTCTTCAGGGAAGCCTATCCTGCCCTCATCTAATAATGGAATCTTCTACTCTTCCAACCAGTCCATCCCCCACAGTTATTATTATTATTATACAGTATTTATATAGCGCCAAAGGGTATGCTCATCGCTGTACAGTAGCAAGTGGGACAGAACATGAGACAAGACAGTAACAATACACTACACGAGGGGTTTGAGGGCCCTGCTCCTTCGAGCTTACAATCTAGGAGGGAGGGGAAGGTGGTACAGGAGGAGATGGCTGTGGGGGATGGAGTGGTGGGAGGAGTGGAGGAGGTTAGTTGTTAGGTGAGGTTGGGGTAGGCTTCCCTGAAGAGGAGGGTTTTCTGGGTGCGCCTGAAGGTGAGGAGGGTAGGTGACAGTCTGTTGGATTGGGGTAGGGAGTTCCAGAGGATGGGGGAAGTCCTGGAGAAGTCCTGCAGTTGGGCGTGGGAGGAGGAGACCAGGGAGCTAGAGAGTAGGAGGTCCTGTGAGGAGCGGGGGACACGGGTAGGGTAGTATTTGGGTAGGTCAGTTATGTAGTTTGGGGCGGCATTGTGAATGGCTTTGTAGGTTAGCAGTTTGAATTTGATGCGTTGGGCAATCGGGAGCCAATGAAGGGATTGGCAGACGGGGGAGGCAGATGTGGAGCGCTTGGTGAGGTGGATGAGTCTAGCCCAGGGGTGGGCAAACTTTTTGACTTGAGGGCCGCAATGGGTTCATATATTGGACCCGGGGGCCGGACCAAGAGTAGATGAATGATGTGTATGTGTCATCCATAGTAAGTATAGTAATATTCCCCCATAGTAAGCATAGTAATTCATCCCCCATATAGTAATTCATCCCCCATATAGTAATTCATCCCCCATATAGTAATTCATCCCCCATATAGTAATTCATCTCCCATATAGTAATTCATCCCCCATATAGTAATTCATCCCCCATAGTAATTCATCCCCCATAGTAATTCATCCCCCATAGTAATTCATCCCCCATATAGTAATTCATCCCCCACATAGTAATTCATCCCCCCTATAGTAAGTCCCCCCTGTGTCAATTTACTTACCTTTGCTCCGCGCGTTCCTCTCGCCGTGTTCCCGCGCCATTCCGGGCTTCAGGGCGGACTGTGAGAGGAGCCTAGCTCCCCTCACGTTCGTCACGCTGCCCCACCTACACACATCCTGACAGCCTCACATCACGCTCCGCGGGCCGGATTAAAAGGTCCGCCAGGCCGTATACGGCCCGCGGGCCGTAGTTTGCCCATTGCTGGTCTAGCCGCTGAGTTTAGGATCGACTGGAGTGGGGATAGCGCTCGTTTGGGTAGGCCAGTGAGAAGGGAATTGCAATAGTCCAGTCGTGAGATGATGAGGGAGTGTACGAGTTGTTTGGTGGTGTCTGGGGTGAGGAATATGCGTATCTTGGAGATGTTGCAGAGGTGGAGCCTGCAAGATCTAGATAGCAGTTGGATGTGGGGTAGGAAGGAGAGGTGGGAGTTCAGGTTGACACCCAGGACTTTGACGTGTGGGGTGGGAGAGATGGTGGCGTTGTTAGTAGTGATGGAGAGGATGGAAGGGAGGGCACGGGGTGGGGGGGGGGGGGGGGGAGACCAGGAGCTCGGTTTTGGATAGGTTAAGTTTGAGGAAATGGAGCGACATCCAGTCTGATATGTCATTTAGGAGGTGGGCGATGCGGGCAGAGAGTGAGGGGGTGAGGAGGGGGGTGGAGAGGTAAATTTGGGTGTCGTCGGCATAGAGGTGGTAATTGAAGCCGTGGGAGTGAATAAGTTTGCCAAGGGAGGAGGTATAGATGGAGAAGAGGAGGGGCCCAAGGACAGAGCCTTGGGGGACCCCAACAGAGAGGGGGAGAGAGGGGGAGGTGGCAGTGTTGTAGGTGACGCTGAAGGAGCGTTGGGAAAGGTAGGAGGCGAACCAGGAGAGAGCAGCGTCCTTGATGCCAAGGGAGTGCAGTTTGGCATGGAGGAGAGGGTGGTCAACAGTGTCGAAGGCCGCGGAGAGGTCGAGGAGCAGGAGGATAGAATAGTGGCCATTGGCTTTGGCGGTTAGCAGGTCATTGGTGATTTTAAGTAGGGCGGTTTCAGTGGAGTGCAGGGGGCGGAAGCCAGACTGTAGGGGGTCAAGGAGGTTGTTATCAGTGAGGTGGGCGCTTAGGCGATTGTAAACCAGGCGCTCAAGGAGCTTGGAAGTGAAGGAGATGGGTCTAAGGTTGTTAAGGTTAGTGGGGTCAAGGGAGGGTTTTTTGAGTATGGGGGTGATGTGTGCGTGCTTTAGAGGGGAGGGGAAGGTGCTGGTGGAGAGGGAGAGATTGAAGATGTGGGTGAGGGAGCGAATGATGGAGGGGGGGGTGACTGGAGGAGCTGTGAGGGGATAGGGTCCAGGGGGCAAGTGGTGAGGCAGACTTCATTGAAGACCTTAGAGACCTTCTCGGGGGTAGTTGGGCTGAAGGTGCGGAGTGTTGGGGAGGCGATGATGTGCGGGGCGTTAGGTATAGTGGGGGGTAGTGCGACCATGAGGTCAGGGGAGGGTTGAGTGGTTGTAGGAGGGAGGGAGGCTGGGTGGATTGTGAGTTGACAATGTCCTTACGGATTGCGTCAATCTTGTTTTGGAAGTGAGTGGCAATCTCGTGGGCGGTGAGTGAGGTGCTGGGTGGGGGTGGGGGGGGAGAGAGCAGGGATTTGAAAGTGAAGAAGAGCCGACGAAGACAGGTGGAGAGGGTGTTGATAAGCGTTATGAAATAGGCTTGCTTGGTGGTGTGGAGGGAAGTGGTGTAGGCGAGGTAGGCGGATTTATAGAAGGAGAACGCGGGAGGGGATCTGGTTTTGCGCCATAAGCGCTCCAGTGCGCGACTGCATCGTTTGAGGCATTACGTGTGGTCGTTTTGCCAGGCTTGAAGTGGTTGGGGTCTAATGCTATGTGTGGTTAGGGGTGCCAGGGAGTCAAGGGCAGCTGACAGTCGTTGTATGCAGTAGTGGCCAGGTCAGGGCATGACAGAGGGAGGATGCTGTCATACAGATGGTCAGCTGCTGGGTGGAGATGGGATGGGGGAGATGGAGAATGTGAGGAGGTGGTGGTCAGAGAGGGGGAAGTGGGTGTTAGTGAAGTCGTGGGGGGTGCAGAGGTGGGAGAAAACGAGGTCCAGGGTGTTTCCGTTGGAGTGGGTGGAGGACTGAGTGTGCTGTGTGAGCGCGAAGGAGGAGGTTAGAAGGAGGAGTTGGGAAGTAGCCGGGCTGTTGGCGTTGATCGGGATATTGAAGTCGCCTAGGATGATGGTCGGTAGCTCGGAGGAGAGGAAGAAGGAAAGCCAGGCGGCAAAGTCGTCAAGGAAGGGGGATGCGGAAAAAGGAGGCCGATAGACTACCGCAATCCGTAGGGGGGTGGGAGAGAAGAGCCGGATGCATGCAGTGGGCTTCGAAGGAGGAGAGGGATAGGGAGGGGGGGTTAGGGAGAACCTGGAAGGTGCTCAGCGGTGGTAGGAGCATACCGACCCCTCCGCCTCTGCATCCGCTCGGTCTGGGTGAATGGGTCCTGACGAGGCCTCCATAGGAGAGGGCAGCGGGGAAGGTGGAGTCAGTGGCTTGGATCCAGGTTTCGGTGACCGCTAGGAGGTTGAGGGAGTGGGAGACAAAGAGGTTGTGGATGGCAGTGAGCTTGTTGCAAACCGAACGGGCGTTCAGGAGTGCAACCGAGAGGGGAGGGAGTGGATGTGGGAAGGAGAGGGAAAGATATGAGATTGAGGGGGTTGCGGTGGTTGGCGTGAGTAGGGGGGTGCCGGGAGGGGGAGTGGGGAGATGGAGGGCCAGCGTTCGGGGAGATGTCACCGGCGGTTAGGAGAAGGAGGAGGGTGAGGAAGGTGGCATGGGAATGGGAGGTGCAGGAGCGCGTGGGTCGGTTGGTGGTGGCTTGTGGGTCGGCGGGGGAGTGGAGTAATAGGAGGAGGTGGTGAGAGCCGTAGAGGGGGGAGGGAAGAAGTGAGGGTGCAATGTAGAGGTGTTTTGGGGGAGTAGGGGGGTAGATGGAGGCGAGTTTGGGGATGGAGGAGAGGAGAACGAGGAGGAGGAGTGCAGGTGGCATGCTAGGGCGGGCAGAATGCTGATCGGGTCGGAGAGGAGGGAGGCTTCAGTCAGGACGTGCGGATGGGGAAAGTCCGTTATGCCATGTCGGAGGTCATCAGTGTCCAATCGTAGGAGGGGAGAGGTGGGCGGCTGGGGCCGCAGCTGGCTGGTTGCAGTCTGTGGGTGCTGTAGGCCGGCATCCGCGGGTGTTGTGGCACGTCGTCGGTGGGCACAGTGGTGTGGCGGCTGGACGAGCCGTGGGACGCGGTGATTGGAGGCGTTGTGGGACCGGCGTCAGGGGTGCTGAGGGCTCGGCGTCGGGAGGCGCTGAAGGTGCTGAAGGGCCTGGCGTCAGGAGGTGTTGAAGGGCCGTCGGCAGGAGGTGGTGTGGACCGACGTCTGGAGGTGGAGTGGGCTAGTTGCAGTAGGGCTCGGCGTCCGTGGGTGAAGTGAGCAGCGCAAGTGGATGTTGCGGGCAAGCGACTGAGGGTGCTAGGGGCCCAGTGTCGGTGGGAGCGGTAGGGCCGCGTGGCAGGCTTGACTCCGCCGGATTGGACAGGGCTTGGGCTGTTCGGTGGTAGGTGCCCGGCCGCGTGGTACCCGGAGGGAGGGAACTGGTAGTGGAGGCTTACCCTCTTGATGCAGGTGGCGGAGGTGCGGCGGCGTTGTGATTCTCGAGAGGCCTGGAGAGGTCCCTGGTCTGGGGCTGGGTGCCGGCTGATGCAGGGTGCTAGGCGGCTTGAAGCAGCTCCCAGGCAGGGCAGCCGGGTGCGGGCAGCTGGGTGTCCTGAGGTGGCAGCTGGGTGCCAGCGGCTGGATGCTGGTGGCCTGAGAGCCAGTGGGGAGGGCTCCAGGGAGACGGGCAGGTCGGCGGGCTGGGTGGTGGAGCAGCAGTCCACCGTGGGGTCGAGCCGGTTCCTGGTGGTCAGCGGTGGTCAGCGAGGACCCAGGGCTGATGGGGAGGGCCCTGGGGAGGCAGGCAGGTCGGCAGGAGCCAGAGGCTGGCGATCCAGGTCGGCCGCGGCTTTGGGTGCGCAGTAGGCTGCGATTCCCGGAGCTCCGGGAAAAGGTCCGGTGGCCTTTCTTGGTGGCCAGGCAGGGACCGGAGTGTCGTAGGGGCCCCGCTAGGGTCCGCTGCGGCCCGGATGGCGTCAGATTGGGGCCAGGAGCGCAGGAGCTCACTGATGTGCGTCCGCTCCCGCCGCCATCTTGATCCAAGTTACCTTTTTGTACCACTAGCCCCTCCCTCCTAGATTGTAAGCGCCAAGGAGCAGGGCCCTCCTATCCCTCTTGTATTGAACTGTATTGTTGCTGTATTGTCTCCCGTTATATTGTAAAGCGCTGAGCAAACTGTTGGCGCTATATAAATCCTGTATAATAATCAATAATAATAATAATTTATAGGTAAAGTTGATCCAGGGAATATCCAATTGACTCTCAGGGGTTCAGGAAGGAATTTTTTTTCCCTCCAGGAGAAAATTTGGATCATGCTTTGCTGGGTTTTTTCCCCCTTCCTCTGGATCAACTGTGGGGATTATAACTTTTTAATGGTTGAACTAGATGGACTTTTTTCAGAGTAACTATGTAATATAACTCTGCAGGCATCTGTTGGAGGGGAAGAAAAGCCCTTCCCCAAGATCTCAAAATTCATGTATGGAAGGCAATGGAGATGCTGCATTCCCGCGCAGCATTGTGTCCTTGTACACTTAGGGGTTGATTTACTAAAGGGGTTGATTTACTAAAGTCAAATAGGCTCTGCACTAAAAGTGGAGTTGCTCTAGATCTGAGGGGAACATGCAAGGAAAAGAAAAAAACTAGGGATGCACAGAAATTTTGGCGGGTAAAACTAGCCCTATCAGCATTTTGCAAGTGGAAAAAGTGATGCCGATAATGAGGGACCAGCCTTCAATGAGGGTCTAACTCAGCAATGGGCAAACTACGGCCCGGCGGACCTTTTAATCCGGCCCGCGGAGCGTGATACTGTCAGGATGGCTGTCAGGATGTGTGCAGGCGGGGCAGCGTGACGAACGCGAGGGGAGCTAGGCTCCTCTCACAGTCCGCCCTGAAGAACGGTGTAGCATGAAAATCTGTCTCCTATGAGGATCTGTCCCCCTCGACATATCTGCGTATGTGCCGGAGATCGCCGATCGGCTGCTAATGCCTGAAACTGGCACATGTGCAGATACGTCGAGGGGGACAGATCCTCATAGGAGACAGATTTTCATGCTACACCGGAACGGCTCGGGAACACGGCGAGAGGAGCAAAGGTAAGTGAATTGACACAGGGGGGACTTGGGGACTTAATATGGGGGATGAATTAATATGGGGGATGAATTACTATATGGGGGATGAATTACTATATGGGGGACGAATTACTATATGGGGGACGAATTACTATATGGGGGACGAATTAATATGGGGGATGAATTACTATATGGGGGATGAATTACTATATGGGGGATGAATTACTATGCTTACTATGGGGGAATATTACTATACTTACTGTGGGTGACACACATACACATCATTCATCTACTCTTGGTCCGGCCCCCGGGTCCAATATATGAACCCATTGCGGCCCTCAAGTCAAAAAGTTTGCCCACCCCTGGTCTAACTATTTGGATGCGGGTTTTTGTGTGTATTGCAGATGGGGAGGGGGGGTGTCAGCGGAGAAAGCAGGAGAGGAGGTAAGCAGTGCATATCGTGAGGGAGCAGTGTATACAGATGGCTCCCTCACTTGCAGGTGCTAAATGTCATTGCTGGTTTTAAATGCAATTTCCAGCTTTTTATTCTTCTCTATTCTGTCATTTGCCCCGCTGCTAAAGTAAACAAAGAGGCGGGGTCACTGGGTAATGTTACTGGGTGACCCGCTCCTTTGTTTACTTTAGCAGCGTTGCGAATGACAGCTTTCTCCGAGTTATAGATTTAAAAAAGCCAGTAATTGCTTTTAAAACCGACAATGACATTTAGCGGCAGCCAGTGAGGGGGTCTGTCTGTATATACTGTGTTGCCACCCGATTGCTTCTACACAGCCCACTACAGTGCCAGCCTCCACCCCCCCGCACACACGAACCTCCCCCGTGCCAGCTATGTCTCCTGGGCTCTGCCTGCCCATCTGCGAGCCTGGCACTGGTTCAGAGGCTGCCGGCAGGTACAGGGGAGGGGGAGAGCAGACACGTCCGCTCCCTCCCCTTCTTGTCCTGACACGGAAGTGATGTTTATGACATCACTTCCGGGTCCCCCGTTGACAGATTTCCTGGCCATGGAGGCCGGGAAAGAATGTAATGCTGTGCGATGTGCAGGGAAGACATCCAGGGCCTTTTAGACCCTGGATGTTTAAATAAAGAGAACGTGTCATCAAAAACCATCACAAAGGAAACTTTTTGTCCCCATGTGATTAAAAAAAAGTAAAAAATAAAAATAAATTTTGTTTTTTAATTGTAAAAAATTAAAGTTACTCCCAAGCACATTACCCCCCCCCCCCCCCAAAAAAAAACAAAAAAAACAACATTACATTTTGAGCCCCCCACCCTTTCATATACACTGGGTGGCCAAAATTGTGGAACACCTTCTGATTTTGTCAGTTTTGGTTGATATCTTTACTTACACCCTTGTTTTTACCTTCTAGACATAAGCTATTCTATACAAATGGTAAACAAAATACGTTGACAACATACGATACAAGTTTTGAGTTCATTTGAGCAGATTTACTGAAAATTAATCGACAGAAAGCTAGCTGGTGAAAATGTGAGGAAATTTTGCCAATTTCGTTTGTATATTATGGTGTATATGTTATAGTATTTGGTCAGAATAAAGCATTATGTTGCATAACAGAGATTCTAGTTGCAATGCCTGCATTTTTATATGGCTTAGGAAACTATTTTCCCTTTTATTGTCTTTTTTACATTATATTAGAATAAATTAAATAAATAAAGAAGATATTGTGCAGTTTTGACCTAAAATGTACTTAAATAACTATATTTGTAGAAATGAATGATACCCATCAATTAAAAGCGTCATACTGTCCATCAAATGAAAGTGTAACAGCAATAACATTTAAGAAGGAAGGTTTATAGTTGTCATGAAATTGCTAGGAATATGGGTCAAGGAGTTTCTGCATCTGGGAGTCCAGAAGCTGTGTACACAATTTACAAACACCAAAAGTATCAAAACACAGCAAGGCAGAGGAAGAAAAGCTACAACACCCAAAACTGACAGGAGAATCACAAAACTTGCTTTGCAGAATAGAAAATCCTCTGCTAAGGAAATCAACAAGGTGGTGTCAGATGGAGGACTAACAATATAAAAATGTGCCAAAATTATATAAACAAATACTTATCTAATCCACCCCATAAAATAACTCTATATCAATATTTCCCAAAAATTTTTTTAAAAAGAAGTCCAAAAACAAGGTCCAAGCAAATTAATATAAGTCCAAAAAAATTCCAAAAATATTATAAAACTGAAATATTCCTTCCAATCCTTCCTCACGACAAACCTCAAACAAGAAGAAAAATATCACATAGTGTATTATCCTTATAATGTAATGAAATATCCGTGACAACACTCTAGTGATTATCCAAAAATGTAATTTATTTTTTAGATAATTAGTGAAAAAGGTGCACCAAGTGAAACTAACATAATTAATTAAAGAAAATTTGTTAGTGCAAAACAACTGTGTACTGTGAATCACTCTTCCAGTGCTCCAAAAACAAATCCACACTGTGCCACTTCTATTATAGTAAGGAATATATACCCTTACCAACACTCCTCAATAAACCTGCTTTCAATATTTATCCTATGGATGGGATCCTCCTAAAGTGCTCCCCTAGATTCCACTGTATTCAGGGCACTATTCCAGCAGGATTTTCCATATCTCCATATCATTGGCACCATATAGACAGAAAGCATATGAGGGACAAATAGTGTGATACCGCCAAAGTAATGTACAGAAAAACTTTATTCAAACTGCTCACATTTAAAATGATTCAAAACCGCTTTTAAATACCGTGAAAACCGCCAAGCTACCATCCAGGGAACATCCAGGACCAACACACAGTCTTTATCCTCTTTTTCCCTTTAGCAAAATGGCCACCGGTCGACTTCCGGTTCCTGTATGCGTCTTGACGTCACAGCCCTTGACGCGTTTCGTCATCGACTTAATCATAATTAATAATATGTATATATATTTTTTTTTTATGTATATTTTGTATAATGTATATTGTAATATATGAAAAATGAATAGGTTTTTCAGTATAATATTTTAATATGAATTTATATCTGATTTTATGGGTATTTTAGTATTTAGATTAGACCTCGTGAGGTAGAGAGACTTCTTTCACATATGATTTCTTCTGGTACTAAAAGATTACTAAGTAGTATATTGGTTTTAGAGTAGTTTGATTTATTAATTTTATTAATGTATTAATTATGTGTGTGGATATATATAATTTTAAACCACATACATGTAGTAAGTGTGTTTTTAAAAATAGTAGATGTAATAGTTCCCGCATTTGAAATCCCGTATGTAGTATTATAATATCCCGGTACACAGGACTGGAATGTGAGGGCACCATTCCCCTCTCTAATATGGCGGCTGGTTGTCGGACGCTATAGGGAGGAGCACTATAAATAGAACTGTCTAGCTTGGCGTCCGTATCCCTTATGATTAAGTCGATGACGAAACGCGTCAAGGGCTGTGACGTCAAGACGCATACAGGAACCGGAAGTCGACCGGCGGCCATTTTGCTAAAGGGAAAAAGAGGATAAAGACTGTGTGTTGGTCCCTGGATGTTCCCTGGATGGTAGCTTGGCGGTTTTGAATCATTTTAAATGTGAGCAGTTTGAATAAAGTTTTTCTATACATTACTTTGGCGGTATCACACTATTTGTCCCTCATATGCTTTCTGTCTATATGGTGCCAATGATATGGAGATATGGAAAATCCTGCTGGAATAGTGCCCTGAATACAGTGGAATCTAGGGGAGCACTTTAGGAGGATCCCATCCATAGGATAAATATTGAAAGCAGGTTTATTGAGGAGTGTTGGTAAGGGTATATATTCCTTACTATAATAGAAGTGGCACAGTGTGGATTTGTTTTTGGAGCACTGGAAGAGTGATTCACAGTACACAGTGTTTTGCACTAACAAATTTTCTTTAATTAATTATGTTAGTTTCACTTGGTGCACCTTTTTCACTAATTATCTAAAAAATAAATTACATTTTTTGGATAATCACTAGAGTGTTGTCACGGATATTTCATTACATTATAAGGATAATACACTATGTGATATTTTTCTTCTTGTTTGAGGTTTGTCGTGAGAAAGGAAGGATTGGAAGGATATTTCAGTTTTATAATATTTTTGGAATTTTTTGGACTTATATTAATTTGCTTGGACCTTTTTTTTGGACTTCTTTTTAAAAATATTTTTTTGGAAATATTGATATAGTTATTTTATGGGGTGGATTAGATAAGTATTTGTTTATATAATTTTGGCACATTTTTATATTGTTATTTCATATCTTCAAGGGTGAAGGTTCATTTGTGCTATGGGGAATTAAGTTGTGTTGCATATTGATTTTTCTAATTTGTCACTTATTATATTTGAAGAAGTGGTAGTTATAAATATACAGATGGAGGACTGTCAGTGTCTGACCAAACAGTAAGAAGTCGACTTGTTGATGCTGGATAAAGAGCTTGAATACCAAAAAAAAAAAAACATTTTTAAAATGCCAAAAAAAAAAAAGAAAAGAGTCAAATGGGCCATGGAACATCAAAATTGGACAACAGAAGATTGGAAAAAAATTATTTGGAGTGATGAAACATGAATTTCTATTTTCGGAAGACATGGTGCTCGATATGTGCAAAGAAGGTCAGGTGCAAAATGCCTTCCTGAGTGCATGACAGCAACAATGAAACACCCTCAAAGCATCATGATATGGAGCTGCATGTCTTGGTATAGTGTTGGAGGAATGCAGGTTATTGATGGCATTATTAATGCAGAGCAATACATCAAAGAGGTCCTGGAACCAAAGTTAATCCCATCAATAAGCGATTTAGCGGACAAAGGCACAGAATTTACTTTTCAACAGGATGGAGCTCCATGCCATACAGCTCATAAATGGTTCAATGACAAGAAACGCATGGTCTCGAGCAAGAATCCAAGCAACAAGCGAGGACTCATTGAGGCTTTAATCAATTCCTAGCATTATTTGATCACAGAAGAGGATGTCAAAAGACTTGTAGAGTCAATGCCAAGAAGGTGTCAGGCAGTTATTAAGGCCAAATGCTACCCAACACGTTATTGAAAAACACATTGTGACAAACTTGAAATTATAATTTTTATGCTATATAAAACAGCCAAGATGCATTATGGTACATTTCCAGCCAAAATTGAATTTATTTAAAGATTTTTTTGTTAAGGCATCCATTTATTATATTAAATTTTACTTGTGCTATGACATTTTTAGAGACTTTTATATAAAAAGTACTTTAAACTAAGAAAGTTTGTAAAATGTAAGGTGTATCCACAATTTTAGCCACCAGTGTATGCATGTACAAACGTAACAGCACATGCTTGGGAGCCTACACATGAAAACGTTGATTGTGATGCACATTACATATAGCCATGCACGCCAGAATGAGAGCAATAATTCTAGCACTAGACCTCCTCCATAACGCTAAACCGATGACCTATAGTGGCTTTAAAATCATCGCCTATAAAAAATATAGGGTACTAAAGTTTGTCGCCATTACACGAGTGCACGCAAATTTAAGGTTTGACATGATGGATATCTATATACTCTGTGTAACCTCATCTTTTATATTTTACAAAAAAATTTGGTAATTTATTGCTTTTTTGTGCCCTAAAATTAAGTGTATTTTTTACAGAAATTTTGCGTTTCAGAGACTTTTGTGGTAATATCGTGTTACATAAAAAATTGGAACTACCACTATTTTTTTCTCTAGGGTCTCTGCTTTCAGAAAACATATGTTTGGGGTTTTTTGTAATCTTCAGGCCTAAAATGATTTTTTTTAAATGTGTACAAAAAAAACGTAAAAAAAGAGCTCTGGCAGTGAAAGGGATAAAAGGTAAGCCTGACACTCCCCTTTCCTGATGAGCACCCAATCAGTGCTCATTACACTGCAAGGTCTCTCTCCTCCCTGCTAGTCCCTGGGTGCAGTGCTGGAGACAGGTGAGGAGGAGATAAACAGCGCAATGTTAAAAATATTAAACATTTAAGTCACCATAAAGCCCCTTTTGTTTTTAAAAGACCCAGACCTTCCTAAAAGCACCTCAGATTTAAATATGGTTTTGGTTGAAATGTATTTTTTTTTTTTAATCTAGTCAAATAGATTGTCATGAGGGACAAGTAGATTGGGATACCGATTTAGTCCCTGGACAAGTAGTTTTTTTTTTTTTTTTTTAAATGTCCACACCCCTGCTTACATATCTGAGAGTTGATTGGAGGGAAGGGACACACCCCCTTCACAAAGCACACAGGAACAGAACTGAGGCTGTCAATTAGCTGGAGGTCCCTCCCTTGTCACCTTTTTAGCTCACAGTGTCAGGAAAACATGTCAAAAGTGACTCATGCTGATAGCAGAGGAAGGAGACAGCAGAGAGAAAGGACACTTAGTGCTTTGGAGTGAAGCAAGCAAACACTATAAAAATATGTGCTTTGCTCAGATTTCATGTCTGAGGTTTACAACCACTTTAAGTTACATTTTAACCACTTGTCTAACAAGGTATGTTTATAAAAGTCAGACAAGTGTCAAGCTCCCACCTTACAGCTGCCTGCAGGGGTGGCTCCACACAATTTTTTGGATGTGCTGTGAGGGTACTAAAAGTATAAGTGGGGATGCTAATACGGCGTGCTTTTGTGGGCATGGACAAAAGTGGGTGTCCCCATGTGATGGAAAAAAAAAAGTAAAAGTAAAATAAATTTTGTTTTTTTAATTGTACAAAATGTAAGTTACTCCCAAGCACATTCGTGGTCTATACAATTGTATAGACAAAATAGCGCCTTGGGGCAAGATGGTTGGAGTACAATAAGCCCAAATGGGATTAGCAATGATACCCACCAGCTAATGTCAGGGTCAACAACCCGAGCAAGTGTAAAGGCCAGAATATCATAAATAACTCTGGCATGTAACAAAAATAAAACAACCAGCCTAGCACAATAATTTGCCCCAAGCTCAGAACAATAATTAACCTCCAGCACAGCACAATACTTACCAACAGCATAGCAAAATAATATACCCACAGCACAACAATTAACCTCCAACACTGCACAATAGTTAACCCCTTAGCACGGCACAATTCCAGCAAGACACAATAATAAACCCCAACATGACACAGTAACTCCCAGCACTGCAATAAACCCCAGGATTGTTAACCCCAGAACTAATTAACCCCCAACATTTAATAATAATTAAGCTCCAGGAGTATAGCAGTCAGTGTGCCCCTTCAGTATGTAGTGGGGCAGAGAGCAGTATGTAGTATGCAATGGGCCAGTATATAGTGGGACACTGAGCAGTATGCAGTGGAGCAGTAAGCAGTGTGTAGTAGGGCAGTATGCAGTGGGGGACGTAAGCAGTATGTAGTGGGACAGTGAGCAGTATGCAGTTGGGCAGCATGAAGTGGCGGAAATGTGTAGTATGCAGTGGGTAGTATGCAGTGGGGGCAGTATATAGTTGGGCAGTATGTAGTGGGCAGCAGTGAGCAGTTTGGAGTAGGGGGCAGTATGGAGTGGGCGGCAGTGCACAGCTTGGCGTGGGGGGGGGGGCAGTATGCAGTGGGGGCAATGAGCAGTATATAGTAGTGCGGGCAGTGAGCAGAATACAGAGGGGTCAGAATGCAGTGGGGACAGTGAGCAGTATGTAGTGGGGAGAGTATGCATTGGTGGCAGTGAGCAGCATGCAGTGGGGGGGCAGTAATTGTTCAGGAAAAAAGCCTCTCCTCTTTAGTCACTCACATGGCTGCAGACTCCCGGGGCTGCCATCGCTGCTCCTCCTCTCTTTCCTCTCCCATTTTCAGTAGAGCGACTGCCTGTGTATGTGGGGGAAGCTGGCCACACCTCCTCCCAACCCACCATCTTGATCAGCCTGTAGAGAAGCTGCAGATATGGGCTGCTGGCACCTCCACTGACTGCCCAATCACTTTTACAGGTTCTCAAAAGGGCACCAGGGTCACAGCTGTCATTCCTTGGCTAGTATAGCTGAGGATGAAGCTAAACATGATGATCTGTTTGAATAGTTGCATTGGAGGGCAGGGGTCATATTAGTAGACCCCCAATGTCTCCTTAATGAGGACTTGTCACCTGCCTATGCTATCACTTAGGGGGCTTGCATACTTTTTTTTCTACAAGTACATGGTACTGCAGGTACATATCAGTAATATGAAATGTTGGGGTAACATTTTTCACTTCCTAAACTCACAGTAGACACTTAAAGTAGTGGGGACATGTCAGTCAAATCCAGGAAGGAGGGAGCAGGGGTGTGAAGAAGCTGTGCCTTGTGTGTCTATGGGTGCACACAGACTGGCTTGGGAAGGAAGAAGGAATGTATGTGGGGGACTCCAGAAGAGGTAAAAGGACCACGGTGTGCAATACCATTGCACAGAGCAGATAAGTATAACCCCTTTTTTGTTTTAGCTTAAAAAAAAAAAAACACAACCTTTCCAATCATTTCAACACAACCATGCAAGAGCCATGAAGACTGGATGCAAACTGAAAGGTAAAGGCTTGGATTTCAAAACGTAGTAGATCGAAAGGCAACTAGTCTGCTACAAGCTTTAGACACACGTGAGCAACAAATGGCACCAGAAACATCTCAAGATCAATGGAAATGAAGATAACGGCATTTCAAAAACAACGGAAACGGATTTAACACAAACCAGATCCAAGAACAATGCTGCAAGGCGACCTCCATTCATTGTCTATGGAAGATATTCGCTCCCATTATTTCACATAAACACAATGTATACACACCGGACGTCTTCACAAAACTTACAGAACAATGCAGAACACACGACCCCAGTGTGTAGATAGACAGATCCTGATACAACGGACTTCACTGGCCAGAGGGGCGGAGCGGAAATAGCACGTGACTAAGTCACTTGATAGGGGACAGCCACTACATCACGACTATTCTAGATTGCTATTGGCTAGTATTTGTCCACTGAAGGGAGGTGGAAGTGATGTTAGAATAGGGAAGAGGAAGTGGGCGGAGTATGCACGCAGTGAATGGCGAGCCCGGGAAAATTCACCTTAGTCAGTGACTCTAAGTTGCAGGAAGGTAGTTATGGGGAGATTTCAGGAATTGATCTAGGGATGGGATGGGGGGAGCGACATTTGAGTGCACTGTTGGTTTTGCAGTCTGGCGAGGAGAGATAGGTGACACTCGGGTTCACTGTACGGTGAGTGGTGTGATAATTATATAATATCAGTACTGCTGTATGACGTGGCGTTACCAGAGCGGCCCTGCGATGGTGATTGGTGCACATGCAGACTGCCGTGCTGTTTTGCGGTGAGGCTTTCAGTGTAATATGTTGGAGACTGCGCACTTTACCCGGCTCCCAGGGACGATTCTGGGGTACCGGCAGATGACTGGGACAAGCTGCAATCTGAGAACTGTTACTGCGGATTGACACATATGCGGTGAAACTGTTAACCTTGAATTCTTAGCCTAGGTTCACACTGAAATGAATTGTGAGAAACCCTTATCCTTGTGCATTTGTCGTACCACATACAAGGTGTACTGCCCTTTGTGATCTGGTGAAGTTGCCAGTGCAATGTTAATGATACCCCAAATGTAGGGCAAAAACTCAGTGCGTGTGCCTGCATCAGATCGCATAGTTGTAGTGCAATTCCAAAATTGGTGCATGCACAAGTTTGGTGTGATATGAGCCCATTCAAAATGAATAAGCTCATATCGCACCATGTTGAATCACATGTGAATTGCACTGGAATGCAGTGCAGTTCATAGTGTGAACCAAGGCTTACTGCACACTTAGTAATCCTGAACTTTCTGCTTTACACTTAGCAGCATAGGTTCAGGTTTTACTCACCAATACCTTTTTAACCCCTGCCCACTAGTACCACAGTTTGAAGCAGCACATTATGCTGTATCATTCCCCTTGTGACCTATTTTTAGGGTCTAAAAGTGGAGGAGTGGTATTGTACACATTGCTACAAATTTTGAAAATTTCTGGTAACTGTAGTCCAGGTTGAAAGATTTTAAATTCTGGTCAGTAATAAGGTGGTTCTAAAGCCTCAAGGTTTTTTTTTTTTTACCTTAATGCATTAAGGTCAAACCTTCTGTGTCGCAGACTCACCAACCCCCCCCCCCCCCATACTTACCTGAGCCCCATCGCGATTCAGCAATGTGCATGAGAGCTGCGGCTCTCTTGGTTCTGTCTCCTCAGTGGGCAGATTGATAGCAGTGGGAATCATTGGCTCCCTCTCCTGTTAATTAAATCCAGTTGCAAGCATTGCATGGCAATCATTGGTTTAAGTCAGAAAAGAAAAAAGTGGTGATAATTGAGTTAGATACAAATACGCCTCTATTTAAAAAAAAAAAAAAAATTATAGTGGGGCAAAAAAGTATTTAGCCAGCCACCAATTGTGCAAGTTCTCCAACTTAAAAAGATGAGAGAGGCCTGTAATTGGCATCAAAGGTAGACCTCAACTATGAGAGACAAAATGAGAAAAAAAATCCAGACAATCACATTGGCTGATTTGGAAAAAATTTATTTGCAAATTATGGTGGAAAATAAGTATTTGGTCACCTACAAACAAGCAAGATTTCTGGCTCTCACAGACCTGTACCTTCTTCTTTAAGAGGCTCCTCTGTCCTGCACTCATTACCTGTATCAATGGTACCTGTATGAACTTGTTATCCGTATAAAAGACACCTGTCCACAACCTCAAACAGTCACGCTCCAAACTCCACTATGGTGAAGACCAAAGAGCTGTCGAAGGACACAAGAAACAAAATTGTAGATCTGCACCAGTCTGGGAAAACTGAATCTGCAATAGGCAAGCAGCTTGGTGTGAACAAATCAACTGTGTGAGCTATAATTAGAAAATGGAAGACATACAAGACCACTGATAATCTCCCTCGATCTGGGGCTCCACGCAAGATCTCACCCCGTGGGGTCAAAATGATCACAAGAACGGTGAGCAAAAATCCCAGGACCACACGGGGGGACCTAGTGAATGACCTGCAGAGAGCTGGGACCAACATAACAAAGGCTACCATCAGTAACACACTACGCCGCCAGGGACTCAGATCCTGCAGTGCCAGACGTGTCCCCCTTCTTAAGCCAGTACATGTCAGGACCCGTCTGAAGTTTGCTAGAGAGCATTTGGATGATCCAGAAGAGGATTGGAAGAATGTCATATGGTCAGATGAAACCAAAATAGAACTGTTTGGTATAAACACAACTTGTCGTGTTTGGAGGAGAGAGAATGCTGAGTTGCATCCAAAGAACACCATACCTACTGTGAAGCATGGGGGTGGCAACATCATGCTTTGGGGCTGTTTCTCCTCAAAGGGACCAGGACGACTGATCCATCTACAGAACAGAATGAATGGGGCCATGTATCGTGAGATTTTGAGTGCAAACATCCTTCCATCAGCAAGGGCATGGAAGATGAAATGTGGCTGGATCTTCCAACATGACAATGATCCCAAACTTACCGCCCGGGCAACGAAAGAGTGGCTTCGTAAGAAGCATTTCAAGGTCCTGGAGTGGCCTAGCCAGTCTCCAGATCTCAACCCCATCGAAAACCTTTGGAGGGAGTTGAAAGTCCGTGTTGCCCAGCGACAGCCCCAAAACATCACTGCTCTAGAGGAGATCTGCATGAAGGAATGGACCAACATACCAGCAACAGTGTGTGCCAAACTTGTGAAGACTTACAGGAAACGTTTGACCTCTGTCATTGCCAACAAAGGATATATAACAAAGTATTGAAATGAACTTTTGATATTGACCAAACACTTATTTTCCACCATAATTTGCAAATAAATTCTTTCCAAATCAGCCAATGTGATTGTCTGGATTTTTTTTTCTCATTTTGTCTCTCATAGTTGAGGTCTACCTATGATGCCAATTACAGGCCTCTCTCATCTCTTTAAGTGGGAGAACTTCCACAATTGGTGGCTGACTAAATATTTTTTTGCCCCACTGTGTGCACGCGCACACACACACACACACACACCTCTTTACACCTGTTCAATTGTTTGGAAACACAAATTGCTAATCAGCAAATTACATGGCAGCAATTCAGTGCATTTAAGCAGCTAGATGTGAAGACAACTTGCTGAAGTTCTGACTCCCCATCAGGATGGGGAAGAAAAGGGGATTTAAGTGGATTTGAAAATGGCATGGATTATTTCAAAAACTGCTGATCTACTGGGATTTTTACTCACAACCATCTCTAAGGTTTACAGAGAATTGTCAAAAAAAGAGAAAATATACAGCGAGCTGCAGTTTTGTGGACGAAAATGGTTTGCTGATGTCAGAGAATGAGCAGGCAGACTGTTTGCTGTGACATTCAGATGGTAGGGTCAGAATTTTGGTGTAAACATGAATGCAGGGATCCATCCTGCCTTGTATCAATGGTTGAGACTGGCGGTGATGGTGTGGGGAATATTTTCTTTGCACTAGCAAAGTGTGCCTTAGAGTGGCTGGTGAGTGTATATTTTATGTACAATTTTTGTGTTCCATTCAATAAAAGTTATTTTACATTACTGGATTGTATTTTTTAAATTCATATTAAATAAAAAGTCAAATATAATAAAATTACATATATAAAATATATTTAAAAAAAAAACTCCATTCCTTTTTTTTCCCAAAGGCATCCATAATTTTCATTGCAGTGCAGAACTAGTTATAACCACCCATTGAACTGGCAGGAATGACTGTTTGTTCCATGCTGACAGAACACTGTATTGCAACTGGAGTGAAACTGAGCAAATGGTACTATGGCATAAAGGGATGAGGTGTTAAAATTATTGTAATAAGGTGGTCTACAAGGCTATCATCGCTCAATTATAGGCAAAGTAGACAGAAGTAAATGTGACTTTGCATATACCAAAGGTAACCACTGTAGGCAGTAATATTTACAAACAATAAGAGTTAATTTTTATTTGAAAACTGAATTAAAACTGGCATACATTCATGACCAAAAATATTGGCACCCCTGTATTTCTATCAGATAATGCACCACTTTGCCCAGAAAATTACAAACGTTTATGCATTCTTATGTTTGTTTCTTTTGTTTGTATAGGTATGACACAAAATTGGAGAGAAACAAACAGCCAAATTTGACACATTCCAAGCAAAACTCCAAAAATGGACTGGACAAAATTATTGGCTCCTTCTCAAAATTGTAAGAAATAATTGCATTCCAAGTTTGTGATGCTCTTGTAATTAAACTTGCCTATATCAATTAACAGATAATGTTCTTGTGCCCACTGTGCTACATTTTCATGATGTTTACAGCCCATGGCACTGTAGCTAAACTTCCTGGACATGGATGAAAGAGAAAAACTTGATCAAAAGATTGCAACGAAGAATTGTTTGGTGAATAAAGAACCTCGATCAACTTATAGACAAATTCAAGCAGGGTACAACTGTGTCAGCTCGCCCTATACGTTGCCATCTAAATGAAAAGGGACACTATGGGAGGAGGATCCTACTGCTGACACAGAAACTTAAAAAAAAACAGATTGGAGTTTGCCAAAACATACCTACGGAAGACAAAATCTTTTTGGGAGAATGTGCTGTAGACAGATGAAACAAAAAATTACAGCTTTTTGATAAAGCCCATCATTCTACTGTTTTCAGAAAAGGAAATGAGGCCTTTTAAAGAAAAGAATATTCAGAACATGGTGGAGGTTCACTGATGTTTTGGGGTTGCTTTGCTGCTTTAGGCACTGGATGTCTTGATGCATGGCATTCTGAAATTTGAGGACTACCAAAGAATTCTAGAGTGCAATGTAGGGCCCAATGTCAGAAATCTGGGTTTCCATCATGGGTCTTACAGCAGGACAATGGCCCAAAGCACACATCAAAATGCACCCAGAAATGGTTTCAGACAAAGCGCTGGAGAGTATTTAACTGGCCAGCAATGAATCCAAATCTCAGTGTCATACTGGCGCTTTGCTTGACATTCCAAGCAAAGGGCCAGTTTGCTTTCCTTTGCCCCCCCAGACTGGCCATTGGGAGTAGAAAGACATAGCATCAGTACCCCATAATTGATTCTAATGGGAGGAATAGTGATCCATTGTTATCAATCAAATGAAGAGTGCCCCATTGATGGTGTCAGTAGGGAGAATGGTGTTCCATCATTGGTGTTAGTTTATGGAATAGTGCCCCAAGGGCCAGATATGAGCATGCAAAGGGCCACAGTTTGGAGACCACTGCCATAGAGCACCTGTGGAGAGATCTCAAAACCGCAGTTGGGAAAAGGAACCCTTCCAATCTGAGAGACCTGGAGCAGTTACATAGTTCGTCTGGCTGAAAAAAGACAAAAGTTCAACCATTATAAAAAAAAAAAAGTTATAATGCTATACCCACAGTTAATCCAGAGGAAGGCAACCCCCCCCCCCCCCCCCAGCAAAGCACAATCCAATTTGCGCCTGCAGGGAAAAAATTCCTTCCTGGTCCCCCGAGAGGCAATCTGATATTTCCTGGATCAACTTTACCTATAAATGTTAGTATCCAGTTATATTCTGTGTATCTAAGAAATAATCCAGGCCTTTTTTAAAGCAATCCACTGAGCTGGACAGAACCAACTCTTGAGGGAGTCTGTTCCATATTTTCACAGCTTTTACTGTGAAGAAACTCTTACGTGTTTGGAGACTAAATTTCTTTTCCTTCATACATAAGAGTGCCCCCTTGTCCTCTGTGATGATGTCAGGGTGAATAACTACACAGAGTTTGCTATATGAACCACTGATGTATTTATACATGTTGATCATTTCCCCCCTTAATCTCCTCAAGAGAGAATAAATTCAGTTCCTCTAATCTTTCCTCATAGCTGAGCTCCTCCCTTTCTCTTATCAGTTTGGTTGCCCTCCTCTGTACTTACTCCAGTTCACCAATGTTCTTATTGTGAATTGGTGCCCAAAACTAAACTGCATATTCCAGATGAGGTTTTACTAATGATTGGTACAGGGGTAAAATATCTCTCTTTTGAGTCTATACCTCTTATAATACAAGAGAAGATTTTGCTCGCTTTAGAAATTGCAGCTTGGCATTTCATGCCATCATTAAGCTCATGATCCAGCAGAACTCCCAGATCCTTTTCCACCATCGATTCCCCCAGTTGTACTCTTCCCCCCCCCCCCCCCACCCAGTAAGTATGATGCATGCATATTCTTAACCCCAAGTGCATAACCTTACATTTATCAACATTAAACCTCATTTGCCACATAGTTGCCCAATTAAACAGTACATTGAGGTCAGCTTATAAATTGAAGATATCCTGTAAGGACGTTATTCCACTGCACAGCTTGGTGTTGTCTGCAAAGACTAAAATGGGATTTTTAATCCCAGACCCTATATCGTTTATAAATATATTAAAAAGTAAGGGTCCCAACACTGACCCTTGGGGTATACCACTGACAACCCTAGACTATTCAGAGTATGAACCAACCACTACTTTTTGAATATGATCTTTTAGCCAGTTTTCTATCCATTCACATACAAATTTTTACAAGCCCATAGACTTTACCTTACACATTAGCCATGTGTGGGGAACTGTGTTAAACGCTTTTGCAAAATCCAAGTATACCACGTCCACCACCACCCCTCTGTCCAAGGTTTTGTTCACCTCATAAAAAGAAATCAGATTTGTTTAACAACTTCTGTCTTTCATGAATCCATGCTGTCGCTTAAAATATTTTTTTCCAGCAAGAAGTCATTTATGTGGTCTTTTATTAAACTCTCCAGTATCTTCCCAACTATAGAAGTTAAACCAACAGGTCTATAATTACTTGGTAAAGATTTTGACCCCTTTTTAAATTTTGGCACCATGTTAGCCTTACACCAATCCAGTGGTACTATGCCAGTCATTAAAGAGTCCATATAAATGAGAAACAATGGCTTTGAAATGACAGCTCAATTCTTTAAGGACCCGTGGGTATATGCCAGGTGCTTCACCTTTATTCTGTCTAAATATTTCTGGATCATATCAATTGTGAGCCAATGTGGATCATCTGGAGCTGTGTCAATACCATGCCCATTGTGGACAAGAGCCCCCCCCCCCCATGCTCCTTTTGTATACACAGAGCTGAGGAAGGTATTTAATAAATTTGCCTTCTCTTTGTCCTTAGTCACCCACTCTAGATTATTTTGTAAAGGGCCTACATGCTTGTACCGGACCTATTTACTATTAATATATTTGAATTTTTGGGGGTTGGTCCTGCTAGTTGGCATTGCAGTTGGCGGAAGAAGAGTGGTCCAAAATTCCAGTAGAGAGGTGTAAGAAACTCATTAATGGTTACAGGAAGCAATTGATTTGTTATTTTTTCCAAGGGGTGTGCTGCCAAATATTAAATTGTGGGTGCAAATAATTTTGTCCAGTCCATTTTTGGAGTTTTGTGTGGAATCTGTCAGATTTAGTGTTTTCTCCTCCACTTTTTTGTGTCATACCAATACAAACAAAAGCAATAAACAGAATGCCTAAATATTTGCAGGGATGTGCAAATTATATCACCTGATGCCCAGGACATGCAGTTCCAGGCATTGGGCAGGTGTTTTCTTTTTAAATTTAGTCCTACTGTGAGCAAGCTGTGATCCAACCCTTCCAGGTAGTGAAAACTGTGTGTGCGCTGGTTCTGCTTGGTGGCCTGGGGATGCTCCGGTGTGGTTCCTACAGCAGCAGGGGTCTTTTATGGCTGCTTGTCTGGGTTTGGTGCACCCCCCCACAGACACATGAATCTCATTTTTGGGCTGGCTGGTAATTGAGGCTGTTACTTTCCGGCCTGCTTTGGCTTGGTACTGTGCCCATCATCTTGTGGGCATTTCCCTGAGAAATAGTGCCCCCCTCTGGTGGGTGGAACTGTGGTGAGCAGTCATCGTGACTCAGGGCTTGCCTTGCCTGTGTTCACTGTCTGCTCACCTCTGACGTTTCCTTCCCAGTTTGACAGCTGGGTGCTGGGATTGCTGCTGTAGATACAGGGCTTCATCTGTTTCCCCTCCTTACCGCTGGGGAGTGTGGGGCAGCTGGTTAGAGTGCTGGAATAGCTTCAGTTCCTCCCCTCCAAAGAAGGAAACAGGTGAAATTGCATTGCCTCTCTGTAGCGAACCCACCACCAATCACATGGATACGGTGGCCAGGTGATGGACAGGCTTTAATGCTGCCTTGGCCCTGTGTCCTAGTGGGCACAGTCTATATACTTTCTGCTGCGTTTGATTTGTGGCTGGGGGGACAGAAGTGCTGTGCCCATCTTTCCTTTTACAGAGATGCACAACTTATGTCGCCTGATGCCTCGGACATGCAGTTCTGGGAGCTGGGCAGGTGTTTTTTTTTTTAATTTACCCTAGCTGTGAGCAAGCAGCAATGCGACTCTTCCGGGTAGGTGGTGCATGCACCTCTTACCCCTGCTGTGCTGTCATTTGCTCCAGCACACGCCAATCACTGGGTCTTGGCCAATGATTTATGGCCAAGAACCTCTGATCGGCTAACCGAATGACATCACAGCTCTGTGTTGTTTACCAGAGAGCAGCGATGTGCTGGCTTTTGTCTCCCTGCAAAGCAGGGAATAAAAACTGGTACATTGCTTAGTGAAAATGGCACACAGTTAACATTAATATTAGCCTAATCTGTGATAGATATATATAGATAGCTATATGTGCATTATCTGACAGAAATGCAAGAGTGCCAATATTTTTTGACATGACTGTACATCATAGTAAATGTGTAAAAAAATAAAAAAAAATATCTGGAACATTCCAATTTTTTTTGTGTGTGTCCTTGAACTGGGTCTACTTGTTTTATGTATTTAACTGCGCCTTCTGGACTAACAAGGAGTTTTTTACAAGGTTATACAGTTATAAACCTAATTCTAAGAAAAAATGTATACACGTTAACAATGTATCAAATATAACAATACTCCATATATTTGCTAGATGATAGTACATAACAGATTATACATATCAGGAAAAGGGAAACTATATGTGAGGGAGAGGAAACAATTGAGTGGTTGTGTCAATCAGTTGTGCCCAAAGGTCCATGGGAGACAGTTCCAGGGATATCAATTCCTCAAAAGGACTTGACCTGCAAGTATATATACTGCTCAAAAAAATTAAAGGAACGCTTTGAAAACACATCAGATCTCAATGAGGAAAAATATCATGCTGGATATCTATACTGATATGGATTGGGTAAGGTGTTAGGATGCCATATCATTTAAGGGAAATGAAAATTATCAATCTACAGACGACTGAGTTTAAAGATACTCTAAAAATCAAAGTGAAAAAATGCAGCAGGCTAGTCCATTTTGCTGAATTTTCATTGCAGCACCTCAAAATGGTACTCTGTGGTTTGTATGGCCCCCACGTGCTTGTATGAGATGCCGGACGGTGTCCTGGGGTATTTCCTCCCAGATGTGGACTAGGGCATCACAGCTCCTGGACAGTCTGAGTTGCAACCTGGCAGCGTCAGACTGAAACATGATATCCCAGAGGTGGGCTATTGGATTTAGGTCAGGTGAGTGTGGGGGCCATTCAATGATATCAATTCCTTCATCCTCCAGGAACTGCCTGCATACTCTCGCCACATGAGACTGGGCATTGTGCACCAGGAGGAACCCAGGACCAGCCTAGGGTCCGACAACGGGTCCAAGGATTTCATCCCGATACCTAATGGCAGTCAAGGTGCCATTGTCTAGCCTATAGAGGTCTGTGCTTCCCTCCATGGATATGCTTCCCTAGACCATCACTGACCCACCACCAAAACGGTCATGCTGAACAATGTTACAGACAACACAACGTTCTCCACAGCTTCTCCAGACCCTTTTACGTTTGTCACGTGCTCAGGGCTAACCTGCTGTCATCTGTGCAAAGCACAGAGTGCCAGTGGTGGAACTTCCAATTTTGGTGTTCAATGGCAAATGCTAATCAAGCTCTACGGTGCCAGGCAGTCAGCACAGGGCCCACTAGAGGACATCGGGCCCTCAGGCCATCCTCCATGAAGTCTGTTTCTGATTGGCCAGAGACATTCACACTAGTGGCCTACTGAAGGTCATTATATAGGGCTCTGGCAGTGCTCATCCTGTTCCTCCTTGTACGAAGGAGCAGATGCTAGTCCTGCTGATAAGCTAAGGACCTTCTACAGCCCTGTCCAGCTCTCCTTGAGTAACTGCCTGTCTCTTGGAATCTCCTCCATGCTCTTGAGATTGTGCTGGGAGACACAGCAAACCTTCTAGCAATGGCACGTATTGATGTGCTATCCTGGGGAAGTTGGACTGCCTGTGCAACCTCTGCAGGGTCCAGGTATCGCCTCATGCTACTAGTAGTGACACTAACCCTCAGGGCTGCCAATAGGGCATATCGCTGGGCCTCCTGTAGGGGCCCTGGGCACACAGGGGGGCCCAGACAGTAAGGGGATCTTTGCAGTAGGGTGGAGGGATGATTACAGAATGGTGCACAGTGCCTGTGTCTTTCCCTCCAGCAGCTGAAAGATGGTTTCTCCCTCCGCTGGCTTTTAGGTGCTACATACAGTCCATCATTCTGCAATCATCCCTCCGCACAGATCCCCTTCTCTGTGCTGCCCACATCTGATCCCCCGTGTGACCGGCCCAGCCCTTCTCCCTGCAGCGCTGGCTCTAAAGTTTGGTGTGCTGAATGTCTTACTTCTGTAAGGCCTAGTTCACACTAGCATTGAAAGGCATTTGAGGGGTGTTTTTAAAGCTCCTCAAACTCCTATGCAAATGATACTATGGACAGCACACAATGCTGTTCACATTATAAAAACATGAAGCGTTGGCGTCGCATCACTTCAAAGTTGAAGCCTCGTAAAGTTTGAAGGAATTTAACGCCTTTCCCCGCCTCTCATTCAATTCTATGGTGATGCTCCACAAACATGCTGGTAGGCATTTGGAGTGCTTTTTTTAAAAAAAAAATAATTCAGGAGGAATATAATGTCCCACAATGCCCTGAAATGACAGAAGAAAGCATAGAGTGTCCTGCAGTGTTAAATATCGCGACACTTATATTATTTAAGTGTCTGTTTTAGGCGTTTGAGGTAAAGTGTTCTAGTGCCAGGCTGATTTAAAACAGTGTGACTTTTATTTAATTCACACTTGGCATCAACATAAAATGAATACAAAAGATAAAATAAAATACAGAGTAAAATATAACAAAAGTTGTAGATTATGGAAAAAAGAAATTAGCTTTGAAAAGAAATATCTAATCTCTTGCCTGTTCCATGACAAATGTTTCAGTCTTGGCAGGGAAGACAACAGGTGTATCAAGGCTTTGTAGGCCTTAAGAAAAAAAAAGTGTGTGCGTGTCCCTCTATCTCTAAGGCACATCTTATATATATTTTACCAGACCAACCCACTAAACAGTTATTTCCTAATTCAGTGTGAGCTAAATAAGTAAAAGCCTTTTTTGTACATCTTCTATACTTATAACTCTTAGTGTCCATATTTGTAAACCTTCTATACTTATAACTCTTAGTGTGACGTTATCTTCAAACCTCTTAGACGACAGAAATACATGATACTGTTACGTAATATACAATAGCTTCACATATCTTTAGCAAGGACAATGATCACATAAATGCATAGATATAACCAACAATAATTGATACTAAACTTATCACACACTATTCCTAACTAATAAATTAATTATATGAAATAATTATCCAACTAACTATATTATAGATTAGACATGATTTTCTTTATAAAAGACATATTCTTTCTTTGCCCTTACTGCATATCTTATTACATTCCAATTGCTATTCTTAAAAGAAGCTTATGACCTGCTGACCTCTTAGACATGAATATACCATGGTTCATCTTTAACACCTGTTTTTCAAAGCCTTCACACACGCAAAGTTAAAATTGTACTAGCTCTGTGACTTTTTAGTTCTCATTTTAGAGGAGACACTGATATGAAAAGATACAGACGTCTGTTTTATGCTGAATTAATTTCCTACATGCAGTCATTTCCTTCTATGCACTTTCTGTTTGTGCTGCTTATAAAAAATGGCTGACATCAATCTCTCTGCGACTGATCCAGGAGGTAGAAAAACGGCCAGAATTATATGATCCTAGCACCCCAAGCTACTGTGCTGCAAGCATGAGGCATGCACTGAAGTATGTAAAGTGGCCTATGCAAACAGCTAGGAATCACTTTCTCCAAGGGAGAGGGAGAATAAATGTGAGTAATTTTCTTTCAAAGTAATCTTGTGACAAAATTTTATTTCCATGTTAATCCAGTTTGCTGTTATTGCACACTGCCCGTATGCACAGACATTAGTTCACTTGGGCAAATCCCATTCACTTTTCTGTGCCCACACATGATGCATTATCCAAATGAATGACTACCCATGTAATGGTCATAAAAAAATGTGATATCAATTGTATATGTTGTAATATTGTTCCTCTTTGTATTTTTGTTTTTTTTTTTTGGAACTGTAAAAACTATCAAACGGAAATCACTCAGGGACAGGTTCAAGAAGGATCTGACGGTGTTAGCTACCCAGTCAAGTGGTTCAGCAAAAAAAATGAAACCGCACCGACTGTTTAATGAGCTGCAGTTCTTGAGGGCTGTAATGAACAATCTGCAGGGGAAAATAATGATTTTCCCCACTGTATACTGTACATGTGATGTTGCCTACTGATAATTGTCACAGAACTTTACATGATTTTCATTTCCTTCACACAGAACTTGAAAAAATATTTCCGACAGTACTGATAGTCAAGATGTCTCCACTCCAGACATGGAGAACCAGGAAACTACAAATATGGGGGATTACCAGTGCACTTCTCCTAATACGCCCTCTACCTCCCCCGTTCCAAGCACCTCAAGGAGACATCGTACACAGAGCTCTGCTTCCAGGAAGAGAAAAGCTGATAACGAAATTCCTCCTTATCAATTTGTGGAAGTATGTAAGGAAATAAGGCTGCTAATGCAGGAGTCACATGATGATCAAATAGGTGGATTTTTTACCTCTATGGCACAGGACATGAGGCAGATTTCAGCACATCGCTTATCCGCCCTAAAATATGATCGCCTTGGGGTCATCCAGCTCTACATGTGCATATCATCTGCTCCTCCCCCACCAGAATCTGTGCAATACTCCGATTCCACAAATCCAAGATATACATATGCTCAACATAGTGCCCCTTCATATTCACAACACACAACATTTCAAAGCCACGCATCAGAGTATAATTCAGTGCCAGCGAACATCACAACAGGTGGGCCTGGAGCAGGTGACAACATCCAGCAAGGCCATTATACTTATTCTAATCATACTAACCACTCCTCATCTGAGTCAGTGTATAGAAACGTATAAATTAAATGCACTAGCAATTTAAAAAAACAGCCATAACATGATGACGATCCACCCAATATTGAGTAGGTCCCTGAACTCAACCAGACCTTGGAAAGTGTGTCCAGGATTTTTGGCAACAAGCTTTCCAAAGCAGTTTACTGCGAACCCCAGATTGCCTTCCTCTCTGGTAACTTCTCTGGTGGTCTTCCCTGACACACTCAGACATGGCCATCCAACCACATGATGTCAAACTATAAATTGATCATTGTCAAAGTGTGTCTAATTTTTTTTTCCTATACCTTTTTTGTCAGGAGCAACATTTTCCCCTACTGCCATTGGTGCCATAGGAGCCATTGGAACAAGATGTCAGCGGTCATTATGTTACG